>NC_056733.1:1465127745-1465465245 GCF_019279795.1 Protopterus annectens
GTGTTGCTCTGAAATACCCCTTCAATTTGGGTAATCCCAATCTGCCTTGTTCTATTGGAAGAATACACTTATCTCACTCGACTCTTGCGGTCTTCCCCTCCTACAAAAATCTTTCATCTCTTTATTAATTGCTATCCAAAGCTTCTCCTCTGTTTGATAAAAATATGCCCAACCTCTGTATAAGCTAAAGTGCCTAAAATATTTTAACTGCTTGTGTCTTAATATCAATATCTATATAAAATGGGTTCCATTTTCTCAGTTTTTGTATTATCTTTCATTTTATCCCTTCCCACAAATCCTTAGCTGCCACACTGCAATCATTTTTAATCCATACTCCTAAATACTTTATTTCATCATGTCCCCAAAAGTTTGGATATTGCTGAACAAATTTGTGTGTGGGTGCATAATTTACTACTATTGCCTCTGTTTTAGCTTAATTTATTTTTTATTCCAAAAAGATTTGAAACTGTCTCAATATGTTCCACAGCACTGTTATGTCCCTTTCTGATTTTGTCAGGTATAAAATATCATCTGCATACAGATCTATTTTTTTCTTGACCACCATACCAATTATATCCTTGATTTTCTGAGTCCCTTGTTTTCTTTGAGAATGGTTATAAATATAATGCAAATAATAAAGGGGAGAGAAGACACTCCTGCCTGATTCCTCTGCTCAAGCAGAAAATATCAGAGAGGACCCCATCCACTTTAAGTTTTGCTTTTGACCCCTTACATATCCTCCTAATCAACCTTATAATTTTAATCAGGGAATTCAAATGCTTCCATTGCTCTGCTCATAAAATTCCAGCTTACTCTGACAAATGCTTTCTGTGCATCAAGACTCACCAGCAACAGTGGTATCTTCTTACATTCTGCTTCCCTCTGGATCATCAATGTTCTGTTTATGTTGTCAAATGTTTACCTCCCCTCCACAAAACCACAATGATCCATATTTATCAATTTTGGCATCACTTCAATTCTTTTAGCCGTTACAGACATAAACACTTTATAATCATGGTTTAGTATTGAAATGGGCCTTGTATAAACCTGGATCTTTACCCTCTGTAGGTATTACAGTTACTACTGGTTTCTTCCAGGATGTTGGTACTTCTTTTCCTCTTAAAATACTGTTAAACAAAACCTTCCAGATCTTTATCAGTTTTCCCTCCTAGCTTCCAAACTTCCACAGGAATACCATTTACTCCTGGGGACTTTCCTATACATAAACTAGTTATACAACATAATTTTTATCTCATCTCCTCCTATCCTGTTAGTAATTGGGTGTCCTCTCTCTCTGGCTTTGGCCTATTTAATTTGACCATAAACATTTCCATTTGTACCTTTTCTTGATTTCCATATTCATCTGCTTTATACAGACTTTCATAGAATTTCTGAAATATTTCTAGTGTTCCTACAGGATACCTTGTTATCTTCCTTGTTATAGGCCCCGAAGCTTGGTGACAGACCTTTCTACTTTCTGTTGCCTGAGTTCTTGTTCTTTGAGATTTTCCCTGTTTTGCAATACTTTAACATTTATCAGTTCCTCTAAATAATTTTTGTTACTTCTTAACTATATCCCCCTTTCTTTTATTTCCACCCTATTTTAAGCTCCACTTTAATTTTATCCCACTCCCTAGCTATATTTTCAGAATAAATTTCTAACTTCTCTAATAGCTCCTGAATAATTTCCACTACCCATTCCTTAAATTCCTCTCATTTCCACAGGTGGGAAAGCCCCTGTGTCTCATTTTTATTTCATTATCCTGTGTTTTTATTTTAGTTATTATTGGCGCATGATCTGAAATAGTTATTGGGTGCATATCAAGACTTTCAATTAAATGCACATCTTCATGTGAAATATAAATTCTGTCTAGCCTAGCTTTTGTACCTTGGGGAATAATATGTAAATTCACTCCTAACTACTAGTAATGAATTGACATCTTCCATGCCAAATATTTTCATAAATTTCTTTAAAAATATACCCTTGTTTGTTATATTTTTTTCTTCTGGGCCCCCCAGACAAATCTTCACTGCTGCAAAACAAATTCCAGTCCCCACCTATAAGTAATATTCCTTGCTGAAAGCTGATTATTTCTCCCAGAATTTTCTTAAGCTCCATTATAGCAGTTTTCAGTGGAATATAAATATGTCATTGTAATCCTCCTCCCTTGCCAGTAGCCCCTTAGTATTACAAATATACCATTATTATTTTTGTTATCCTCTCTTCTATCATTGTTGGAGCTCCTGTTGCAATTAATATAAGTACCTCTCTAATAATCAAACACCACCAAGTAGTTCTTGTGACTGGTTCAGAAACACCAAATATAGAACAAAAAACTGACTAGGAAGCCCATGATCACACAGAACTGAACCTTTAATGTGAAAACACAAAGTAAAATCAAGGTTAAACACTTTTGTTTAACAGACCTCTCCAGAACCATGAGTTACAAGTCTGCGATGCTGCTTAAAAGATTATATGAACTAGAAACACACCCCCAGCAAAAAACAATTAAATGCTTCAAGTCCTGAAAACCCAGCAAATGTTTTAAAGAGACATAAAGTTGCAAAGAAAAACACAAGAAAAGAAAACAGCTAATAGTTAATAAAAGTATTTTAAATACTGTAAAGCTCTGTAAAATCTTTCTGTAAAATAAATTAAATCTTATTTACTCTTCTTCTAAGTTCACTCGATACAGAAATATAGTCATTAAGACTGGGTAGATTTGTTAAAGTTGCCAGTACATCATCTGTGCAGCAATTTGTTCTCCCAGTCTACAACAAAACCAGCTACTTCCACTTGTTCCAGTCCTAGAAAATAAAATGTCTTAAAATTCTTACATATACAAGCATGTTTGGCCAGTGCATTTTTCTTGTCTTTCGTGGATATACAGTAAAGGTGCTGATATATCCTCCTGTTAAATGCATTCTTAGTCTTGCCTATATAAAAAGCAGGACATGAAGTGCATCTGGCCAGGTAAACAATCCTTTCTGAATGGCAACTGAACTTACCACGAGCCTTCATGGCTCTAATCTTGTCCAACAAATTGACTTCAAATATGATTTCAATAAATGAGCACTGATGACAATGGCTACATTTTGTTGTCACCCACAAATCGACATATAGACCATCTTTTAGTTTCTCCAATAAGTGTTTTATATTGGGCTTATTTTTGAAGGTAAAGGATGGGTGTTCAGGGCAACATCTTCTTAGCCCCTCATTCCATTATAGAATACTCCAATTTCTCTGCAAGACTTTTTGTATGTCCTTAGCATTGAAGGAATAATGTAGCACCATGTTGATGTGTCCTGCAGACTCCTTATCTTCCCTTTCACAATGTTTAAAGTCACGAAAACTCAGGTCATATTTTACAATTGGGACATACCTATTATGTTTTTCTGCGCACACTTCCTCACGTAGGTTGTCTAACAAAGATACGGGGTAGCCTCTATGAAGAAACATACAATGTGATAGTGTTCAATCTCGCCGTTTGTTCTTACACATGGGTTCGGAGCCGATCCTCGGCTCCGTGCCGGCCTCTTGCAAGCTCTGCATCGAGAAGAAGCTCGAGACAATCTAATACCCACAATCCCCCTCTGCCTTTACCTCAGATCTAGTTTGCCGCTGCTGCATTTGCATCGTTGGGAGCTAGCTCGAGGGTTTTCTAAGCTAAGATATAACTTTTTGTTGTATTTTATTGAGAATTCTATTTAACTTGATATTGTCAGTATTACCTAGTGTGATTGTGTTGTGGTTCCGTAATTCTTTGGTACCGTTAACCTTTTTATCGGTATTTTTGTATCGGGGCCTACACCCTTCCCATATACTACTATATTGAGACAAATTTATACCGGATTTGACATTTACCTGATTGTGACTATTTTTCCCGGATTTGACTGTGTATTTGTTTCTGGAATTGTTTATTACCTACAATGTCTGAGAAGGCAAAGTCTGGTTTCAAGCGTTGTCAGTGTGGCCAAAAAATGTCGGTCACTGACAACCATAGTTCCTGTGTCTACTGCCTTGGCCCTCTCCACTTACAAGAGGATTGCTCCATCTGTCACTCTTTCAGTGGGAGGGTCATGACAGATAGGCGCAGGAAACTAATGGACAGGGGTCTTTTGAAACCAGCTTTCCAAGAGGCTTTGGATGCTTCTGACCAGGCATCGAAGTCCTCTAAGGAATCGAAGACATCGGAGCCCAAGTCATCGGCTCCGAGCTCTTCTTCAAAGGTTAGATCACCGGTTCCACAGACTTCGGGGCCGAGTGTTCAACTGGTGTCGGTTCCTGAGCCTCGAGTCTTGGAACCGGTGATGGAGCTCCCTCCTTCGGCCATATTGAGGTCGGCTCCGTCTTCGGTTCCTTCGACCCGTTCTTCCTCCAAACTCTCGGATGTCGATGTGGATCGTGTGGTGCAGAAGCTGCTGGAGCATTCGGCCCTCTCTAAACTTATTTCGGTTTCCACCCAGCTGGTGTCGAAACTTGAAGGCCTTCCTGTATCTCCATCCATTCCTCCTCCGAGACCGATTCAGTCTTTGGAGCCGGAAGAGGCTGATCTGCTGATTGTGGAGCCCTCGGGTCCAGAGCCGTCCTTTTCTCGGTCTGTTCCCCTCACCTCGACTCCGTCGGACCCGGTACCGGAGTCTCGGAGCCGACGGTCTGTTCTTGGTTCCGGGGCCGAGAGTCAAACCGACGTGTCGGTTCCAACTCTCCCCCTCGGGGCCTCGGCACGGATCGATTCGGCTCCGTCCTCGGGGTCGATGCCTTCGGTGCCCGTGTCGGGGATTCTTCCCATTTCTTCGGAACCGGGAGACTCTTCGATGCGGGACCGGGGCGTTCGACCTGATGAGGAAGGTGTTGTCTACCCAGACAACCACATCAGTGGAAGCAGTTTCTCCTCCCCATAAAGGGCCTTTGTCTTCATCTGCACCCACGGCCACATCCAAGCGTCGGGCACCAGTGTCTCAGCCACCCCTGGAGGTGCCCCTCTTCCTCGAGGCTTCTTCGGATGCTCCCCACGAGGAAGTCCCTAGGAAGAGACTGTGTAAGAGGAGACACTTGGATTCTCCACAGGAATCCATAACATCTGATACTGACTTAGATGAGTCAGAGGGGTCCCCTAAGTCACCTTCAGAAGATGTCTCTTTTTCAGACATTTTGGAGATCCTGAAACAGAGAGGTGACTGGCACTCCCTTCCCTCTTCTGAGGATGAGTCAGTTCTGCTGAAGGCATTTGGTGCTCGCCCTTCCTCCTCCTGGGTCACTCCGCCCTTCGACGAACTAATGGAACTTATTGCTCGAAGGGCGTGGGAGGCTCCTGACACAGTGGAACCTGTTCCTAGGAAACCGAACAAGTACATCACAGCACCTCAGGATAAGTCCTACCTTACTAAAGGAGTTCCAGTAGACGCTATGGTGGTGGCTGCAGCCACGAAAAAGGAGATGTCGGAGTCTTCTTCGTCTGTCCATCCGCCTAATAAAGATTCTAGGATGATGGATAGATATGGGAAGCGCATTTTTAGTTCAGCGACTTTTTCCATGCGGTCCCTGAACTATTTGACCCATTTTACACGTCTGCAGAGGGATCTAGTCAAAGAGTTGGGAGATACCCTCCAGGGTGCTACAGATGCAGCTGTCTCAGAGAAAGTGACAGCGCAACTTAATACCCTAACATCGATTGTTAACTCGTCCATGAGGCTGATTTCCTCGCGGCGAAGGTTCGAGTAGGGCAGCAGCTTCAGCGATTGCTCTTCGTAGACAATCCTGGATGCGCCTATGCTCCTTTGCGGAAGCCTTCAAGTCTTCCTTTACAAACGCCCCATTTGACGGTGCCACTCTTTTTGGCCCCAAGGTAAAGGAGACCCTTACTCGGTGTGAACAAGAGGGAAAGACTCTGTCTGCTGTCGGAGTCCGTTTTTCCACCCCAACCAGACCGTACCCCAAAGGGCAACGCGGTGGGAAAATGTGGTTTCGGAACAAAACCAAGGGTCTTTCCGGGCACACAGGGTGATGCCCTCTAGAGGCAGAGGAGGGGCAGAGGTGGAAGACGCCGCCCTGGCGGCAGAGGGGTCCGCAACATCAAGGTGACAGGGAAACACTCCTGGTAAACCTTTCCAGCACTCCTGAGAGGAGGCCCGACTGTCCTGCTCTGGAGGCAGTCGGGGTCGCTAGCTTTATACCCTCAGGCCTGGCAAGATATAACTACAGACAATTGGGTAAAAGCGTAGTTACCAGAGGTTACACCATACCCTTCCTATCCTATCCCATTCCAAAGAAAAGACTCCCAGATGTACCGCCCCATCTGCGAGAGCCAGCAGCTTTAGAAATTTCAAAGTTGTTAGAAAAAGAGTCATCCAGCCAGTCCCAGCGGACCAGCAAGGATTCGGGACTTACTCAAGGTTCTTTTAGTTCCAAAGAAAACAGGGGACTGGAGGCCCATTCTAGACCTGAGTTACCTCAATACTTTCGTCAAGAAAGAAAAGTTCGAATGGTCACGCTTCAATCGATCCTTCCATTTCTACAGAAGGACAGTGGATGTGCTCAATAGATCTAGAGGATGCATACTACCACATCAAAATGGCCAGGGCATCCAGAGATCATTTGCGCTTCGGCTGGGAGCCAGTCACTTTCAATTCGAGCCCTGCCCTTTGGTCTGACCTCAGCCCCAGGGTCTTCACCAAATGCATGGCAGTGGTAGCGTCTCACTTGAGTCGTCAGGGATTCCAGGTGTTTCCGTATCTGGACGACTGGCTCCTTTCAGCCACCACCCGGCGTCAACTACTGCAGGCCAGAGACTATGTTCTTCAACTGTGTGTTCACCTAGGGATTTCCGTAAATTTGGAAATCCTTACTTCAGCCATCACAAAATATCTTGTTCATAGGAGCAGAGTTAAACACACGCCAATTGATTCTGAGGCTTCCCCCAGAAAGGATATCATCACTGCAGACTCACATTCGTCTTCTACTCTTGTCAAGGAAATCTCCTGCACACCTAGTACTGAAGGTGTTGGGCCTCATGTCAGCCTCCCTTATTGCAATTCCCCTGGGAAGGTTGCACATGAGAGTCCTACAATGGCTGCTATTTGCTCAATGGTCATTCCAGCAACTACCTCTAACACACGAGATTCTCATAACAAAGACTTGCAAAACAGATCTAAACTGGTGGCTCCAAACGTGCAACCTTTCCCAGGGGAGGCCATTTGTATTACCCACGCCCACAGTTACGGTGACCACGGACGCTTCCCTGATAGGGTGGGGGGGCATCTTTCAGGGACAGACAGTCCAAGGCGAATGGACCAATTTGGAATACAATCTGCACATCAATGTTCTAGAGTTGAGGGCAGTGTTTCTAGCGTTGCAACACTTTGCTCCCCTTCTTCCTCTAGGGACTATTGCAGTTCAGACGGACAATATGTCGGTAGTCTGGTATATAAACAAACAAGGGGGAACCAAGTCCTATCAACTATGCAGAGAGGCCATGAGAATTTGGCAGTGGGCAGAGTCCACGGGTCGCTTTCTAATAGCAACGCACATCCCGGGGTCATCCAACGTCATAGCCGACAGGCTGAGCAGAGCAATTCTGCTACCGCACGAGTGGTCTCTGAAACAGTCAGTGGCAAAAAGGATTTTTCGCACATGGGGCCAGCCTTCCTGCGACCTGTTTGCGTCTCCAATGAACGCCAAATGCAGGAGCTACTTTGCCCTATTACCCCCTCCAGGGGAAGTCCCCAGGGACGCACTGGTTTACGATTGGCCCCCGGGACTCCTGTACGCATTTCCTCTGATACCGAAATTTCTCCAGAAAGCCAGGAACCTTCACAGGACGATAATTCTCATTGCTCCATTCTGGCCTCGTCAAATTTGGTTTCCCTCCCTGAAAATTCACTGCATTCGGGGACCCTGGATTCTGGACCCAGAGCCGGATCTGTTGACTCACTCGTCAGGGGTTCCCCATCCCGCGCTTCTGTCACTCCATCTAGCAGCTTGGCTGCTCCAATTCCCAACTTAGCCAGGTCTGATCTCTTGTCACCAGCAGTCCAGAATATATTAGTGGCTTCGCATAAGGCTTCCACTACTAAAACATATACTAGCAAATGGAAACGGTTTGTATTCTGGGAATACACACCACGTTGATCCCTTTACAGCTCCTTTGAATAAGATTTTAGGGTTCTTAACAGACTTATTTCATCAGGGTGCTTCTCCTGCTACTCTAAGAGTTCAATTGGCTGCCATTTCGAATTTCCATGTGGAAGAATGTGGAGCTCCTATCATGGCTCACAGACTTTGTAAAGCCTTCTTAAAAGGAGTTTTTCATATTAGACCTCGGTCAGATCTCCTACGTCACCTTGGAGTCTAAACTTGTTGCTATCTAAATTAATGTTGCCCCTTTGAACCTGCCTCTTCTTGCCCATTAAAATTTTTGTCCTGGAAAACTCTCTTTCTGGTAGCCATTACTTCTGCTAGACGAGTGTCTGAACTTCAGGCTCTCTCCATCAAGCACCCTTATCTGATCTTTCACTCTGACAGAGTTTCTCTTGAACCAATTCATCCTTCCTCCCTAAAGTGTGTTCTATTAACAACATTAATCAGTCCATTGAATTACCCACTTTCTTCAAAAACCACTCCAACAAAATGGAGTATATGTTACACAAATTGGATGTTCACAGACAGCTAAGGTTTTATTTGGATAGAACAAAAGATCACAGGAAAACAGATCAACTCTTTGTGGCTTTTGCTGATAGCAGGAAAGGACTTGCAGTTACCAAAAGAACTCTTTCAAAGTGGTTAACGGATTGTATAATCTATGTATACGATTCTGCAAATCAACCCCTTCTAAACAGACCCAAGGGACATTCCACAAGATCAATATCTACGTCTTTGGCTCATGCAGCTCGCCTACCTCTGGATGCTATTTGTGCGGCTGCTACCTGGTCTAAGCCACATACATTTATTTCTCATTATAAAGTAGATAAGGTTTCTAGGGACAGGGCAACCTTTGGTTCCACTGTGCTCAAGAACGTCCTCCCGTGAGTTCCTCAGGATTTAGGAGCTAGGACGCTACCCATGTGTAAGAACAAGCGAGATTGAACACTATCACATATAGAAGTTATGTACTTACCATAACGTTCCATGTGGAGTGTTCATCTCGCCTTTGTTCTTACAGTCCCACCCTCCCACCCTTAGGAAGAACGTTCTTTGATGCCTGGCCAGAAGCATTTTTGCTACTGTCATTATTCTCTGTACATAGTTGGTATACACATATACTTTATATGTGTCTGTTTATGTATGTATAGATGTATGGCATGAATGTGCTGTTATGTAGATTGGTTTGCTTGCAAACTAGATCTGAGGTAAAGGCAGAGGGGGATTGTGGGTATTAGATTGTCTCGAGCTTCTTCTCGATGCAGAGCTTGCAAGAGGCCGGCACGGAGCCGAGGATCGGCTCCGAACCCATGTGTAAGAACAAAGGCGAGATGAACACTCCACATGGAACGTTATGGTAAGTACATAACTTCTATTTTAAGTGTATCAAAATGTTATGAATACATATTATCATCAGAGGTCAAACCGGAGATTCTAATAAGCTGGCTTTTCACTATGCCTCTTTTGTGGTGAAATAGATGGCAACTGGTGAAAACAGAAAAGAATTGCAGAAGGTGGACTTTCTAAAAATCTGTGTATCCAGGACAATCATATCACCTTTCATAATCTCGATATCCAAATAGTTTATACGTTCAGAATCAATGTGATAAGTGAACCTCAACAAAGAGGTAGTAAAATGTAGTCCCAGAAATGTTTCCAATTGGGCCTTGGTACCAGACCAGATGAATAACAAATCATCTAGGTATCAAAAATATCCCAGACATTTTTCAAAAAGGGGGAGTTTGAACAAGGTTGTAAGTTCCCACCTAAGAAGGACTGCATTTGCAAATGTGGGGGAAGTTGTTATTAAGTACAATTTCTATAAAATCACAAACAAGTGTGGTGTCAGACGCTGACACAAACTGAGACACAATTCCCCAAACCATAGTAGGCCTTCTTTGTGGGGAATCACTGTGTATAAACTGTGCATATATCACAGGTCACAAACAGAACATCATCACCAGACCTAATGTTTTGAAATTTGTCCAACAAATCCCGAATGATATGTGGAAAAATCACAAAAAAAAGCTGTTTCAACTTATGATCAATGAATTTTGCCATTGGCTCAGTGACAGAGCCACCAGTTGCAATCTAGAACACTTTTAATTAAAATGTGTTACTAGACTAAGCTAATTGCCTTAACCCATCATTCCCCTATGCAAAAATGAGAAAAAACACACTTTTTTCTTTTGCCATGCTCTTTTAACCAGGCCTATTTTTTTTACATTGCAGTGCCTAAATTTCTTAAACTGAGCAAGGAGAAAGAGAGAAGAAGGGAAAAAGAAAAAAAAATTGGAGCAACTATTTACATTAGTATCCCCTTTATACTTAACATGCAAAGAAAATCATGCAATGTTTAAATAGTAATATTAAGAAAACATTTTGTTTTACTTATAGTTAACTCTCTCCTTACTCTTCCCCTCGCCTGAGTATTTTTCCAAACATTAATGATATGAAGTAGGATATATGCTTTAGATTCCCCTACAAGTTTAACAAAGTCCAAAAAAGTGCAATATTTCCAGATTTTCTTCTCTCGTGTTTCACAAATATAGTTATTTCTTTATAATCCCATAGTTGTCATTTCCCAAGTTACTGGTTTTATTTTCCAAACATCAATGATATGAAGTAGGGCATATGCTTTTGGGTACCCTACAAGTTTAACAAAGTCCAAGAAAGTTCAATATTTCCAATTCTTTTCATTCTATTCCTGTTCATCTCCATCTCCCAAGCCCTGTCTCTGCTTCATTTCCAATGTACTCTCGATTCATCTAGTTAACTCTTGTGCTTTTTCCCCTCTGTCAAGCATTTTCCATTGAAACACTGGAAAACATTTCACTGGCACAGTCTAATCTATCTGTGGTCTTTATTACCAGAAGAACAAGAAGCAGAATCTTTTTCTGTTTCACAGCTCACTTTTTGTTGGACAAAGTTTTGTATTACTTCCTTAGCATGTACTTCATTAAAAAATGATTTTGTTCTTCCAGGGTAAAATATTTTGAAGATAGCTGGGTAAAGCAGTTTGAATCTAATGCATGCTTCTCGACTTTCTTTGAATATTGGAATAAATGTACTCCTCTTCTGCCTGGTGTACGAGTATTCATTTTCGACAAACACTCTGCTCTCTCCTACTTTAAGTACTTTGTCCTTCCACCACAGTTTTGTCAGAATAAACTCCATCTGCTGATAAGATTGCATCTTTACTACTAAAGATCTAGGTCAGCTATTCTCGGGGTACACATGAAAAAATTAATAATAGCTGAAAATTGTTTTTTTTTTATATCAAAAAAATCCCACGTTAGGCATTTTCAGTATCATAGACATAGGGCATACTTCCCATGCGTGGGAAGTATGCTCCTATGTTAGTGAAAGTGCCTAACATATTTAGCAGTGTGGGAACTCTGTGTGAAAGTGCCTATCACAACATAGGAAAAGAAGAAACAACAAATGAAAGGTAAGAACAACACTCATTAATGTCACTACCAGGTTAACTCACTACATATTTGAAGGAAAGGACATCATACTACAGAATTATAATAAAGTTAAGATCACTTTTGCCAAAGGAAATTGTAGGACTAAGAACTTAGTGTACCTGGCTTGTTGCTCCCAGTGCCCCTGTTATTATGTGGGAAAAACTATTCGATGTTTAAGGAATAGAATTTACGACCACAATTACAGTATAAGGAAGAATGATGAAAATAATGCCCTTTGGAGACACATAAAAAATAGTGCGGGGTGTTCTTCATTCAAATTTGGAATTTTGGAAGTGGTTGGGGAAAAAGTAAGAGGGGGTGACCTGAAAAAGGCTGTGAGTGACAAGGAGGTAAGGTGGCAAATAAAACTAAATGCTTCAGTATACCCGGGAATTAATGACCACATATCTATTAAACCCATTTTGGACAACTGCTGATTGTAACATCTGGGAAGAGTGGAGTGCAGTATTTAATGCAGCAAGGTACAAAAGTTGGTGGTAAAGAAGGGGTTAGATATATGGGTAGAGAAAAAGTTTTTTAAAATTTAGGATATGAATTGTATAAATGTATTACAAATTAGGTGCATCTTACACTTATACATTATATGTATATGTATTTTAACGTTTAAGTATAGAATAGGTTAAATGTTTAGTACATTTTAGAAATATTAACGTGTATATATTAAGTATATGTATTGATGGCTAAGGGTGTTCTTAGCAGTGTGTTGCAGTCAGTACTATTAAGGAGAAAATTTTAATTATTCAATTTAGGAGGTTAAATGTGTGTAATTAGGACCATGTGACATTTACTGAGTATATAGGGATGTGCATTGTACTATTGTAATTGTTCTGATGAAGTCACTTAGTGATGAAAGCGCTTAACTGCTTTAAGTGTGAATAAAGGATTTTTATGTTTTGAGTACTGCCTGCATTGGTATACTGTGAAGACGCTGCATATTTCTAGGAGCTGGAGTGGAGTTTTACTTTTTATTTGTGGACTGTTCCTGGTTTGTACCAATTAAACAAATTGAGCTGTCGACTCCACAGGTAAAACCAAAAAGATACCGTTTATTCAATACAAACAATAGCGGACGAATTTACCTAGGTTTCGTTCTAATTCACTTCTGTATTTCTCAGAAAATGCATGTTGATGGAAACTTTGTTCTGTTAACTCCAGTGGGGTGGAATAATATTAAAAAATGTCTCAGATTTTAGGTTTTTGTTCTCCCATTAATTTTGGCTGTGTCCAGAATAGTCTGAGTAGAGAAATTGGGAGTTCTGTACTAGGGTTTACAAATTTGTTAATGTGCTCTATCCCCTGCCACCTAGTAAAACTTTCTGAAAAAAAGACTTTTCTTTACTCCTTAGTTTTATATTGAGAAATTGTTAAACAACAAACTAGTGAAGAAGGCAATGAGAGTAGTAAGCAAACCAACGGTGTTTAATCCAGAAGCAAACACTCACAAGGTACTAAAAAGTACACACAAACTGCAAACCAACAATAAAAATAAATCATTATTTCATTTTGAACAACAATTACATTACATTTAACAACAAATACTTTGTCCAAAAAACAGGAGTGGCAATGGGGTCCCCATGTGGTGCTAGCTATGCAAATTTGGTTATGGCATCATGGGAGCATGAGTTTATCTTTAATAAACATGATATAAAGAAACAGATCCATTTTTACACCCGCTTCCTTGATGATGTCTTTATACTACTCAATGGTAACAGGGATGATGCAATAACATTGGTAGATTATTTTAATAGTACAACTAGCTTCCTTTCTTTTACATTTGTCTTTGACACAGACCAGATTTCTTACCTGGATATTAATTTGAGCAAAGACGAAACAAAAAATTCATATATTTCTAAAATCTATAGAAAACACACATATTCTATTTCTTTCCTCCATTACAGCAGCTGTCACCCTTGGCACCAGAAAAAATCTGTTGTCAAGGGACAATTTGTGAGAGCTGCACATATGGTCACACTTGAGTCAGACTTTTTATACGAAAGTCAAAAACTGAAGGGCATGTTTCTTAAAAGGGGTTACCCTGAGGACCTGATAGACACTATCTGTGACAAAGTCACCACTAAGAGAGAACAAGGCCTTTACAGGCCCAATTCTTAGTTTGAGTCTCAATAACACTGGAACAATTGATTCTAGTCGTCCTGACAAATATGAATACACAATTAGTCTGATTACCCCTTTTAGTAGTGATGCTAAGGAGATAAAGTACATCCTATACAAAAATTGGGAAATAATTGGAAGAGATGCCCATATTGCTGACAGGTTTGAAAACAGCCCTCGAATTACATACAAGTGTGGTACCAACTTGAAAAGTTTATTAGAGGTCAACAAACTAGCTTTAAATTGGAAATGTGGTATGTACAAATGCCAGATGTGAGTTTACTGCAAGCACATGCGTACAGGCAAGGAGGTAATTATTAGAAACACTATTTACAAGATCCACTCTAGGTTTACTTGCCAGTCGAAATCTGTGGTCTATGTGGCCCAATGCATAAGTTGTACCACTTTCTATATCGGTAAAACCGACCGTAAGTTGAAAGAACGTGTTTACGAGCACTTGTATAAAATCAGAAATCAAAGCTTAGATAATGCTCTGGTAAGACACATAGTGTCATTTCCACACCATTCTTTCCTATTTAGAGCCATTGACTCAGTGTTTGATGACAATAGAGGTGGACCTACATCTTTATTATTGGAACAACTTGAATTGTGTTGGCAACTTCGTACTGGATCTTGTTTCAATCCGAGTTTGAATGAAGTAATATCTTTGGCATGTATACTTAAACTTAGGAATTTGAGACGCTAGTATACCATAAATGTTTATACACAACACCCTTGTTACCTTTTAGAGAAAAGAAAGTGTAACATTTAAACCTATGTTATCAGGCCTGCAACAGTATTATCTATTATTATTTTTTCTTAATTTTTCCATTTTGCCTTTGCACTATTTGTTTTTCTAGACCCTTGACATGTCTATTTGTTAGCGTTTAGTTGGTGTAACAGTAATGTAGCAACTGTTTGTTTCAGACTTCAATTAACTTTAATTTTGCTAGCACTGTTGTTAACAATGAAGCCTTTTATTTGTTTAATTATTGGTTACTTATTTTGCTAGAAGAGGTGGAAACTTGTTGCAAATATATGTAACATGCATTTTGCATTTCAAATCACAACTTGTGTAACACAGTGAGCAATGTCTCTTTAAGTTAATTGAGTGTAACTTGTGTGGCTTATAATGCCCATTTTTTATTTAGTATTTATGATGAAGTTTTTATGACATTTTTTATCTGAAGAAGTCCTGCTAAAGAGCAGGATGAAAAGTGATTTATTTTTATTGTTGGTTTGCAGTTTGTGTGTACTTTTCAGTACCTTGTGAGTGTCTGCTTCTGGATTAAACACCATTGGTTTGCTTACTACTCTCATTGCCTTCTTCACTAGTTCGTTGTCTTTACCTCCAGCAGTTTAAATTGTTAATTTGAACAGCCCACAAAACTGGGATTTTACTGTCTTGCTTATTTTATAACTCACACTGTGACAGCTGGATGGTTCAGCTATGTAAAAATTTAAACCATTAATCTAGTTAATGACAAATATAATCCTGAAAGAACATTTCCTGCCTTGCTATCAACTGTCCAGATTATCCCAGAATGTCCATTTTTTGCCTCATTTTTTGGTGTAGTCCTCATAAAATTTGTGGTTTTCAGGCAAATCATTGAGGGATAAAGACAGTAAATAGTAACAGCTATTTGAGATTCAGACTTCATGTCCTTCAGAAAATGCATGCTAACACAACCTTTTACTCTGTTAGAGTCTGACTCTATTGAAATCTACTCCCAGAAATTAGAGCTTGCAGTCCTTGTATTTTTTGTTTTGGATGCTATTTGTACATACTGATATTGGGAATATGGAGTGCAATGCATTACATTTTCAAGTAATTGTATTGGAATGAAACTTTACAGAAAAATTGTTATGAGTCGGACGTCTGTGCTGTATATTTGTTGAGGAGGCTGATTTTATACAGTTGCAAGTGATTATGCTGCTTACTAAAAATACAAACAGGAAAACCAAATTGTTTTGTATCAGACTGCAAAGTCACAGTTCATTTATCACAGTAATATTACTGCATAACAACCTTTTTAATGGTGATCTACAGCTGGCAGGCCACCTCGGTACCTTTTGAAAATTTGAGGACAGTAATTAAAAAAAAATAATGAAATGACAGGGTGAATGTAGATTTATGTGTACTGTATGCAGATGTTCATTACTGTGGAAAATTCCCCTATTGTGTGGTACAGTGATCTCAAGAGTTAGAAGTATCAGGAAATGCATTTTTTTAATCATATGGCATAAAATTTTGATATACACCGTAAGGTGAAAAATGTGCATGTCATATTTTAAAGATGATGAAACATTTGAAGGAGAGAGACTGAAATTGTGATTGGGCTTAATGGAAATTGTAGTAGTACAGCATAAAAAAGTACACTGAGTTGGTAGTTTGAAATGGTGGTCAAAGACATGCTGAATGAGGGTGATAGTCTGACCAGCTTGCCAATGTATGAAAATATGAGAAGGAGTATCAAAGTGAGTAGAAAGAACACTAGTAGAAGATGGAGTGTTTGCAGATGCTGTGGGAGGGCAAGACAGGCAGCTCATGAAGAAAGGTCAGGTAAGATGGTCCTCTTCTAAAAGACACCTCCCCCCCCCATAGAGTAACATTTTGCAGTCATTAGGAGTACGAATAGCTGTACATGCATTGATTTCAAAAAACTATGTGCCTCACAATAAGCAGAAGGATCACACTGAATAGATGTTTAAGCTGAAGTTTTTTTAATTATTTGTTTGTGTAGTTTGAAATATTTAATTTTATGACAACTTTATAACTTATTTATGTTTATCTTTTGAGTTTTGGAAATAATATGTGTGTGCATACACTTTGTTCACTGCAATTTTAGATGTTTTGTTATTATTTATTACAGTCACAACACATACATTAGACATAAAAACAACTATATAAATTACAAAAATATGAAGGGTACAATTTAGGGAAATGGATTGCCAAGGGGTATGCAAGTCAAAAAAGGTTGGGAACTGCTGGTCTAGGTTGTGTTCTCATAGCCAGGTTTGGAGAATACATATGATGCACCATTTCAATTAATAGTTCCTGGTGTGGAATACCAGTCCAGTTGCTTATTTGTGCTTTCATAAAATTAATACAGTCTGTTCTTTTCAGCTTATTGGGTACAGCAGAAAATTTCAGGTTTTCCCTACATGCTCTGTCCTCCAATTCTAATATTTTTTTGAAACATCTCTTCTTATGCAGTCTCATATTCAGCCAGCTTTTTCTTCATTTTGACCTTTGAGCTTTGCAGTTTTATAACCTTAACTGAATATCTGTGTGACGTCCCTGCACTGGCCCAGTAATCAAGGACCCTCAATCCTCACCACTAACACCAGTGAGGGACGTGCACAATGGGAGGATGACAAGTACACACACAATAAAATACAATTTCCCTTAAGAGCACACAGAGATCACAGTCAGTCTGGGGCTGGTTTTTCCCTCTTTCCACTGGCACAGTTATAGGGTTAAGATCTTAGCCAAGTGGTCAAGCCAAAACCTCTAGCACCCTCTCTGTCCAACCAGTGCTTTGTGTCCCTACCCAAGTAGCTCACACACACACACACTTTGAGATTTGATTTATATAGAAACACACACACACACACACACACACACTCCTTGGGAAGGCTGGCACAGGTTCAGTAACTATGCCCCTGCTACCCAGACTATAAGGTAAAAATCACTGCCACCAACCAGCTCTACTTATCACCTACTATAAGGCCCTTCCCAAAAGGTGGCCAATTCTACTGTGTAATGTTACGACTATCCAAATGGTAAGTGTCACCAACAGCAAGACTATTTAGGAGTGGCCTATACAGTGTCACCAAATGTATGTATAAGTACTGTAAGAGCTTAAGTATCTCTAAACAAACTAGCCACAATTAAAAGGTTTAAATATCTCCGAACACCAAAAATCAACTCCACTGATAGTCCGGTTCCAAATGCCTAAAGCAATAAGCTGCAATAATCACGAAAATGTCCTTCTTAAAAGGCAAACTTCTTTTATTTCACTTTGAAATGGAGTTGATTTTTGGTGTTCGGAGAAGTTTCAACAATTTCTTGAAAAGGTTTAAATATATTTAGTAATAAATAAAAGTACAAGACAATACTCAATAACACAACACAGTGACAACAGAGTTCAGAATCACAGGAAATACTTTAAAACAACATTGCAGGACAGTCTCACATAAATACAGAAAACATCTAAACTAATCTTGCTATATTCCTATCTATCTCTAAGAGACAATACTGTAATCTAGTACTTACTATTAGCAAGACAAGTGCTGATGAGAGGACACTGTCAGATCCAAAGACAAATACAAAATGCACAGACTTTCTCTGAGAGAGTGTTCCGAAATTACTATGAAACATTTCTGCTGGGCTATCTCAGATCACATCATTCATTGTCACCTCTGCCTCTAGTTCCCAGGTTAACAGAAACTTAAAAATTTAGCACCTCTGTGTCTTAAGGGTTTGCCTAGAACTGGAAGTTGTAAAACAGTTACACACTTTTACCTTTGGAACCTGTAATTATTTATTTTTCCCAACAACAGAAAGAATTTCTAGTTGCAGACATTCTGTCTTTTAGCTGAGATAAACACCATTGTAAAAAAATTCACTCATTTTCTTAGAGTTTGCAAGTTAACTCTGTTCTTTTCCAGTAGGGTACACTGTGGCTACATTCTTGAAGATCAACACATAACGTGCAGTTTTCTTACATTTGTAAGACAAGCATACAAACCATATTAGTATTCACAAATAACACAGAATTATTTACAAAATTCCAGGTAGCTGGGCTGGCAACCTTCACAATATGTTTAAAGCTTCTTCCATTTTCCCAGTATTTTATTGTTTGAGTTGATATACTCTATCAGTGTTTCATTTATTTTAGTCAGGTCTGTGTGCAGTTGCCTTATATTCTCCTCTAGGTCACTGGAAGTTATGTCTGGAGCTTGCACTGCTTGCTAAACCGCCGCAGTACTTTTCCCAGTTAGTGTTTTTTCATCACCTTTTGTAGCTACTTTTATTTCAGGTCCTCTGTATTTCTTTTTTCTTGGAATCCAGGCAGTGCACTTACTAGACACCTACTGAAATTTTCCCAGAAATCTACAGTGGATATAAAGTTTACACATCCCTGTTAAAATGCCAGGTTATTGTGATATAAAAAAATGTGACCACAATAAATCATGGGTCTATATTAGAAGCACGAAAGATGGAAACCGCGAATACCAGTATGTCGACATATAAAGAGCGATCTACCATACGTGCGAACCATGTATTGAGCAAAAAGCAAAACACCGAATGGATTTGTTTGGCCAGCAGCACGATCCTGGGGATAAGGGAATATACCCTTTTCCCCACTGCAATGCAATCTCGGAGTCGGTATATTTAAGTAGGGGGTGTGTGGGGGGCGCAGCCCCCCTGCAAAAGTGTGTTATGTTACTTTTATGTAGTCAGTTTAGATATACCTCCATGGCGCTGTTGGTTAGAGAAATCCATTCGGTGTTTTGGTTTTTGCTCAGTACATGGTTCACTCTTATGGTAGAGCCTCTTTATGTGTCACTGTATTTATATTCGTGGTTTCCGTCTTTTGTGATTCTGATATAGACCCTAAATCATTTCAAAACTTTTCCCACCTTTAATGTGACCTATAAGCTACACTATTCAATTGAAAAACAAACAAATCTGTTAGGAGAAAAAATATAAAAAATTAAAAACGTACAATAAGTTGGTTGCATGTGTGCACACCCTTAAACTAATACTTTGCTGAAGCACCTTTTGATTTAATTACATCATTCAGTCTTCTTGTGTACACACCTGGCATCAATTAAAGAGACTCTGATCAACCCTAAATAAAGTTCAGCTGTTCTAGTAGGATTTTCCTTATATTTTCTTCTTTCCAGAAACTAAAAATGATGGAGGAAAAGGAACTTCAAACTTTGGAAATCCATAGGCAACTCAGGTGGTATCATATCAGGACAACATTTTTTTCAGAACTTCCAAAAACTATTCATTTCTTGAGAAGATAAAAAAGGACAACCAGTGTCAAAACCAACTATTTTCAAATGGCTATCTCATGCTATTACTTTTATTCCCATCACAGCAGAATTATACCAAGCAGGGTGAAAGCTCATTCTACCAGGGCCTTGACTTTATCTGTGGCTTTTTGAAAGAGTTGGATTCTAGAAGTAGCAACTTGGTTCTCTGTGCATACTTTTACAAGGCACTATAAACTAGACTCCTTTAACAGGTCTAGGACAGGCTTTACTAGAACCATTCTACAGGGCCTCCTGGAAACTCATCCATCTTCTTCTTGGTCTATCTAAGCTATGGTAATCTACCAGCAGCAGTGAGCAATATGAAAAACATAGTACAATTGTGTAAGTAAAGTTACCACAATGGTAGATTTTCAAATAATCACAGTTGCAATAGCTAATCCCTCCACCCATCCCCTAATTTTTATATATTTTTATGCCAGGGTGTGGATGTGTTTTTTTTTTTTTTTTTCATACATTGTTCTTCTTAGGCACTACATATAGTCAATAACCCCTCTCATACTAAATTCATTATGTAACTGATTAATTAAGAAAGCTAAATGGTTAGTCAATAACATCCATAGCAATAAAAGTACATCACTGAAAACACATGAAACAAAAACCCTCCAAAATGTACCAGCATTGATTACAATGTCCACACTTCTTCATACAACAGCTAGCAGGGCTGGATGCCACTCTTTCTACAAGGGATTTAAAACAAACATCCTTTTGTGAGGTTCCCTTTCCTATCAGAGGATAGAAAATCTTCTGTTCAAGTTTAAGTATAACCTCATCTACAATCATGTTGATAAAACTAGATGGATACCCATGTGCTGCAAACATTCCTAAGTTTACGACTCTTTTGGAGTAAAATCCCCTGCTGTGAAATTATACGTGCAAGTCTGATCATTTGACCCTTTTCCGATACTTTCTCTTGATGCAAAAGATGCCCGCTAATGAAATGCAATAAAGAATTTGAATATGTTGGCTTCCTATAAATATTATATTCAAAACAGTGACCCGGCCATCTCTGTTTTCAGAAATAGTCAAGTCCAAATAATTAATATGATCAAAGGAGTAGTTCATGGTAAGACTAAGGAACTCGATTGTGTCATTCAAATAACAAAAAAATAATGTGAACAAGAAGATTTTCTATCCCAGGCCTGCGTCCCTCCCCCAATTTTATTTGCAAGTTCTTCTTTTCATATTGCTGGTTATGGCAAAGTTTATTTGAAACAAAAATTTTACTGCTCTAGTGCAGGTGTAGTTTATGTTTCACAATGCCAAGACTGCCCTGGCTTTATATTGGAGAAAAAACAAACAACCTTTGAGGCTTAGAATTTAGCAAAATATACATAAGTGTTAACAGAAAGGATGAGCGTAATGCACTTTTTAAACACATCAGGTCCGACAGTTCTCACAGATTTAAAATTTAGAATATTGATAGTATAGGGCTTGGTGGGAAGGTGGTCCTTGAAAGGACCTCTTGGAATTAAAAGAGTTAAGGTGGCAACTCACACTTACTTCTGTAAATGGTTGGAAGGTGAATGATATGGTTTCTATTAGCAATATTCTTCTGCTAAGATATTTATTTTACATGTAACATCCCGCCTTATTTATTATTTTATTTTGAGTGAACATTTTCTTTTTTAACAACTGTTTTCATGGTTTTGTTTCCCTTTTTTATTTATGGTCAGGGTTGATGCTGTCACTTCAAAAATTTGCTTCCTGAATTATATTTATGAGCATCATGCTGTTAAAATTCCTGCACTTTATAGGTGTTCTTTTATAACTTTTAAAATTATGCATATATGTTAAGAGTGCTATCCAAACTTTTTTTATTCCATTTTAATACAGTTTTGATCTTGGAGCATCTTTATACTACTGAGAATGCATCTAATTTGTTTTTAGTGATGTGATTTTATTCCTACGGATGTTATCAATTAACCATTTAACTTTCCTGATTAATCAGTTACATAATGAATTTAGTATGGGAGGGGTTATCTACTGTGGTGTTTCTTGATTCTACCATCTTTATTCTGATGAAGTCCTTTCAGGACAAAGGCGCTTAATTTTTTTTCAATAAAGTGAGTAGACAGTGGATCAGCTCCTGGGTTTTATTTTGTTTTAATACATATAAGTAGTTGTGTTAAATTCATGTGTCTCAACCAGTGTCCACCAAAAATTATTTTAAAATGCTTTTGCCCACTTCTCTTTAAAGTGAAGAGCTTCTTCAGATGTAACTAAGCTAGTGCACTAACATGGTTGTTCATACTACTGATCAGACACAACATAGTATGAGCAATTCAAATTCACACTAAATTAATCCTCAGATACCAAATATAAGTAATATAGTAGCAATGGATATAAAAGTAAAAATCAAAGTCAACTAGATATAAATAAAATATACAATTACAGATGTAGTACTAAATTTAAAAATTGAAAATTAAGCTTAAGCATGGATATGAAATATTATAGCTACATAAAAATGTGTTTTAGTAAAGGTTGCTGTGTTCCACTTTCTTTAACCTGAGAGTGCTCTTAATGGAGTGTGTCAGACTGAGACCATGCTTCCAATAAGGTTTAAGTCACATCAGCCATTCTAATTCTTTTTTCTCTAGCTTTGTGTTCAGATTGCCTTGTGATAGACCTGAAATTCATCGCCCAATGACACAAAAAGCAAACTTCTCATAGTTCCTGCAGACCTGAGCATGTCTAGACAATGGGTTGTTGAAGTCCTTAAGGCATGATATTTAAGAGATGTTCTTTACTTCTTCACCTTCTTGCAGTAGTGGCAGCTGGTTCAAATCCAAGACATTCCTAAGTTTCTCAAGCATTTTCTTTTGAAATAAAGGAAACTGTTTCACTGACACAGTCTGTCTTTGAGGCCCTCTTACTTGTGTAGTATCCAGAAATAGAATATTCTGCACCTTGTTGACTAGAGATCTGTTGTCTGTACTTTGTCTCCTCCAAAGCAATATCTGCCTTCATATACATTTTTGACTCAAATGAAAAAAAAAAAAACTAAGGACCTATACTAAAGATCACCGGGTATAGGAGTTTGAATCTCACCCCAGCCTTATAACAACTCTTGATGACAGAAATAAACCTACTCCTTGTTTGTCTAGTATAAAGTGTGTAGTCATTTTCCAAAAATACCCTGGCATCACCAGTGTTCAGTACTTTTTCCTTTTGCATTAGTTTTGTTTGAAACATCTTCTTCTGGTATGACTAGATTTTAATAACCTTAGGTCTTATATTCTTTCTAGTGGTTAAATTAGGTGCCTGTATGCAATGCACACTCTTGGTTAACAAATCTTCCTGTGGAGCACTGGCTCAGTTAACTAGTTGTGCCTTCATAAAGTTAATGGGAGTCTGCTCCTTCCAGCTTTTCACTTACTGCAGAAAACCTCAAGTTTTGTTTTCATGCTGTATTCTCTAGATCTACTATTTTTTAAAGATTTTTTTTATTTAATAAATCAGTCTCTATCATTCTTTCTTTCATTTCTATCATTGACCTCTTCAGACTTAGTAGTTTGTCAAAGTATTTAATTATACTTTATTTTTTCCAGCTGTTTTGTTCTTCCAATGTCCCACTTTTTTCAAATACTTTTAAGTGCATCTGATCTATTTTTCTTCTAGTTTAGTGGAAGCCATCTCCTGCATTGATGCTGCACACAATTTTGTTTCTTGCTGATCAGCCTCAATGTTTTTCACATCCAGACCTTTTTCTTCTCGTTTTCTAGTTGACTTTTTGTTGTATATTTCTCTTATTTCCCTTTGTTGACATTCAAACTGTCTGTGCCAGTAGCTAACTTTCTCGCAGATATGTAGCTTTGTCTGAATTTTCAAAACTTTCTCAGTTTTCTCACCGGGAGCGCTCTTCTCAGTCACCTACCATCTTGAGAATCAGAACTGAAAATGTATTCTTGATAATGTCAAATGATATATTTTTTAATTGCTATATACAAACCAGGGCTTTTGCTAAAGCCAAATGAAAAAAGCTATAACTTGCCTACATGAATAAATCATTATGAAGGCACAGATTCCTTAAAGTTCTGTTTGGTATCTCAATATCACATCAGGTGCTTCAAAGAGCTGGTGCACATTAATTGAAGACTTTTAAGATCTTGTAAATGTAAATGGCAATCTACTGACATGGGGTCAGACAAACAATCATGACAAGAGACTGACATGGCTGCTAAACACACCAAGACAACATAATTTCAAGTTAGATAAAAGCAAATGTAAAATAAGAGTAACACATCTGAAATATATGTGTAGTATTCTGGCATGAGGGCATATGTCACTGCAGATGCAAAATGTCAAAAATCAGGAGGCAATTACAGATGTTTTTTATGAATGGTTCAGTATCTTGCAAAGTTTTTACTCAATATGTCTGATGTAACTGTTCCTGTAAGAAAATCATTATAACCAGATGTAGCCTGGAAATGAAGACAGGAACTAAAACCTGTTTTGAAATGTTCCCTTGACCCTCACAGTAGATTAAGTAGGTAATCTGAGAATGAATGTATGCAGTGGCGGATTTAGGCATGGGTCCTTATTTATTTTATATCAGGTGGGTGTATCTTTTCCTCACAATCCTGTCCTCCCGTCATGAAACGCATCTAACACACAATGGAGATGCGATTGGAGGTATCAGTCGGATGATTTTATTTTTTTATAACGATCCTCCTCCAACTGCATCTCCGTTATAATTTAGGCGTGTTGGTGAGAGCTGTGATATCGCTGTTAGTTTAACTTTCTGTCAAACAGAAAACAGTGTAGTCTAATTTTAAAATAAAAATACCAGGACAAAACTTTGAATCTGCTCTGCAGTAAGGTAATTTGCTAATTCTTTTATTTTATTTTATTGAAGTACCAACACGGCACCATAGAAACGGTACAGTTGAGACTGCCACGTTTGGCGCGCTAACTGAAACAGCAATATTACAAGTGGATAAAATCAGTTTGTGGTCTGGCATTTAAAAAGGAAAAAGGTTTGTGTAAAGTGAAAGTGATTCTGAGCAGTTGTATACCATGAATGTGAAGTTTTTTCCTTTCAACATATTCCGATTGGTACTCTGTCAGAGCCACTTAATGCTCTTATTAAAAGCAATGCTTTTAGTTTGACTG
Source organism: Protopterus annectens (assembly GCF_019279795.1). NCBI lineage: Eukaryota > Metazoa > Chordata > Ceratodontiformes > Protopteridae > Protopterus > Protopterus annectens. The sequence continues at coordinate 1,465,152,673 of NC_056733.1, forward strand.
AATCTACTTTTATTCATCAACCTACAAGTGCCTTACTGTCAAAAATGAGATGCGTTAACTAGCATTACAATGACTGAATGCCATTGTCAAATATAAAGATAAGACAGAATGGTTTAGAAAGCAGTAATGCTTAAATTAATGCAGAACAATGCAGAATGTGAGCGTATTAAAACTTTCCACACTGCCTTATACAAAATATATGCAAACAGAAATTGAGTTACCATTAAGATATTTGAGAAACATTAAAAAGTAAGTTAGTAACCCTGTAAGTTATCAGATTTAATAATATTACTAAATCTAAGTGCTCATACATTCAGTGTATGCATTTCTACATATGTTTTATTACATATTTAAAAATAAAATGAAAGTCAGTAAACAATACATACCCCTTTCTTATTCAGTAGATGCTAACATAACTGTTATGCCAAAGAACAGGGCATCATACCTATTAAATGACCAATTTTTTAGCAATAATTTATATTAATGCTTTCTTTGGTGCGTGCTAAAACATGGTCTCACTTACTAGTTCATAATTAAAGCAACCCCTCTACCCATTTTAGCTTTGGTACAAATTGCTTGAACTTGCCTTTGCATAATGGTCAGAATTTATGAAGACTGCTTTACAGGTACCAGCAAGTTACCACAGCGCATACACATGTAAACATGAGACCTGTAGCAAAACACTTTCATGCAGTGGTATTGCACATACTGCATCACTTCTGTGACCTTAACAAAACTGCAGAGAGCATAATAACAAATGGGTCAAGCTAAGAGGTTTCAGACAAATTTCTTGTTCAATATTTTTGCAGTTTCTCTGTGTATCCCCATATGCTCTTTGTATTCGTCAGCAGCTGTTGTGAAATTAATTTTAACTGGACTGTGGATTCTATATTGTTCAGTATGCTTAAATGTTTAGTTCATCCAAGCAGGTCACTTAATAAACCATTACAATAAATAAGGTTTTATTTAAAAAAAGTGAATAGGGCTGTTTATGGTTTTAGTGCGTTGTTTCAAATGCTGCTAGTCCCATGCAGATCATTTTTATACTAACAGCCTGGCACACAGATTTCAGGTTTTCTGTGATGGCCTGCTTTTATTGTTAAGTGAATGACTGCATTTGGGAGAGAGAGATTTCTGACCTTTTATATCAGGCCAGCGTCAGTTCAGGGAAATATGTGACACCGAGTTTATTATCTGAGTGTTTGTGTAGTGGGGCAACAGCTCAGCACCCAGTGTAGAAAATTGTGCTGCTGATTTGGTGACCTGCAGGGCAGAAACCCCATACACAACACCGGGCCAGATGGCGATCTGTGTGCCACGTTTTGTGTGTGTGTGCGCGCGCATGCCTAACAAGCATGCTGGAGGAAACAGTATTACATGAAATGAAGCAGATTTGTACCACTGGCAAACAAAACAGAAACATAAGATGTTTCACTGATTTTATATATGCAATTAGTTTGGATTCATTGAAAGTAGCCATTGTGTGAAATAAAAAAAAAATTGTAAAATGTTTGTCTGTTTGACACTAGTGGGATACAAATTTGAAGCATTCCACAAACTTTAGGGACTGCTATCATTAGCTCTACTAAGTGCTGTATGCATTCATCTCCACAGGGAGGGAGGCCTGAAAGATGTTGTTTGGGATTCTTGATATTTGGTTCTAAATGATTCTAAATAGGTTTGTACAAGGACTGAGAAAGCTGTTTCCTTATAGCACAGGTTAACTTGTAGGTCTGAGTAACAGTAAAGTACTATTGATTTGTGGCTAAATGGAATTGGTGGACATTGAAACAGGTTTGCTTATTGGTCAGAGGTAAGCAAAGGTCTTGGAGAGGAATTTATGAATTAGGGCAACTGTCTACATATGCAAAGTGTTTTTGTAGGTAGCCAAACAATTTTGTTTCCATTTTAGTAATATCTTCTCTGACCAATGAGTGAAATAACTCGTTTTCACATCACATATGTGTAAAGTGCATGTATTCTAGGCAGATGCAGTGCTGAATGTATGAAAGCCTGTCTTTACTGCTGGAATATATAAAGCTTTCTTACTGGTAGGATATACCAAGTTGGGGATCAGTAGTATGGTCAGTTTAAATATTGAACTTCATGTGAATATTTTCTACACAAAGCAGACATAAGCATGCACATATTCATGCACTGAAACACCAACAGGGAAACTTGCACTGAAACAGCATTCAGGAACCTTACACTAATTTAAAATGTTCAGAATATTTGTCAGTTTAATTATCTAAAGTCATTGTCCTTTGAAAGGAACTTGTTTAAGTGTTACAGAATATGAACTGCAATAAATATATCATCTACATATACAATATGTGTCATACTCTAGGCAGATCACTATAGTGTTTCAAGTGTGACATGATCTAGGCAAGCTATTATTAGTGTTATAGTGTGGTATGTACTGTGAAGGTCACTAATAGTGTTACAGAATGTTGCATGCAGTAATTTTACTGCACCCCCCCCTTCTGAAGTAGTACTATGTATGTATATCAAAGAAAGCACTATTCTAGTAAACACCCGGTTGTGGTATTCATTTGGTGGCTCTGTGTTTTGCTAACGTTAGTTTGTATGTGGCTGTTTTACACTTTTTACTCTGTATGCACAGATTCACCATTCATTAATGGATTGACCTAAATAGGTTTTAGGCAAGAGCTTCTAGCCCTGCATTTGCTTTTATTTAAGTATTGTGTAACATTCTTGTTCAGATGCTTATCTAGCAAGTGAATAAATTATGAACATATTCTTTTAAGTTACTACTGAAGTTCAAGGCATATTAGCTGAGTTAAACTTAGAAGCGCTGAAATAATTTGAGGAATGAAATGCTGGTGATTATGGTTTCTTTTGAAGGAACACTAATCTTGAAATGCTGAAATGCAAATGTTCCCCTGCAAAGTTTTCCAATTTCAATATAGAAAGTAATGAGCCTGACAGCTTAGTTGTAGTGGTGAAATTACAAGGGAAATCATTAATGACCAAGTAATTTTAAACACCATGCTGAAAGAATAGATTTTCATTGTAAATGTAGTATCTTCTGTTACCGTATTAAAGACTAAGAAAAGTGGTAGCATTAAACTACTAAAGGATACTTTAAGTACTTGCTGTTTCTCATAATGTAACATACTGAATGGAAAAATGTTATTCCCTGCTATTCATGAATGCTCCATGCAAGAGTACGTCTATTCTTGCACAGAGCGTATTGTGCCCATTCAGGACAGCAGCTTGCCTTGCATATTCATGCTGTATAACCTGCACGGGAATGACCCGTGAATGAGTGCAGGGAGCATGTCCAAGCATTGCTCGCACAGTAACAATGCCCCCCTGCACTCAGGCAGTACTGAATGGCACTTTGAAAACAAAAACAGTGTCTGCGGACACAGTTAGCATACCACAACTGAACAGATATCTGCAGAATGCCCAGGCTTTGTGCCTCATATGTCAGGTGTGCTCCTCCTACTGTCCTGGCAAAGAGCTGAGGCTCAAAGCCATTAAATAATGACAAACATTTGAGACTAAGACTCCACATCCTTCAAGTAAATCATGCTAATGCAAAACCTATTCATCAACTTACTAAGTTTGTAAGCGCAATAATTAAAATCTGTCCTCTGTGCCCCCCACCATCATGTTAGGCTTTATCCAAATTGTATGCTGTTAAGAGGTGGAGAGGTATGACTGCTAGCAATGTGCACATCCCTAGACTAAGAAAAATAAAACAAATAAACATACAAAAATTATTTATTTTTCCCTATCCCCCACCAAAGTTTAAGAGTAGCTGAGCGGCTGTGCGCATCACACAGCTGTGTATAGCATTGCTTAAACATCCAAAGGAGCTAAGTAGAAATATACGGCCAAAATAGTCAAAGTGAAATAGCATAGCGGTTAGAGCTTTCGCTTAGAATGCAGTCATTCATGGTTTGAGCCCGAATACAGTCCATTCATTTTTATATGTGAAAACAGCACTAAAGGTATCTTTTTTTTTATAAATAGGTAGTGAATAATATATATTTGTGAAATGTCAGTGGAGTACAGCTGTGAATCCCCTATATAAACACAAGTGTCCCACACAGTACAGCCACAAAAGAATATAATGCAATGAATGCAGATAGGGGGATGTTATGGAAGGGAAATATACATATCATACAATGTCATTAAGAAGGAATCAACCCCACAATCCTGATAGTCCAGAAAGTAAAAGCTGAACAATGCTAAAATGTGCTCAGCTATGCTTAGCCAGTGTAAGCATTGCTGAAATTTGAATGCTTAGCAATAATTAGCGTAGATAAGCGGATTTGCACACTGATAAGCAGTGCTTAGTATCTACCCCTTCAATGCTCATCTGTGCTAAGCGGGTTTGCCCGTCACTTAGCTTAGCTCAGCATATTCAAAATCATCCAATCACGGCAAACGGCAGGAAATCAGCCCTATTTAAACCTCGCAGGTGGGAATACAGCCTATAACCAGTTGTAGCTGATCACTGCAAGCACTATGGCTGGTGTTGGTGAGTGCTTTCGGGTGCAGTGTTGGGGCATTCAGGAGTCCAGGTTCATGGTTGGACTCCTTGTAAAAGACCATGAAGGGAGACTGCTGCAGGACCAGTACCAGGGCTCCCAATACAAATCAGAGGCCTGGAACTGTCTCGCACATGACCTCACCAGTGCTACTGGTATCCCTCGGACTGGTGAGCAGGTCTGGCACCATTACGCTGAGCTGAAGCATAGGAAGAAGAATCTCTTGAACCAGTGGATCCAAGATGCACAGGCAAGCAATGTCCCTGAAGTGTGTAAGTATTAGTATCAATTAGTGTTCTGCAAAGTCCAGCCTGAGTATGTAATCAATAGGTATGCATAAATGTTTATTTATCTCCTGTACAGCTGCAGATGACAGGGCTGCAAATATTGACACACATGCCAGCAGGCTGCTAAGGCTGCACTAGGAGGTTGGTGAGTAAATATCTAGCTTGCATTATTCAGGGTAAATAAATAGAAATTAGTAGATTGTCAACAAGTAGGTAAACTGTGTACTGTGTGCAATGAATAAAGGACTGTCATCAGGTGAATAAAGGTCTATGTAACACTGAATAAAAATAAAACCCCCAGACTGTTGTGTTTACTTTGTCATGTTGTGTTAGGAATATAAATGTGTACAAGTTATGCATAGTTATGTGTTTCTGGTAGAAAATAACTGTTTCATGCAACTATTACCGAAAACCTAACACACAACTGTTGTCTGAAAACTGCAGTACAGTTGTCATTACCTAGGGTATTTGTCTAACTATAAGGTCAGATTGTGCAAACCAGAGAGTACTATGGAGAAACAAGTCAAGCATGAGTCAGCAGTTCCTCAGTAGCTCATTGTGATGAAACACAGCTATGGCTTACCTTTTTGCACAAACAGGTACGTTTCTAACCCTGGCAGTGGTAGTATGCTGAATGTATATTGTCAAACAAGAATATGTGAATATTTGGATAAACAGTCAGGTAGTATTAACATAAATTACCTCCACAGGTCTGCAAGGTAAGGAAATATTTGTAATAGCTGTAAGAAGGCTTTACCAACACAATCTGTGTTCAACATACTCACTGTCCAACCCCAAGGCTGCAAATGACAACAAGATAAGTACATACACCAAGCACTTTGTTCCGATACATGTCCCTCAAGTGTCAAGATGTCACAGCTAATGGTCACTGCTGATAACCATGGAGACAGATAGAAACCCCAATGGAGTATGTCAGTACCACACCCCCCAAGCATGAGTGCCAGGCACTTCTGTCAGTGTCACATATGTAACTGTGAAGATGTGAATATGTGTAGAAACAGTCAGGTAGTGTTACCACACATTTCTTCAACAGGTCTGCCAGGTAAGGAAATAGGTCTATTAGCTGTAATAAGGCTTAACCAATACACTGCCATAGGTAGATATACAGTGAGGTCAGCCTTGGAGAGTAAGGAGTAGAGTAATGATCTGTACAGTTGCTGAAAATTGAAGCCTAGACAGTTAATTGACCTCTTTCTCTCTTCCCCCACCTTATCTGCACCAATACTTTATATATATAAAGAAGTTATGTACTCACCATAACGTTCCATCTGAGTAGTTATACTTCATTTTTCTGCAACGTGTGGGTATTCGGATCTGTATCGGATCCGAGCCGGCAACTTTTTTCTAGCATCTGCTCCAAGCTCCTCCCCTACCCATAATGCACTACCATCTTCTACCTTCCCTCAGATCGAGTTTGCTGCAACTAAATACATAAGCAACTCAGCCCAATGAACCAAACCTGTATAGACAGGACAAGATCCGGGGGACAGAGGGAGGGAAGGTTGCAGAAAAATGAAGTATAACTACTCAGATGGAACTTTATGGTGAGTGCATAACTTCTTTATCTGAAGTAGTTAACTTCATTTTATCTGCAACGTGTGAGACAGAGTCTCCAGCTACTCAAATCCTGGGAGGTCCCTATGGAAGGATATTCCTGAGCACCACATAGCCAAAGGATGCTCTATCCCTAGAAATCAGATCTAATTTGTAATGGGAAATGAAGGTATGTAAATTGGCCCAGGTCGCTGCTGCATAAATGACGTCCAAAGGAACCCTAGACCAAAAAAGCAGCAGAAGTCGCCATGGACCTGGTAGACTGGGCTTTATCAATAGGAGGAGGAGATAAACCTTTTGCTTTGTAGACATGCGAAATGCAAAGAGTGATCCATCTGGCCAAAGAAAACTTAGAAATAGCCTTTCCCAGAAAGGCTTTGGAAAAGGAAACAAACAACTGGTCAGTCTTGCGGAATGATTTTGTTCTATGAAGATAGAAGCAAAGTTGTCTATGAACATCTAACAAATTAAGTTTGTATTCTCCCTTACTTTGGAAGTTAGTAAAGAAAACAGGCAGATTAATGGACTAGTTTATGTTTGCTTTAGATACCACTTTGGGTAAGAAGGAAGGATTAGTACGGAGAGAGACCCTATCCTTATAGAAGGCCAAATAAGGAGGCACGACAGACAGAGCTTGAAGCTCAGAAACCCTCCCAGCAGATGTAATGGTGACTAGGAAAGCTGTCTTCCAGGATAAAAATGTTAACTCCACCGAAGCTGCAGGTTTGAATGGAGGAGCCACCAATGCCTGTAGGACAAAGGTAAGGTCCCAAGGGGGCACTGAATCCTTGACAGGAGGGCACAACAGAAAAGTGCCTTTAAGAAAGGCCTTACACAGCCTAGAAGAGGCTAATGCAATGTTGTCTTCACCAACATGAAAATTAGAAATGGCTGCCAATTGTACTTTCTCTGTGGAGGAGCTAGGTCCTTGATGAAAAATGCCAGACAAGAAATCCAACACCGCTGGAACAGGGGCTGTAAAGGGATCTATATTTCTCTGTGAGGCCCAAATGGAAAAATGCTTCCATTTACTACGATAAAGTTTCCTAGTCGAATCTTTAAGAGAAGCCACCAGAATGGATTTTACTGGGTATGAAAGACCGGGAGTCCTGGCAATCAACAGAACTCGAGCAACCAAGCTGTCAGCTTGAGGCTGCCCATGTCGGGCGGATGGACACCCGAAGGATGGGAGATTAGATTCGGCCATGGATCCAGAACCCATGGAGGAGCTAAGAGATGAGACCAAAGGAATGGGAACCAAACCTGCCAAGGCCAGAACTGGACAATGAGGATGACTTTGCATCGCAGTCGGCAAGCTTTCTGAAGAAACTTCAGAATGAGTGGCAATGGTGGGTAAGCATACAGAAGCCCGGGAGGCCAAGCATGGACTAGAGCGCCTCTGGGGGCTTCCCCTGGTGAGGGAATCAGAGGGAAGAACTCGCTGCACTTCGCATTGGAAGGAGATGCGAAGAGATTGTAGCAAGGCTGACCCCATGCAAGGAATATCTCCTCTGCTACTGACTGTTTCAGAGACCACTCATATGGCATCAGAATAGCCCGACTCAATCTGTCCACTAAAATGTTGGAGCGCCCTGGGATGTATGTTACTATCAGAAACCGACCGGTGAAGATTGCCCATTCCCTCACTCTCATGGCCTCGTGACACAGGGGATAGGATCTGGTTCCCCCCTGCTTGTTGATGTACCAGTCAACCGACATGTTGTCTGACTTGAACTGCAATCAATCCGAGAGGAAGGACAGTGTGAAAGGCTTCCAATGCTAAAAGCACTGCCCTCATCTCTAGAACATTTATGTGCAAATTGGTCTCTGACAGGGACCATGTGCCTTGGACTGTCCTTCTTGAACAGTGCCCCCCCCCACCCAAGTTGGGAGGTGTCCGTGGTCACTGTGGCTTGGACTGGAGATGATGCGAAGGGGTGTCCTCCTAATATCTCCGGTGAATTTAACCACCAAAGAAGGGACGTTCTGCAGACGTGACTGATCCTGATCGGAAATTCCATGGGCAGGTCTAGCCAAGACCATTGAACAGCCAGAGTCCATTGAAGAACCTGCATATGAAGGCGCGCACAAGGAAGTATCGATATGAAGCACAGTGCCAGGAGAACCTCGCTCGCCTTTGGAGACTTGAAGTTTACTATCTAAGCTATGTGGCACCTGAGGTGTGAAATCCTGTCTGGAGTTAAGAATGCTTTCACCTGAAAGGTGTCTAGCCATTCCTCAATGAAGTCTAAAACTTGTACTGGCTGCAATTGGGATTTCTGAACATTGACTGTAATCCCCAATAGATCTGCCAACCGAATGAAGTAGTCTAGGGCCAGACAAAGCAGACACTTGTTGGGCGCAGCGAAGATCCAGTCATCCAGGTAAGGAAATACCTGAATACCCTGAAGCCTCAGGTGAGCCGCTACAACTGCCATTACCTTGGTGAACACCCTGGGGGCTGTGGTGAGACTGAAGGGTAGGGCTCTAAACTGAAAATGACTGGCTCTCAGCAGGAAGTGCGGAAACCTCCTGGAGCTTCTGTGGATCTTGACGTGGTAGTAAGCATCCTGGAGGTCTAATGAGCACATCCAGTTGCACTCTCTGAGATAAGGTAGAGTGGACTGTAGGGTGACCATCCGGAATTTCTGTTTGGACAGGTTCAAAGTTGACAGGTCTAGAATAGGCCTGAGGTCCCCCGCCTTTTATGGCACTAAAAAGAACCTTGAGTAGACGCCTGATCTGGACTGGTCGGGGGGGACTTGTTTGATGGCTCGTTTGAGAAGCAGCTTTGAAACGTCTAGAGTTGTGGCCTCCCTGTGAGCGAGTGGAACATCCAGAAGGTGTTTTGGAATATTTGGAGAGGCAACAAATGGGATAGAGCAACCTCTGGATATAATCTGTAACACCCAGCGATCTGTCATAATGGACTCCCCATGCCACTGGGTGTAAGGACAATCTTCCCCTGACTGCTTCCAGAGTAGGACAGCAGGGCAAAACCTCGGGGCTGCTGACTGGGTCTATCAGAAAAAGGTTCCCTAGACCCAAAATTCCTGGGACCCCCTCTACCTCTGGGTCGGCATTGATCCTGTCCCCCTCTGCCTCTGGGGGAATAGTTGTCCTGAGAATCCCGGGAAAACTGAGATTTTCGGAACCACATCTTCTTTTGCCCTCTTTGATTCCTAGACAAGGACTGCTGAGGGTTAGAGAAGCGGATCCCGATGGCAGACAAAGTCTTCCTGTCCTTTTCGCTCCGGACAAGTGTGTCACGTACTGTCTTCCTGAAAAGGGAAGAACCACCGTAGGGAGCATTAATAAACCATGCCTTGAAAGGGTCCGCGAACTGACACAACCTGAGCCAGGCATGACGCCTCATGGCTATGCCTGTCTCGGCCGCCCTATCTGCTCCTTCTGTGGCATGGGAAAGGAGCCGCATAGACGTGTTTGAGACTGACTTCAGAGTAGACATTTTTGCAGAGAACAACTGTTTGTCCTGCGGCGATAAAGACTCTGGGGGCGACTCAGCGAATTCCGATGCAAGGTCTTGCTGAAGCCAGATCACATGTGCCAAATAGTTCAGCGCACAGATTGAAAAGGTCACTGAGGAATAAACGCCCTTCCCAACCCTATCCACCGACATGGACTCCTTGTCTGGAGGGTGGACTGAGGAACTCTCCTGTGCTAGTTCCTTCTTGGTGGCTACTGCGACCAACATAGCATCAACTGGGGCTCCTTTTGACCAAGGTTGTTTGTCGGAAGGGGGAGATAAAAGTTTGTCGGGGCATTTGGAGATGGGCTGTATGGTGTCAGGCTCCTTCCATGCCCATGTGGTGATAAGGTCCACCAAGGGGTCCGCTGGCAGGGATACCTAGGAAGTAGATGGGCCCATGCCAAAGGCCTCCAGGAACACTGATTCATCCCCAGAAGGTTTTGGGGCTGACCAACCTCCCCTCTGGCGGAGGATCTCCATGATTTCCCCAAAGGAGACGTCTTCGGGAGGTGACCTGGGGGAACTTTCTCCTTCATCTAAGTCAGTGTCCATAGTGAGGGACTTGGGGGAGTCCAAGTGCCTCCTTTTGCACTTGCGCTTACGGTGACCCTCTTCAGTAGGACTCTCAGAAGAGGACTCGTGAGCCACAGGGGGTTCCTCAGGGGAAATAACCTGGGGAACCTCTGGCACGGGCTGTCCCTGAGACAGGATGAAGGGAGTCATTGCCAAATCCAGGGGTGTCTGGGTGGAATCCGAGGGGATGGGCTGGGGTCTCAATCCCTGGGACAGAACCCTCTCCACCACTTCAAAGGCCGAAGGAGAGTGCACCTCCTTGGCACCCAACAAGGAAGTCGCCCTCCCCAGATCCAAAGCAGTGACTGGAGCTGAAGCAAGGGTAGCCTGAGGTCTGAGAAAACGGGTCGGATCCAAAAAAGGCGGAGCCGAAGAATCCATTCCCTCAGGTCCGACTCCCTGTCCGCGGCTCCAAAAGTCACTTGGATTCAAACTAGATGGATCCGAGGAACTCAAGGTAACAGCCGGAGTTGAGGTTGGGGGAACCGTTGGCGCCGAGCTACCAGCTCCAAAAATCCTCGGATCCAAGAGCCCCGAAGCCGAAGCATGGATCGGGGAAGGAGAGATGGGGCAGAAAAAGGGCATGGAGGTCCCCCCTCCAGAGGGAAAGGGGCCTAGCAAGACTCCCATTTGTATTTGGGTCTGAATGAATCTCCGCATCATCCTGTCCATGTCTAAGTCTGATAAGCTCTGAGTCGATCGCGAAGAAGCCACCGACTCGGATCTGGCTGGTCTGCGCAATGAGGGAAAGGAAGGCCTTGTATCCGAAGGTTCCAAAGGTTCCGGTGAAAAACGAGGAAACCAGAGCCGTGGAGAAATTGGCCTCATGGACTCAGAAGGGGGACTAAGGAAGAGTCCGGGGATCTGTTGCGAGGTCTGTCCCTTTTCTTGTACCTATCCCCCTTGCGCCTTTCTCTGTCCTTCTTTTTGTCAGCTACACTGACTGTAGCTTTTTGCCTGCTTGACATAGCACCAGAAGAAGACGGAGTTTGAGTCCGTGTCTGGGTGGGAGATTGAGTACTAGGTACCGAGGCCATGGCGGATTCCAGCATGGATGCAGGGAGAAGGCCTTTAGCTACTAATTTTGCCTTCCGATCGCTGAGGGCTCTAGGAATGAACACAGTGCAGATAGCACATTGTGTTGACAAATGTGACACTCCCAAACAAATAACACACAGAGTGTGAACATCAGCCGGGTAGAGCATATGGCCACACTCTGTGCATTTCTTAAACACAGATTTTGGCTGATCAGCCATGGTCCTGCACCAAAAACCACTACCTACTAAATCTCCACACACAAAACACACATAGGGGAAGGGCAGGCCTAACAACTACTCTACCGAGTTTTACAATAAAAACTTTTTTTTTTAACTAACCAACGAACAAGCAATATACTGGTGGGGGAGGAAGGGAAACAATCAACTCAGACACACTAAGAGACTAAGTATTAATAAAACTTACTATCCCTGAGCTCAGAGCGAAGGAGACCACGATGCACACTACTGGCATGGCAAACGAGATCTGGGGGGAAGTAGAAGATGGTAGTGCATTATGGGTAGGGAGAGGAGCTCGGAGCTTGCAGCAGATGCTAGAAAAAAAAGTTGCTGTCTCGGATCCGATACGGATCCGACTACTTGCAGATAAAATTAAGTTAACTACTTCAGATATATATATATATATATAAACCACTCCACCTCTTAATGCAAGAATTCTGGACAAAGGCTGTCAAAATGGGGGGAGAATGAGCCAAGACCAGGGACATAATGTACGTACTGCAGTTATAAATGTAGAATGTTGCTATAGTAACAGGGATTGTGTCAGCATACATGTTCAGAAGGATGTGAGTTCTGAAATTGAAATGTATGCCATCACTTACTGTCAGAAATCCTCAGATCCTCATAGTGATTTACCACAGAAATGAAAATAATGATTCTGTGGAACAGACCACAAATATGAACAATAAACCTGGACAGTCTGAAACAATTTGGCCAGTCGAGAGGTATGCTCAGAACCCCTTAGTGCAACAATTCTGGACAGAGTCTGACAAAGGTGGGGGGGGGGGTAAAGCCATGAAACTGGGAACATATCCCAAACACTGCAGTAGATAAGGTAACACAGTTGATGCAGTAGCACCCTGCTGTCTGTTGTAACATATATTGACTGGAATAGCCCAAGTGCTAAACCACATTACTCCCCACTAGTTACTGACATAAATCCTCACATCATCCCACTGATGTGTCAGGAATGCACAACACATATGGGGGCCAGGCACTAGTACATCTGATATATATATGGACATAACATCACAGTAAGGAAACTATACTGAGCTGCTAGGCATGTCACCAAGCACTGTCTAAACTACAGGCAGACTGACACAACATTAACTCAATGTTCCTATGGGGAATACACTTGTAATTGCAAATATATCAGACAATACAGGGATATAACAGCACTTGCAGACACCAGTGTGAATGTGCATACCCATAACCAATCTCACCACATTCCAATTGAAATACTGGTAAGCCACATGAACAGTACAGTATATGCACTGTGTGAACAAAATCATCAGCATGTCTGCCACTCACATACTACTCCTACATATACTGGCCCAATTCACAGTGTAGTCTGATGGCTGACTGTGGTATGGGAAATGTGTCAGTCTGCTCCTACAAACATATACAGCTGATAGAGCACCAGAAACTGGAGCAGCATGCAAAGTCAGGTAGAAAAGGACCCATAACACTTACATCTACCCCCTCCCTACACAAGTCAAATAACACATGCACAATACACTGCTACACAATCCTGACAGTATGTCAACAACTGCTAGAAATACATAGTCATCTCAACTGTATAGAGTCCCACAGAACATCTAGGCTTTGTCCTCATATATAAGGCCTCCTACACATAACATGTCTGGCAGTCTGGTACATCACTGGAATGAAGTCTCTATATAATGATATATGATACCTATCCACCTCTTACAGCATGACATCTTGACAAAGCCTGACATACTTGGGGGGCAGAGACCCAAACACAGGGGCATTATTCACATATTGCTGTTATAAACTGAGAAAATTGCTGGTGTAACAGGGTTGTTGTAACATATCTGTTCTGAGGAATATGACGTCAGAAACTCACATGGATGTTACCATTTACTGACTGCAATCTTCAGAGTATGCTACTGAATTTCCAAGGCTAAAAAATGTGTAACACACCAAATATAAGAGTCCAAACTCTGGCCAGTCTGCGGATAGCCCTACAGTTGAGAGTTATGTCAACCACATAACACTATCAGACTTAAATGCATGCAGAGCAGCCATATTCATACAAACCCTGTCAAACTAGCATGACTTCAACTGTATAACAGTAATACTTACATTCTGTCCCTATGTCTGGAACATTCTCCCCCAGTTTTGGGCTGTCTCCACAGTGTTTGTTGCAAGAGGTATTTCCAACTACCATCTGTGATGCTGTTTGTCACACTCCTTCATGAAGTCCTCCTCAGAGGCAAGGAAAAGGGGCAATGCCCACATGAAGTACTCAGTTATAGGAGTGTGTTTCCATGCTATTGGGTTTGGGAATGATACCGTAGCTATTCTACATGCAATTAGCAAGTGGGGGACTCCAACTGGTGCACAGGCCATCAGCTGCTCATGAGCATTACCTACAAAAGGCAAGCTGTTGCCTATACAAAACAGATGTATATCCTACATCTGTCTCAGAGAGAGAGTGAGAGAGACAAACAGACAGAAAGGCACACACACTGAAAATTATGGATTATACCAACTGAACCAACCCCCCCCCCCCACAGTTATGTCAATTAAGCATGTAATGGAATGTACTAGGGGGTATATAAATGTGGAAAATAGAAAGTTCAAACAATATTATGTCTCAACAACACATGATGTACTGATATATTGCTGAGCAGAACATATGGCCATAGCATCTGTGTCTGTCTGCAGTGATAGAGAACACAGCTCAGGGCCCTGAGTCACCCCAGGAAAGGATGGCTCACATAGGACCACTAATGGAGTGTGTGTTGCACAATACTGACTGTGACACTGCTAGGCCACACCCAGTGCAAATCTTACCATCATTAATTCTGCTATATCCAGGTCTGACGTGCTTCTTTTTTCAATGCCAATGTCTCCAACCCATATAACAGAGCTGGTCTCACTACCCTCTTGTAGACCTTCCCTATCATTCTTAATGGTTCTAGTCTGTCACAAATCACACCTGACACTCTTCTCCACCACTCACATCCTGCCTGTACTCTCGTCTTCACCTCTCCCCCACACTCGCTATTACTCTGAACTGTTGTTCCCAAGTATTTACACCTATTCACCTTTGAAAACTGAAATCCCTGCATCCTCACCATTCCTCTATCCCCCCTCCCATTCACACACATATATTCCGTCTTAGTCCTGCTGACCATCATTCCTCCCCTCTCTAGACCATACCTCCACCTCTCTAGGGTCTCCTCAACCTGTTCCCTAATCTCACTACAGACCAGAATGTCATCTACAAACAGCACAGTCTAGGGGAACTCCTGTCTGATCATGTCTGTCAACCTGTCCATTGCCACTGCAAATAAGAAAGGGCTCATAGCTGATCCCTGATGTACTCCCACCTCCACCTTAAACACACCTGTCACTCCCAATGCAGAACTCACCACTGTCACACTAGCCTTGTACATATCCTGTAGCATTCTTACGGATTCCTCCACCACTCATACAATACCACAATTCCTCTCTAGGCATCCTGTCATATGCTGTCTCTAAGTCCACAAAGACACAACGCTACTTCTGACCTTCTCTGTATATCCCCATCAACACTCTCAGGGCAAACATCACATCTGTACTCCCCTTTCCTGGCATGAAACCCTGGTGCTGATCAGTAATCCTCACCTCCCTTCTTAACCCAGCTTCCACCACCGTTTACCATTACCTCATGCTGTGACTGATCAATGTTATCCCTCTATAGTTACTATACCTCTGCACACCACCCTTATTCTCATAATCAGTACACAAACACATTTTATCCACTCCTCACACATCCTCTCAAGATTACAGTAAACAAGCCAGTTAAAAAGACGACTGCCATTTGTCCTAAAAACCTCCATGCTTCCACAGGTATGTCATCTGGACCAATAGCCTTTCCATTCTTAAACCTCTTCAAAGCTATCTTTACTTCCCCCTTGATAATCTGTTGCATGTCCTGATTCACCCTAACCACATCATCCCACTTTCTCTCTCTCTCTCTCATTCTCTTCATTCAACAGCCCATCAAAGTACTGTTTCCATCTGCTCGACACACTCTCCACGCTAGTGAGTTCACTTCCACCATTATCCTTTATCAGCCTTATTTGCTGCACATCCTTACTAGCTACATGCCCCTGTCCAGGTCAATTGGTACAGGTCCTATTCTCCATCCTTGGTGCCCAACCTTACATACAACCCTTCAGATGCCCCATCCTCAGCCTTTGCCACCACTCTCTTTGCCATGCACCCCATCTCCCTATACACCTGTCTACTTTCTTCATCTGTCTGACAATCCCACTTCTCCTTGGCCAACCTCTTTCTCTGTATACTCCTCTGTACTTCCTCATACCACCACCAGGTCTCCCTGTCCTCCTTCATCTGTGCAGATGTCACACCAAGCCCCATTCTACTAATCTGCCTTACTAGCTCGGATGTAGTTACCCAGATATTTGCTAAGTCTTCACTGCGACCCAATGCCTGTCTTAACTCTTCCCTGAACTCAACATCACAAACACCCTTTATCAGTATCCCCCATTTGATCCATGGTTCTGCCCTCACACTCCTCCCCCTCTTCTTGATCACCACCATCCCACAGACCAACCTTCCATGCTGCCTAACTACACTTTCCCCTGTCACCACTTTACAGTTACCAATCCCCTTCAAACAGGCCCACCTGCATAGGAGATAATCCACCTGTGTGCATCTTCCTCCACTCTTGTATGTCACCCTATGCCCCTCGGTCTTGTAAAACTATGTATTTACCACACCCATGTCCAACATCTGTTGCAAACTCCACCACCATCTCACCTTCTGTATTCCTTTGCTTAACACCATACCTACCCATCACTTCTGCATCGCCTCTGTCCCCTTCACCACCATCCTCAGTGAAATCTGCTCCAATCACCACACTCTCATCCTTGGGTACACTCATCACCACTTCATTCAACCACACCAAAGTATGTCTGTCTCATCCATCACACATGCAATTAGTGGAGCATATGCACTAACCACTGTCATCACTGCACTATCAATTCCCAGCCTCCTAAACATCACTCTACCCGACACTCTTATCACATCCACAAACTCTCTTGGCATAATGGTCCTTCAGGTTAACCCCTACACCAGTTTCTCTCCCATACACACCATGATAGAACTATTTGTACCCGACTCCGATACACACAGATGTACACCCCTTCCATCTGGTCTCTGGCACACACAATATATCCGCCTTTCCTCTGCCTAGCATATCAGCTAGCTCTGTCCCCATACCAGTCATACTCACAACATTAACAGTTCCTACCCTCACTACCACACACCTAGCCTTTCTCCTCTCTGCCTGCCATATGAGAGTCAGATATCCTCCAGGGTATGTCTGTGAATGCAAAGACTACTGCACTATCAAATGGCATACATGTGTTACATCAATATGAAGAAAGTGCCACTAATTATGGCCCATAGCCCACCATGTATGTGCGGTGTCCTCCAGATGTCCTGCCCTAACAGGTTGACATGACTGACTTGAGCAGCAAGACTGTAATTACAGTGTGCCATACTGACATAGAACAGAAATGTGCATATGTATGTATAGGTAGGTGTACCTGGCTGCCTCGTAACAACTGACATGGGATACAAAATGTCAGGTAAATGAGCTGCACATGTTGTACACATGTGTGACCTTAGTTTCTGTGCATCCAACAGAGTTAGACTTCTACAGCTACTGGTTGTGTCATTGCCCTGACACAGACATGGGTGGTATAATAAGCATGAGTATCACATTGAAATTGTAGAGGTAGTCAATTGTGTTCAGACCCTGTGTCCATTCCTACTACAAACAGATATATGACCACCCACATAGCTGTATGACCTCAGCAATACCTTACTTGTAAAACCTGTCTCTGCCAAAGTAGAGTAAACCACTTTGCTGGACAGCAGCAATACACAAAGCACATAAAGTGATGCTATATTGGTTGTACAGGGCAAAGTAGAAGCAGGCACCAACTGGGCAGCATATCAGCCTTTGTCTGGATGAGCATATTAGGTCACAAGTGGATTACTGTAAGGGTAACTATGAGTACAAATTGGACACATCCACTAAGGGCAATCACAAGGCCATCTACACATATGTCTGCAGTCTCTGAGGCAACAACCCATCCCACCCTGTAATGGTGGTCAATCACAGCACATACACACACACCATAGCTACAGCCAACCTGCTGCAGACAGGTTTAGGGCAAATATCACCCCTCCGGATCACCATCAGTATAGGTGGATATGCACAGCACACGCACCTCTCCTCTCATCATCAGGGATCAGGTGCAAACTGCCTAATCAAAGTTAACAAAAGCAAGTCCCCTTGGGGCCTGATAACATTCCTGTCTACATCCTACATGAACTCAGGCATATGCTTCCAGCTCCATTACACACTGTATGCAAGGAAAGCCTGAGCACCATTGACATCCCATCTGAAAGGAACACGGCCACTGTCAGCCCTCTATACAAACGTGAATGATGAATGATGGTTTATGCAATGTACTGGCCCTCATTGGGGGAACATGACACATTAGGACCAGGAGTACAAGGCATGTTCATACAGTGCTGCCAGGTACAGGGGTATGATGTGCTTGTAAATGGTGGCTAATGATAGTCCATATTCATGTGCTGGCTCTGTAAAGAACTCTGGGCAATGTCTGAGGTACTGTGATGTGTTTCCCTGTTTATGTCTTCCAGGTGCCATGCACCAGCAACCACCATATACTGATGCAGAGATAGCAGCCATCACAGAAGCTGTAATCTTAAACTATGCCATCCTTTCTGGCCATAGCCAGCAAAATCTGCAGGAGCGGACTGCTCTGTGGGATGAGATCATCCATAGAGTGAAATTCTTGGGCCACCATGCTGGGCACACATACGATCATGTCAGGCATAGAGCAACTGACCTGATTAAGTCGTGCCTGGCAAAGGGCTGCTGCTGTAGCAAGGGAACATACTGCTACCGATGGGGGGCCAGCCAAACAGGCCTCATTTACGGCAACAGAGGAGCGCCTTGCCAACCTTGGGGTAGCCCCCACACAAGCTCAACCACGGGAAACAGCAGTCATGGAGATGGGTGGCATCCAGGCAACTGGTGAGGAGCATCCAGGTAAGGCCAAAGTGATCATCAATGTAATGAGGTAGCATTTAAACTATCTTCTACAGAGTCTCTAGATGCATATGTCAATGCAAAATGGATTATTGGGTGGGGTGTAGTAATGCACACAAGTGCACATCTATGGTGAAGGACAACAAATTGTGTAATATCATAGTGTGTACTGTACCTGTGCAGAAATGTAGCGTTCATCTTGCACCAATGCCTAATGTGAATCTGCTGACAATACCTCTCCCTCACAACTACATAGGTTCCTCTGGTCTGCACATGGGACAGCAGCCTGCACCCAGTAAGTATGGGGTTTTCCTGTTGTGGTTCACCAGTACCCCAGGCATGCTTAAGTTAATTCATGTGACCATGCACACAACTGTTACACTCAGCCATTTGGCAATATCTGCATGTTCACTTGTGGTGGTTTATACTGCATTGCATCATGGTGGTCATCACAGGGGCCTACTTGCAGGAGATGTCACATATCTGTAGCATACCTCACAACCTGTCATTGCAGGACATCTGGACAAAGACTGACATAATGAGGGGACAAAGGCCCAAATCTAGGGTCATATTGTATAAATTAGTGGTATACAGTGCATATAAATGGTGTACACACCTGTTAGAATGCCAGGTATTTCTGATATACAAAAATGAGAGCACAACAGACAAGTTCAAAATACTGCCAACCTTTCATGTGACCTATAACCTGTACAATTCAACTGTAAAGCAAACAAATCTGTTAGGGGAACAATAATGACACATAACAATAGTACAACAACCTAGATGCATATGTGTGCACAGGCCAAAGCTAGTACTGTGTTGAGGCAGTATTCGATATAACTACAACAGTACATTTTATTGGGTACACAACTGCCATCAATTACAGAGACTCTTTAATTAACAGCAAATAATGGTCAGCTGTCCTACCAGGATTATCCTAACATATACCCAGTTGCTTGCTACAGCAACAGCCGTGGTTCACATAGAGCTGACGATGCTGCTAAGGGACCACATGTTTGAGATGTATCAGCCTAGAGAAGGGTACCAAAACATTTCTACAGCATTGCACATACCATGGAACACCATGTAGACAGTCATCAAAAGGTGGTGAAAATATGGGGCTACAGTGAAATTGCAAAGGAGTGGACATCCCGCCAAAGTCTATGAGAATACAAGACCAAAACTGGCCAGGGAGACTGCCAGGAGCCCTACAGCAACAGTGAAGGAGTAGCAGGAATCTCCAGCAAGTACTGGGTGTGTACTACATGTCACAACAATCTTCCATGGTCTCCATATGTCCTGCCTATAGGGCAGGGTTGGAAGAATGCAGAAGTTCCTCACATCAAACAATATTCAGGCTTGGTGAAAGTCTGAAAACAATACATCGGGTCTCCAAAAAGCAAGAGGGAAAATGTGTTATGGTAATATGGGACAACGGTTGAACTCTTTGGCCACAATTCTGAAAGGGGTGTTTGGCGCAATAACATCACTGCAACACCACCCCGATGGTGAAGCATGGTGATGGCAGTGTCCTGCTTTGGGGTTGCTGTTCGCAAGCTGGAACTGGGGCTGTAGCCAAGTTAGAGGGGATTATGAACAGTTCCAGACACCAGTCCCTTGTGGCTCCAAAACTTTCTGGTGTTTGCCACATAGCTGTGGATGGTGAAGAATTCCACCTTTTCACACAACAATGGCCAAAATCACACATCCAAATCAACAAAAGGATGGCCTCACCAGAACACATGCAACCTATGTCCAATAGGATATATGCAGCATGACTTGAAGAGGGCAGTGCACAGGGGATGCCCTTGCAATCTGACATAGTTGGAGGTGTTTTGCAAGGGGGAGAGTGTGCAAACATTGGCAAGTCAAGATGTACCATGCTGATACACCTTCCCAAGAGGACTGCATGCTGTGATTAAATCAAAAGGTGCTTTAACAGAGTATTACTTTATGGGTGTGCACACTCATGCAACCAGCCTATTGTACCTATTTCAGTTACCAGATATTACCTATAACTGATGTGTATGTTCTTCAGTTGGATTGCACAAGTTATATGTCATATGAAATGATGGCAATGTTATGACCTGATTTCTGAGGTCTCATGTGATATATCACAAAAACCTGGCATGTTAACAGGTGTGTGTACACTTACTATAGCCACTGTAAGCTTGGGAAGTTGTTTGAGTAACCAGCTTTGTTTTAATATACATGTACTGCAAGTTATGCAGTCTGCACCTCAAATTAGGACATTACTTAGTGGCACCAATCCACAGGTCAACCCAGTAATGTATCAGACAAACACAGGAGTTATAAAAAATAGACACACATATGAGCCACACATGCAGACATTCAGCAAAACCCTGTACAGTTGGGAGGTATGTTCTGTAGGAGTTGCCACAGTACTATACAGGTGAACAGCAATAATGTACATGGGTGCAGTGTGTGCTAGGTGAAGGGCCATCACCTACTAACACCACTCACGTATCCCACAGGTGCGTATTAGTAGTAACAGTAATTGGAAAGGGCTGCACTACATAATGCTGAGGGTCCATTCAGATTGTGTATATTACTGTCTGACTGTGTGTCGTAAATGTCCCCAGTCGGCTAATGTAAGGTTTGTGTAATGCCTTTGAGGCACCTCACCTGTGTGTGTGTGCCTGTGTGTATGTGTGTGTTTGTGTGTGTACCAGCAAACCTTACAGTGCCAGCAGTAATTTACATATGTTGCTTTTCCCTCACAGGTGGACATGGTGGCTGCGGTCCCTCCCGCTCTGATACTGATGTCAGTGTCTCGGCAAACTTTGACCATGATGATACTCATATTGAGGAACAGACGGGGTTGTCAGAAGCTGAATCTGTGTCATCAGTTGGCATCCCACTATTGTCAACCCCATCCCTGCACACAGTCACAACGCCCACACACACCTCATCACCAGTGGCCACAGATAATGGACATTTGGCAGGTGGTGGCATGGAAAGTACAGTTGTGTACACTTACCATAAATGTAGATGTTCGAGTGTATTCACTGTTGCAATCATCACACTTGGGCTATCTGCCTGCAGGTAGCCCTCAGTCAGCCTGAATACCAGAGACTTAGTATTTCTGCATCGGTTGCTGTCACTTCAGGACTGACGTCAGGTAGTCAGGGGTATAAAAACAGGCAGCCAACGCCATTACATCAGTTTTTCTTGCCCCAAATGTCAGGAGCCCCCCAAATAGGGAGCTATGTTATGGTGGAAAAAACACCACAGTATAAAGTAAATACCAATAGCCCTGTAACAGGGAGTAATAGAGACAATGAAGGGGAGAGTGAGAAAGAGAGAGCGAGGAGGCTGGAGGGTGGGAAACCAGGACTGCAAAAGTGAATATACCTGAACATCTACATTTATGGTAAGTGTACACAACTGTACTATGTTCTTCATGTTTCACTGTTGCAGTCATCACACTTGGGTTGATTCTCAAAGCTGAAGAATGGGTGGAGGCAGTCAAGAAGAGTTGGGGCTGGCTAGTATGCCCTGCAGGACCGCTGTTGCAAAACCCAGAGTGGATTTGGAAAAGTCAGGAAGGTGGTAATGCCTGGTGAAGCTATGAACAGAACTTCAGGTAGCAGCTTCCAGGATGTTTCTTGTAGGGACTCCCCTGAGGAATGTTGTAGAGGTTGGAGTTGCCCTAGTGGAATGCATTCTGACCCCAGAGGGGTGGCTTCCCATGGTGCCTGTAACAGAAATGGATACAGTGTGCTATCCATTTGGAGATGGTTTGTTTTGATATGGCCTTGCCCTCTGCCCCTGGTGCAAAGCTGACTAGAAACTGGCCAGATTTTCTGAAGGGCTTAGTCCTATCAAGGTAGAATCTGAGCTGCCTGTGCCCTTCTAAAGAGTGCAGAATCCTTTCCCCATTGTTTTGAGGATTAGGGAAAAAGGTTGGCAAATGGATAGATTGGTTGAGCGCCACACTGGATACCACTTTAGGCATAAAAGTAGGGTTAGTTCTGAGGGAAACCCTGTCAGCATGAAAAATAATGAAGGTTTCAACAGCCATAAGTGCTTGTAGCTCAGACACTCTTCTAGCTGAATTGATGGCCAGAAGCAAGGCTGTTTTCCAAGAGAGAAATTTTAACTCTGCTGATGCTGCAGGCTCAAAGGGGGGTAGTATGAGCTTTTCTAGCACAAAGTTAAGGTCCCAAGCAGGGGTGGGGGCTCTCCTTGGTAGCCTTAAGTTGTTAGCCCCTCTCAGGAACTATTTGGTCAGAGGGTGAGAGAAGAGAGGTGGCTCAGTGCTGCAATAAGCAGAGATGGCAGAGGCATGGATGTTAATGGAAGAGAAGGATAGGCCTCTGTGGAGTAGGTCTGCTAGGTAATCCAGGATGAAAGGTAAGGAGGACATTACTGTGTCCACCCCTTTACAGTAAATCCAGGAACAATACCTTTTCCCCTTATCAGCATAGGATTTCCTTGTACTGGGTCTTCTGGCTTCAAGAATGACATCCAGCACCTGGTTGCTTAGGCTGGCCACTGGAGGAGAATTTCAGGACTAAGCCAGGCTGCAAGGTTCAGTGTTTGCAGCTGTGGATGCAAGCTCTGTCCCTCCTGCCGAGTGAGGAGGGTTGGGATCTATGGTAGGTGCCATGGTGGCACCAGTGACTGACTGTGCAGTACTGGGTATTAGTGCTGGTGTGGCCAGTCTGGGGAAATCAGGACTGCCCTTGGTCCCTCCTGTCTTATCTTGAGTAATACTCTTGTAAGAAGAGGCAGAGGGGGAAATGCACAAATAGAGAGGTTTAACCACTGGAAGGATAGGGCATCCACTTTCCAGGCCCTGCTGTGAGGTGTCCAGGTGCAGAATTTTCTGAGCTGGTGATTGTAGGGAGAGGCAAATAAGTCCACCATCAGGGTCCACAATTTATGGGCTTGAAGACTGAAGGTGTTGGGGTCTAATTGTCACTCATGGGTCTAGGAGAGATCTGCTTAAGTCGTCTGCCAGAGAGTTTTGTTTGCCTGGCAGGAATTGAGCTTGCAGATGAATATGTATGGCCAAAGTTGTGTTCTACAGGGTCATGGCTAGCCTGCATAGTGGGTAAGAGTGGGTTCTCCCCTGCTTGTTGATGTACCACATCACTGTGGTGTTGTTGGTTTTTATTAGCAAGGGTCCTGGTGAGAGTAGGGATCTGAAAACTGTCAGAGGGTGCTGAGCAGCTAGCATCTCTTTTTGGTTGATGTGCAGATGAATTTAGCTTGGGCTCCAGTGGCCCTTAATGCACCTGTCGTCCAGATGTGCCCCCCCAGGCATAGTCTGATGCATCTCTGGTTAGGGTTTGGGTGGCGTGGGGTTGTGTAAAGGGAAGGCCCTTGTTGTGGTTGCACACTGCTGCCCACCTAAGGAACTCTGTCCTTAGACAAGGTATGACAGGTA
The DNA here is from genome assembly GCF_019279795.1 of Protopterus annectens. Classification (NCBI taxonomy): domain Eukaryota; kingdom Metazoa; phylum Chordata; order Ceratodontiformes; family Protopteridae; genus Protopterus; species Protopterus annectens. Next base: position 1,465,176,940 of record NC_056733.1, read on the forward strand.
TGATGGATTCCAGGTCCTGCGAATGTTGGCACCAAAGACTTTTTAAGTATGATTGAAGTTTCCTCATATGCAGTCTGGCATATGGAATTAGTAGAATGCAACAGGCCACGATCCCTACAGCCTGCAGGATTTTCCTTGCAGATAGCTGGATTCTGGTGGCCATTTGAGTGAAGTAGCCTGTTAGAGAGGCTTGTTTATCTGGAGTAAGGAATGCCATCTGGGATGCTGTGTCCACGTTTGCTCCCAGGAATACAATCTTTTGACTGAGGACTAGTTTTGATTTCTTTTCACTGATAGTGTACCCCAGGGAGGTCAGAAAATCCTTTACAAATGTCAGGTGCCGCAACAGCTTTTCCTGACTGTCTGCCTGAATCAGGCAGTCATCCAAGTAAGGGTATATTTGAATCTTTCTCTGTAATAGGCAAAGGTTGGAGCCAAGCATTTTGCAAAGACTCTGGGAGCAGTGGATAAGCCTAAGGGAAGTGCAGAGAACTGAAAATGCATAGATCCTGGCCCAAACCATACATATTTCCTGCATGAGTCCCTGATAAGGATGTGCAGATAGGCTTCCTTTAGGTCTAGGGTGGCTAACCAGGCCTCTTTGGACAGCATAAGGAGAAGCTGCTGAAGGGTGAGCAATTTGAATTTTGGTACCACCAGGAAGGTGTTTAGAATGTAAAGATCTAAGATTGGGCGCCATGTGCCCTCTTTTTCTGGGTACCAGGAAAAGTCTGGAATAAAACCCTTGACCTATCTGTTCTGCAGGAACAGGCTGAATTGTCCTTATGGACAGCAGGGATTGAACTTGGTTTTGTGCCTCTGCCCACTGGTTTGGAGGAAGGTCTGGGAACACTTTTGGGGTTAGCAGCGTGTGGAAATAAAATTTGTACCCCTGGAATACTATGTTGAAGACCCATCTGTCTTTGGTGATGGAGTTTCAGTTTTTTGCATGGTGGGCAAGTTTTCCTCCTAGGGACACGAGCAATTGGGCAGAGGTGAGTAGTGGAGTTGAGAAGTCATTGGTAATTCTTTCCATAAGGGCGTGGCTTAGCACTCCCTGTTTTAGAAGTGGAGGTACTCCATTGCTTAGATCTCTGCATACCCTGAGACTGTAATCTGGGGGGGGGGGTCTGTTTCCCGTGGGTCTAGTTTGAGATGGCCTTGAGGGGGCTGGAAAGGACCAATGGTTCAAGGGGCAATGCCTACTGAATCTTGGAGGCTGCACTTGGAAAAAATCTTTGACTGCCTGCATAGACTTAGCCTTTTCTTCCATCTTTTATAGAACTTCTTCTGCTTTGGTGCCAAACAGATTGTCCTTGTTCAAAGGAGCATCCAGTAATTTTGATTTGACATGGTCTGGCAAGGTCTGCTCCTTAAGCCAAGCATGCCTTCTAAGTATAGAAACTGTGACTGCTGCCCCGCAAGATGCTTCTAGGGCATCAAACCCACATTGCCAGGTATGCGTGCTGACTTAGCTTGCAGAACGCATAAGCTCCTGTAATCTTTATTTTTACACAGTCAGGAAAGGTAAATAATTTTTGCTTAAGTTCCATAGTATGTTGCTGGTATTTCAGCATGTGGAACTGGCAAGTCAATGCCCTAATGGCAACAGTTGCAGAGGTGTATACTTTTTTACCCCATCTGTCTAAAGCTCAGGAATCCCTGTCGAAAGGAGAGGGATTTTAGCTGTAGTTGCTTTTATGCCTTTAGGCCCTTGGGAGATGACCTCTGGGTCAGCAGTAGGATTTTTGTAAAGACATTTAAGAGAGTCAGGGACTCTGTAATACCTGTCTGGTTTCCTTGGAGCAGGGGGTAAAGTGTCAGAAGTTAGGCAGGATTCCATAAAGACATCATCCACAACATCCAGAACAGGAGGGATAGCTAAGGGTCTATGCTGTGGCAAATCTAAAAATTCCCTGAGTCTCTTTTTGGATTGAAGATAATCCTGGCATTCCCAGTGGAAATGCTCTCTCAAGATATGTAGGGTTTCACCAAAAGAAAAATCCTCTGGAGGGGAAGCAGAAGGAATGCATTGCTCTGCATCTGAATCCTCATAAGCAGATAAAGGCATGTCTTTATATTCAGAAACCTCAGAGTCATCGGACTCCTGGTCAGTTAAAGCTGCTGGGGACAGATCTCTTTTTTTCTTAGCAGGGGAAGACTAGCTTCCACTAATCATCATGATCAAGTCTTCTGCCATTTTAAGCATTTGAGATTGTGGCAAGGAAGCAGGTGCTTTAGTTTGGGTCGTCGTTTTTTTAGGGGTAGCTCATACTCTTGGCCTTAGAAACTCGGTAGTTTTAGACAGAACTGAAGACGTGAAAGAAGTAGTCTGTGTCGAGTATCGGTAATGTGAAGAACTTCCTCGGAAGCCGGTGCCTGCACAGTGGCTCCAGGCCCATCCAAGGTAGAGACATCCGCAGGTTCCATAGTCAAAGAAGAGTCTCGTGGCATACCAGACTCTGAACGGGTCTCGGTAGCGGCCTGCGAATCCATCAAAACGGGCATCAGGGGCTGCGAAAGCGCCTCACTGAGTACTGGTGAACTGGTGACTAGCTTAACGGAAGCGTCGTCGGCAGTTTTGGACCTGTGTGGTCTGTCTCTGTCTTTATCCTTATGTTTTCCAGAAGATCAGTAGATGGCTTACCGAAGCCAGTTTGGAATATGGAGATCGAGAGCGAAAGTATTTAGCTACAATAAGGGCCTGACGACGAATAGTTCGGGCATTGAACAAAGTACAAAACTGACAGTGAGGTACATCGTGGTCTGGGCCTAAACAGGTGACGCAGTAAGAATGAAAATCTCCCTGTGGTATTTGCTTTCCACAGGCGAGACAATTGTTAACTTTTTCAGACATCGGTTAGCGCAAGAAAAAAGGATCTCCAACGGGGAACTTAGCTTTAGAAGACTTCAGGATAATTCAATTCAGAAATGAAAACTCAGGTAGCGGCCGACTGGCACTCGTGCGAACTGCTTCGGGCTCCTCAGCAAGAAAGACTGATGTAATGGCGTCAGCTACCTGTTTTTATACCCCTGACGTCAGTCCTGAAGTGACAGCAACCAACACAGAAATACTAAGTCTCTGGTATTCAGGCCGACTGAGGGCTACCTGCAGGCAGATAACCCAAGTGTGATGACTGCAACAGTGAAACACGAACAACATCAGGCTACTGTGGTGACTATGTAAAGTGAGAGTGCAGGCACTAGCCATAGCCAGAATGCTGGTGAGGTACCACACAGGCAGATGGGCAGGGGTGCTCATAGGTTCATAGGTTCATACTAGGCTATCTGCCCGAGGGCATTTACAAGCCTAGCCCATAGTTTTGTGGCTTACGCCACCCCTTTAGTATGGGGAACTATACCCATTATTTTGCTGTGCCTCTGTCGAGCAGTGACACTGAGGTAATCCCTGGGGTATATCTGCGATCTCCCATCCATTGGTCAAGATTTCTCTTGAACAAGGCCAGCGAGGTGCTCTGCCTCACATATACCGGGATTTTATTCCACAGCATAGGGAGTCTTTGGGTGATGAATCTATCCCTCCAGCACGTCCTATTAATAGCCATGTCGAGGTTTAAGTCTCCGCCTTGTGGTTCTGACGGATCTAGATTTTTGAGGTGAAGCATATTCATCAAATCTGGGTTTGACATGGCCTTGTATGTTAGGCAAAGGTCACCTCTGAGCAAGCGGTAAGTGACTGAATAGAGCTGGAGTTCTTTCAGTCGGGCAGCATAGGACAGATGTTTGAGACCCTTTATCCTTTTGGTGAGGAACTTTGTGGCCTCTCCAGCTGCTGCAAGTGTCGGGTCAGATACATTCCGAATGGGGCATTGTACTCAATCATTGGTCTGATGAGTATAGGGAGACTATGACCTCCCTTGATCTAGATGAGAATCCCTTCATGATAAGGTGGGCAATGTAGAAGGTCTTCCTAACTACTTTAGCTACATGGGTGTCGAATGACAGACTACTATCAACCTGGGTCCCCAGGTCCCTGATAACTTCTTCTGTGCTCAGTGGATTGCCACCTATTTGGTAGCTAGGGGTAACCTTGTTTTTCCCGAAGGGTATGACTATGCATTTTTTGGCATTTAACTTTAGGCCATGGCTCTGGCACCAGTTATCCATTTCTGTGAGACCCTTCTGAAGGATATCTGTGTCAGATGTGTTTTCTACTATGGCGCCCAGTTTGCAGTCATCTGCAAACTTTGTCAGCCATAACCCTCCTGTGTTTGCTTGTACTTGGAAAAGTAGATGCCAAACAAGAGTGGGCCCAGGACTGAGCCCTGTGGTACACCACTTGTGACAGGCTTTAAGTCTGACATGGCGCCAGCAACTCTGACCCTGTGGGTTCTGTCACTCAGCCAGTTTGCAACCCATCTTGTGATGTATGGGTTAACATTTAAGCTGATGAGTTTTCAATGATACCCGAGTGGGGTATTGTATCGAAGGCCTTCGCCAGATCGAGGTAGGCTGTATGGACTGCCTTTCCCTCATCAATGGCTTTGGTGACTGTTTCGAAAAAGTCAACCAAGTTTAGAAGACATGATCTGCCTTTGACAAAGCCAAACTGGGATGGATCCAAAGTCTGCAAATTCCCTATGTCTTTATTTATGAGGTCCATTATGATCCTCTCCATGGCTTTGCAGATAAGGCTTGTCAAGCTAATGGGCGGTAATTTCCAGGGTCGGTGGAGGCACCGCCTTTGTGAAGTGGGACCACAGTTGCAGTGCGCCACTCCTGGATGCGTATCCAGAGGTAAGACTATGATTAAACAGCTGTACTAGCTGTGGGTTTAATTCCTCGTTGAGTTCGTGGAGCACACAGCCGGGGACACCATCAGGTCCCATGGATGCTGTGTTTTTTGCTTTGGAGAGAGCAGTTCTCACTTGGGCGTTGGAGATGTTTGGGGGGCTGCAATCGCTTGGTATAGATATCTCTCCTTTTAGGGGGGAGGGGGGGGAGAAGTTTGCACTGAACCTGTCAGCCAGTATGTTGGCAATGTCTGTAGGATAAGTAATCTTCACATCATTTTGAACTAGTTCTGAGCATATCTGGGAGTTTCCTCCCAGGTTTCTAACATAGTTAAAGAAGGCCTTATGATTGTCTTTTGAGTCTTTAGCTATTTTTCTCTCAAAATTTGCTTTGGATGATTTTATGAGAGCTCTTAGTTTTTTACTTATAGTGATCAAGGGTGTCTTACCTTTTAAGGATTTTGCTCTATCTTGTAGTAGCTTCCTCCTTTTGTTGTAGAGTTTGTTTATGGCTGGGGTCCACCAGACTGGACGCTTGCCTTTGGTACAAAGAGTCTTTGTTTTGCTTGGGATTGCCTTATCCATGCAGTCCTGCAGGTGCTGGTAGAAGGCATTTGTAAGTGATTCAGCGGCTTGAGTACTGTTTTCCGCCGGCTCGGGGGCCTTAAAGGAGACCGCACTAGTCTTTTGAAGAGTGAAGTCGGCTTTCGAGAAGTTCTTTACTGTGGTCTTTTTTATTTCAGGTGGGGGTGGGATGAGGACCTCCAGCGAGATTAGTTAGTGATCTGATCTCACCAGTGAGGGGTATACTTCCGGTGTTGCACATTGTGCTCCCATGTTCGTGATGATGAGATCAAGTATGTTTTCTCCTCTTGTGGGGATGGTGACTAGTTGTTCCATGGCATTTGAGTTTATGAATTCCAGGAACTTTTGGGCTAGGGTGTTTGGGCTTGAGTAGTGTTCCCAGTCTATATTAGGGTAATTGAAGTCACCTAGTATGATGGTGTTTGGTGATACATTTATCCCCTCTAGTGTTTTCAGGAAGGCCATGTGAGGTTCCTGAGTTTGTGAGGGTGGCCTGTAACATGCTACAATTTGCAGAGCAGTCTTGCCTATGGTTAATTGCACCTGGATGGTCTCCGATGCATCGTGCGTTGCCAACAGTCTTGAGGTGTGGGTGTCCTTGATGAATATGGATACCCCCCCCTCCTTTCTTGGTATTGTCCGGATTTGGGGGCCGGAACGCATGATAAGAGGTAAAACCTGATAGTGCTGGGGAGGATTGCAGCCTGTCATGCTCCTGTTGCAAGTGCCACAGGAGCTTTCACCAGATGCATGTTTCAGGCCATCATGGGGGCACAGGCATGTAATGAACGAATACCAGACATATATGCAGGTCGTGGATGAGCACGTCTCTGGTATCTGCGGTAATATAAACTCACTGCAGCCATCTGTGAGCATACTGGGGTCACGGAGAGATGATGGGGGGAGACCTTGGCACTCCTTGACCATGGAATATCTGTGCTTGAGCATTTGGCAGACACTGGCCAGCAGCCATGTGGCTGTAGGGCAGCACCATGATCATCTAAGGGTCTATGTCGCCATGCACCATCACGTTCTCATGCTGGCAGTACCAGCAGCACTACTGAAGGGCGTGTACTGTCCATGCCACAACACAGCAGGCCATGTCCATGGCCAGAGATGGTGAACTGTACACCCTGCCATGTACGGCCCCACAGCTGTCCAGAATACCCCTGTGTAGGGTGTTCACATGGCATGACTGTGTGCATACAAACACACACACATCACCATCAGACAAGTCACCTGCACACACACACACACACACACACACACACACACACACCACCACTGCACAGCCCATTTAATGAACACCCCCCCCCAAACACACACAATGTCAACCGTATGGCCCAGCCTAGCCTTCTGGCAAATTCACACAACACCCTGTGCATATAATGATACCTGTGCCACATCCATGCCATCCATACCACTGATGCAGGGACATGCTAATATGGGTCTGATGCACAGGGTGCCTTTAGTAGAGTGCAGCTATTTAATACTGTGTAAGGTGCTGTCATCTGGCATTTGTAATGGGTACACATCAGAGTATGTGTGTGCCTTTTCAGCCATGATGCATTATTGGTGTTAGTAACACTAAGCGAATGTGTTCTCACATGCTGTATTCTGTTTGTATTCCAGCTGTCTGTGTGTCAGCAGGATGTGGCCCTGCAGACATCACCAACGAGGGGTATGGCAGTGTTGCAACACATCGACCATGTCATTGTCGAGGTACAGCTGTATCTGCACACATTTCCCAGGTCTGTGTAACAGTTCTTGCATGTGGCACACAGCTTATAGGGCTGAGGGGTTGTATCTCAGTCTATGGTGGTTGACATTGGCTCTAGTATAGTGGACAATGGTAAATGTAGTGGGTGGAACACACCTCAGATTGCTAACGCCCTAAACCCCAGATGATATTGTGTTGACCAAACACACTGAGAATATTGTTCACACACACACACACACACACACACACACACACACACACACACACACACACACACACACACACAATCACAGTTGCCAGTGTTGAGTTTGGAACCCCTACCCATCAAGTTGTGGTACCACACTATTATGCAGTTATTGCAGGTGGCACATGACTACCAGTGTGATGAGTGTTACAAGTTACCTGTAAGGTGAATAACATCACGTTTCCTTGTGGGATATTTCAATGGTGGCTGCACTGGGTGTGAGAGTACTCATAATAGTGTCACATACAAGTCTACACACTCACAACCACTGCTATACACACCAATGCGAGCACACACACGCACGCACACACACACACACACACACACACACACACACACACACACACACACACACACACACTTGCCAGTACTGATATTAGCAGACCAACCTATCTTGTTATTCGTACCATACTATTCCTTACTGTTGCACAGGGCTTACAGGGCTACAGATACCACTACAGTTGATGCAAACAGCGGAGCTTATACAGTAGACCTAGGAATGTGTACTGTGAGTACCATGGCATAAAATATTAAACCATGCCCATCTAATGGATGTTGTTCGCACACAAACACATGCATATAAGATACTCTTCTCTCACACACATTTGCCAGGACTGAGATTAGAACCCCCTAACTATTTATTGTTACTACATTGTTACACATTTATTGCACGCGCCATGGAGGTTATGGGGCGACCCTTGTCCAAAGGTACTTCTAAGGTGAAGGACATCACCAGGCCTTGCAAATTATGACAATGGGTGATGTACTGGGTGAGAGAGGCCAGAAAATACTGTAACCTACACATATACACACACAATAATAGACACACATGCACATTTGCCAGGACTAATATTAGAACCCCTAGCTATGTAGTTATTGGTATTATAGTATTATGTAGTTACCACACACACCACAGAGCTTACATGTTGGGGAGTGTCCTAAGGTACCTACAAAGTGAATAACATGTACAGCACTTGTAAGGTATGGCAATGGTAGTTGTATTGAGTGAGACAAGCCACCAACTACTTTCACCCACATGTTTACACACTCACAAACATTTTTATATACACTAATGCACACACACAATTTAACAGTACTGAGATCCATAGGTTCAAAGATTCATAAGTGTGTACGTGGCAAATGGCCATAGAGGCTTTACAAGACTAACCCATGGGAATACACTGGCATCATGCCACCTGACGATACTCCTCAGTGTGTCTACTGGGTATAATCACTGGAGTGATCCCCAGGGTGGGTACTCTATTCCCCAGCTAATCCTCCTGATTTCTCTTGATGAGGGCCAGTGATGTGCTCTGCTTGACATGTATGTGACGTCTATTCCATAGTGTGGCCAGTCTCTGGGTTGCGAACCTGTCCTTCAAGCATGTCCTCTTGATTGTGAAGATGAGGTTGAGATATCTGGGGCATGTTGTGTGGACAGATTGGTTTCTTCGGATGTAGCATTCCTGACAGAGTTGGGTCAGACATGGCTGTGTATATCAGGCAGAGATCGCACCTAAGTAGCCAATATGAGACAGAGATTCATTGCAGCTGTTGGAGTCTGTCTGTACGGGGCAATTGTGTATTACCTAAGATCTTCTTTGTGAGGTACATTTGCAGCCTCTCCTGTTGTTGCTGGTGTCCAGTAGGGTACATGGCAAATGGGCCATAGTACACATTGGCCTACTGAGGGGAATGTACAGGGAAACACTGTCATTTTACTTACAGGATTCAACACCCTTAGGAGAAATGATACATGGAAGGACTTTTGGAAGACATTGGCACTATGGTGGTCACCATAGAGCTCACTGTCAACCTGTGTTCCTAGTTCTATTATACCAACATCAATGTTCAGTGGACTACCATCAATGTATTACTTTATGGGAACCATGTCGTATCCAAAGGGGATGGCGGCACATCATCTGGCATTGAGCTTATGTCCAGGGTTCTGACAACAGTTATAGGTTTCAGAGAGGCCTTTGTGAAGGATGTCAACCTCACGTGGGGGGGGGGGGGTAATAATAGCACCCACCTTGTAGTCATCTGCAAACTGTCAGCCAGAGCACTTTTGTATTGGGCTGGTTCTCAGAGGTGTGGATCCCAAACATGAGGGGACCCAGGTCCACAACCTGTGGGACTCCACTCGTAACTGTTTAGCAGTCTGACATAGAGTCCGCTGCTTTCACACTGTGGGTTCTATCTGTGAGCTGGTTTGCAGGTCACCTACTGATGTAGGGGTTTCTGCCTACCTGAGTGTGTTTGTGTATGATTCCTGAGTGGGGCATGACATCCAAGGATTAGATGGGCTGCCTTGTTATCTATTCCATACCATCACAAAGTTATTGCACATGGCACAATGCTTACAAGGCTGCAGAGTGTCTACAGGTCCCTCTACAGTGGATGACAACTGTGGGCCTTGTAATGTGGACACTGGGAGATGTTCTGGGTGGGCAACAGCAAAAAAGTAGCAAAGCCCACCCTCCAATGGATATGGTTCTCACACAAACACAACCCCCCTACAGACAGGATACTGTTCATACACACACACACACACACACACACACACACACACACACCAAGACTGAGATTAGAACCCTACCTATTTATTACTACTACAGTGTTACATATTTATCGCAAGTGCCATGGAGCTTACAGGGCGAAGGTTGTCCAAAGGTACTTCTAAGGTGAGCAACATCACCAGGCCTTGTAAAGTATGGCAATGGGTGATGTACTGGGTGAGAGAGGCCACAACATATTTTAAACTACATATATACTCACTTACACACACACACACATTTTCCACAACTGGGATTAGAACTCCTACCTAGTTATTTGTGCTATAGTGTTACACGGTTATCACACATGCCACAGAGTTTCTAGGGCTGAGGCCTGACAAAAGGAACTTAAGCAGGACTGCTAAAGTAGGGAAATGGGAAGTGTACTGGGTTTGAATGGACCCACAATCTTTAACTTATAAACACACACATACACACTTTTACATTTGCCAGGACTGAGATTAGAACTCCTACCCAGCTAGTTATTTGTACTATAATGTTGCGCAGTTATCACACACGCACCATAGAGCTTCTGGGTCTGAGGCCTGATGAAAGGGACTTTTAAGTTGACTGATATCTGCAGGACTGCTAAAGTAGGAAAATGGGAAGTGTAGTGGGTTTGAATGGTCCCAAAATCTTTAACTTATAAACACACACACAATTTTACATTTGCCAGGACTGAGATTAGAACTCCAACCTAACTAGTTATTTGTACTATAGTGTTATTGCACGTGCCAGAGAGCTTATAGGGTTGAGGCCTGATGAAAGGGACTTCTAAGGTGACTGATAGCTGCAGGACTGCTAAAGTAGGGAAAGGGGAAGTGTACTGGGTTTGAATTGACCCAAAAGTTTTAACTTATAAACACACACATGCACACTTTTACATTTGCCAGGACTGAGATTAGAACTCCTACCTAAGTAGTTATTTGTGCTATAGTGCTATGCAGTTTTCACACACACCACAGAGATTATAGGGATGAGGCCTAAAGAAAGGTATTTCTACATTGACAGACATCTTCAGGACTGCTAAAGTAGAACAATGGGAAGTGCACTGGGTGGGGAGGACCTAATTCCTAGATCCTGCTGAGAATTCTCTAAGTGTAAGAGCATGCCCAGTGTGACCTTCTATAGTAAATGTAGGACTCAATTCCAGGGATTGTTGTACTCCAGTCCGGTTTGTTTTGTGCTACAGCCATACCTCTCAACCTGTTGGTGTGGGAGATCTGGAGATAGCCTATCAAAATGGGGAGACAATGGGTGATATGGTGATTGTCACTATTTCTCTCAGTAATGTATGGGTTGCTGGGGTTACAGGGTTTGTTTTAGCAGACATCTCAGATATATGATGTTTGACACTGCCATGTATTGTTTCAGTACCTTGTGACATACCTCCTCAGATCATCACAGTGATTTACCAGAGGAATACAGGATGGATGATGCACACACCAATATTATGGGCCAAATGCTACGCATTCTTGTACAATACAGCCTGTTGAGAGGTGTGCCTACAACCAGCTGACTGCTGGAGCTGTGGAAACGGTCCAGCACCTTGGTGATATATTACAATGGTGGAATCTCTGTGCATTTCTGTTCTGGCATGGTCTGATTTCCAGTCCACAGTTGGGTAATATAAGTCGCAGGATAAGGGTGACAGGCAGACTCCAGATAGATTTGCAGGGGATAAGATATGTCGGGGGGTGTCCTGGGTCAGATATGTTGGCCTATAGCTACCAGTACTTTGCATAAGGGTCTTCTCAAAGGTTGACTGCACTTGGAGGGTCTTGTGTGCGTTAGACCATTTGACCAGCCTGGAGGTGTGTGTATGTGTCTCACATATATGTATGGCCCACCTCATTTTGCTTGGATGGCCACATTTTGAGGTCAGGATGTTGCATAGGATGAGTGATCAGGGAAGGGCGAGTTACTCCCCATGGCTGTGGGCTAGGGTTTTGTGGGTGTAGACATGTCACTATCTTCCAGGGTTAGGACTGCCTGCAATGACTGCATTCCCATATTAAGACTCCTAGCCCTGCCTGTCGACTGTACAGAGTATCACAGAATGTCCAGATTCATGACTCATATATCTGGTTGGTTATCCAAATGAGTGTGGTTTTCAAGGAAAAGTGTTTTGCAAGTCACTCAGGGTTGAAGTCAGATATTACTGACAGTTGATATTGCAGTTTCAGACTTTATACCCTTCAGACATTCCATGCTAATACAATCATTCCATCAACTTTCTAACATTATTACAGCAGTATTTCAAAGGTGTCCTTCTCTTTGGACCTTTTTCACCCCATTATTCATGGCTTTGTCCAGATTTGTGGCTCTCTGACGCTGGCAGGTTTTCTCCTGGCAGTTAGCAGCATGGCCTTTCTTTGTATTTTGCAGAGTGCATTATGTTGGTGTTATGAACCCCATGACACTCCCTAACAGGGCACTGTGGGTGAGGCGTGGGCATTTGCCATAGGCCTGTAGGCCAGGTGTGACAGATACAGGCCATCTGTAGCAAGGCAGTGCATTCTGATGATATGTTCCCAGGCTGCCGGCAGTGGACACCCCAGGGATGGCACCAGTAAGTTCACTGTGGGTACTACTGACAATTGCTTTCTGTTCATGTTCAGCCATCACTCTAGTTGATGGCTGGATGCTGCTTAAGGGTAGGGACATGTTACTGCATTTCTATGGGTCTATGGGTGAGGGGGGTTACACATCTGTACACAGTACACATTTGCAGAGACTGTGCTGATATTTGCTTAACATTTTGATCCAATTTAGCATACTGGTGTTCCCTACCTTTGAGACTACAGGCATAACAGTATCAACCACAGGTCAGATTGTTGTGGCATAAACATTTGTAATTTCAGACTTCTTACCTTTCACAGCCATACTGCAACTGCCAGACATGCTGTGATATCACGGTGTAAGTCTGTAGGTGGGGATTTCATAGATGTCACCATCTGGGGGCCTTTGCCAAACATTTCTGTATGGTTTTCTACAGGTGAGGCTGGTGGTGGGTATGGGACCCACACTGGTGTTCCCTACCTTTGAGACTACAGGCATAACAGTATCAACCACAGGTCAGATTGTTGTGGCATAAACATTTGTAGTTTCAGACTTCTTACCTTTCAGAGCCATACTGCCACTGCCAGAAGTGCTGTGATATCACTGTGTAAGTCTGTAGGTGGGGATTTCATAGATGTCACGATGTGGGGGCCTTTGCCAGACATTTCTGTACGGTTTTCTACAGGTGAGGCTGGGGGTGGGTATGGGACCACACTTTGACATCCATGCACGTGACTTATGACCTCCCCAGTTATTTGGCTCACCATCTATACTGCAGTGGTATTTGTCAACTAGGGTGGTACTCCATATTGTGGGTAAGCCAGTACTGGGAATACACTTCCTGCTGTCCCACAGAGCTGTCTGTTGTCTCCTGTTACCCCAGTAAGCCACCCCATTCCCGTGCATGCTTGCATCAATACCATAGATATGCTATCAGAACATTATACTCCATTCATTTATTGTTAAGGAGACTGACTTACCTTGTGCCTTAGGAAGTTGTGAAGACAGTGCTTGAGGGCTGACTGTGTTGAATGCATGCAGTACACTGCCTATACATGGTAAGGTACAGGTGGTGTGATGTTTGGCATCCATTTTTCTGTGTGTGTAAGTCAGAGAGAATGCTCAGTCCCTCTGGCCCTACAGTGTACAGCCAAGGACAGGGCATAGTGGGCACGCCTCCGTCTGCCTACAGGGGCAGTCTCAGGATGTTCCTCTGAGTCCCTCTGTGCCTGTGGAAACCTTGGCAATGGTGGGGGCTGTGTGGCCCTTACCCATTTTGTTCCTGCTGCAGCTCTTTCCACAGGATCATATTGTGTAGCATGGCACATATAATGACCATGTGTGCATATGTGGCTGGAGAGTACAAGGCTCCACCGGATATGTCAAGGCAGCAGAACCATGACTTGAGCATCCCAAACACATGCTTTATAATGATCCTGGTTTGTACACGTGCCTCATTATGGCATTCATGTGTGGGTGTGTGTGCATTTCTGATGGGTGTCATCAGCCACGGCTCCAGTGCACAGCCAGCATCCCCCACCAGATAGCTGTATGGGATGTCCCCACTGGCAAACGCCTAGTACAGCTGTGACGAATGCCAGATATGGGAGTCATGATAGTTTCCAGGGCTGCCAGCACACACATTCATGATAATGCCCTGGGCATCACACACAACCTGGCAGTTGATGGAGTGGAACCCATTGCAGTTTAGGTAGACCCTACCCTGGTCACCGGGTGGTGCTTTGAAGTGGATGTGCGTGCAGTCTATGGCACCCAGTGCCTCCGGGTATTCTGCTACAAGGTGTAAGAGACACATATTGCTGGTCCTCTCTTCACGGGTGCTGGAGAAGTAAATGTGCTCAGTGGCATGTGGGTGCATGGCATCCAGGAACTGGTGGATAATCCTGGATGTGGATGCCTGTGAGACCCCCATGATATCCTCAGTTGGTCTTTGGAAAGTACCTGTAGCTAGTATTCTTAAGGCTACACATACTTGTTATCCACAAGGATGGGTCCCCCTGTGTTGGTTCTGGGTCTGAGGCAAGGCCGACACAGCTCAACAAGTTGCTTAAGTATGTCCCTGTCCACCCTGTAGAGCTCTATCTCCTGATAATGTATCCCCGGTAGGTTATCCTGGGTCTGAACACTTTTCTTCTCCTCCTCGGTCTGAGTTGGTTGTCAGCATTATCCTCCTCAGAGCCCTTGGCCTCTTGCACATACTGATAGATCAATGCGACAGCAGCCCCTAACATTTTTTGCTAGTTTTGCCAGTTAAAATTATCCCGTATATGTACACCTATGGTGCAGAGTTCATGGGGAAATAACAGACTGGAAGGCGTTTGCATAGTTTATAGTGGTGTGCTGCAGATGCTGCCTGTGTGATTGGCTGACTTTGAGACACTCCACCTGCCAGCTTGTATTTGAGTGGCTGTATTTTGCTAGTTCCCTTTTTTTTCATTCCCCCTTCCCATCTCCGCCCCTTTTAAGCCCCGAGGCACTTCGTGCAAACCCGGTGCCTAAATATAAACAGTGCTGCTATTTCCATTTTTTGTTTGTTTAAGTCCCAGTGCGCACCACACACACCAGTTGAAATGGCCCTCCCTGGACACGAACATGCTCTTCATTTCATGGTGTAAGACATTACAGCCTCAGACACACCCCCTTGCATAGCTGTGCTTAGCTAAGCTCCAATGTGCTTACAGCAAGCATGACACACCCCCTTTTCATGTTAGCTGCTCCTCCTGCCTACACTCTCCTGTTCTAGCACCTACATGGTTAAGTGCAGTGTGTGGACTTAGAATATTTTGTAATTCACTAAATTTCCCCTCATTTGCATACCCCACTGCCTTAGTCCATAGTTACTGCTATGACACGGAGCCTTTCCCCTTGACAACCAGTGTTACCAGTGTTCCCTGGTAATGTTTTGATTCTGCATGCCATTGGCTATAATGGAAAAATGCAGATTTCCCCTAAAATTGAGTTTTTACTTTTTTTTCCCCGCACGGTCACATTTGCACGCCGCTGCCCTATGCTTAAACGGCCCAGATCGGCCAAAAAAAAAATACTTTGATTTTTTTTATTAAATTAAGTACTTTCCCATGTCAATGGCCATATATTTGGCCAATGGCATGCCTAAAAGTTTATAATACATGCTTTTATTTGAGCGGTCATGCTTCTGTTTTGCTATTTGCAGAAATATGTTTGGTTAGTAACCGAACACATTTCTGCAACTAGCACTGTTCCTGCACAGATACCTGCCTGGTTTCTGAATCACTAATTCACCCCATTTGCATGGTTTTCACCAGCAAATGAGGTAATTAGCATTCTGCATGGCTTTCCGAGCAGGAACAGTGTCGGCAGGCTTGTGCATGTTAAATCAGCTGTTTGCTGAATTGCTCGTCGGCCATATTCCGTGCAGGAGTGGCTACACTGTTCCTGTACGGAATAAAAAGTTTAATGAATCCTGGGACTTGTTTTTCACTTTGAGTTTAGTATGGTTTTGAAGTGGGGAAAAGTAAGATGGGTAGGGACTGTGATTTTATATAATTTCCCTACAATTCCCTCTGATTTGCCCAGTGCTGGCAAGGTACCAAACCACTTTTTGCTTGCCTTATTTGGTACAGTGCACTGTTCACCTTTAGATGATTTTTTTGGTTTTGGTCAATTTTTGATAGAGTGTTAAACTAGTTCTAATGGTCATTCTGATCTTAATCTAACCAGTCTAGATTTTGTTAAACAATTTTCAGTCACTTGTATAGTACAGCTGTGGTGGATTTAGGTATGGGCACAGAGGCATTACTACAGTTTATGCTACAGAACGCCCATTAATTATGGCAAAATAATTATATAGGGAGTAAACAAGTGGGATGACAGAAAGCTGCCCACTGACGCTTTGGAAATGCATTAGTATCCCATATATAACTTAAAGAGCTAATGTAAGCAATAAAATAAAAAGTTTTGCGAATCCAGTCAGCCATTAACCTTTTATGCATGCTCCTTTGATTAATTACAGATCACTTTAAAGTTTATCTGATATATTAAAAATGACTAGTCCCTCATAGCCTTTGATATTATTATTGCTAAGTAACATCTTCTCAATGACTTCCAATGCATTAGCTATTGGTCACTTGATGCCACAGAGGTTTGTGTGATGATTCTAGATTAGGTATGGCATATGAGTGAAACAGATAGGTGGACCTGCACATAAGTAAAATAAGCGCATTATATATCTTTGGTTGATGTACCATGCCAGGTACACCTTTCAATCAGAACTGATTATATAAAGACTGTAGTTTTATTAAAATGTAAATTATTTGAATAAAAGCCTGATGACGCCTACTTACTTCTTATTTTTCCAAAGAGTTCATTTAGTTTTTTGCACAAACGGTAGATCTCACATTCTGTTCTGGTGAAGTTGTACGTTTTGGAACGCCGAGGTCTGCAGCTCAAGTGTGTAATTCTTTTTTGGTGTGTGTGTGTGTGTGTGTGCGCGCGCGCGCATGTGTATCTTTAAACTGCTGTTTCTTTTGTGAGATCACTACAAGGGTAAATATAAGTTATAAGACAGCTGCTTTACTGAGCTTCGCTTATGTATATGCACATATTAACTGTAGGATCTGCATTGATGGAGAGCCTTGCAGTGATGAGTTTTGTTGGGCTGGTTAGTTGCAAATGTAATAATTTTGTTATAGCCCTGCCCCTACTCCAGCTTGGTGCACCACTGCTGTAGGTGGTTGCAGAGCAGCAGTCAACAACTCTTCCTGGTCATATAAACAAATCTTTAACTACTTTGGATCTGCTATTATGAAAGGTCCAATGTTCATTATTATATTATATTATATTATATTATATTATATTATATTATATTAAATGAAAAGTAACATCTATGAAACCATATCAAGTAGCATGTGAAACTGTCTCTGAAAGGGAGAGTTGCAACAAATTAATATGTATGTACATAGTTTACATTTTTTGTATGCCACAACTTTTACTAATTGGTGGGATTATGAGAAGGACATACATATTTATCCAATATTTTAAGCTGGCAAACCCAATGAACACAATACTTCTCGGTCTCAGAGCAAGAATTATGGCCAAATACAAGAATAATGCAGGGGCTAAGGCCCCAAATCATGGACAGATTTTAAGTGCTGCTCTTATCAACTATGAAGTTGCTAGAATAACAGGTTGTGCTTTAGCATGCATGTATTAAAGAATCTGAAGTATGAAACTCAAATGTCATTATGTAGTGACTTCAGCCCTCTGTGAATAGTCATAAAAAACACAATTTTTTGAGAATCAGATAAAAAAATGAGGGAAACATCTGTACATTCCGTGAAATTCTGGACAGTTGAGAGGTACTTCATATTTATACTTGCAAACATGAAGACACACATACTTATCTACATTTTAAACATATATACACATTCCAGACATGCATCTGTAGCATTTCTCCGTGGGCCTCCACTGAAAATGGGCTCTGTCCCAGTCAACCTTTCCTGGTAAACAAATACTAAAGTAATAAATATGTTTTAAACATATATATATATATATATATATATATATATATATATATATATATATGTATATATTTATGTATTTTAACAAGAGGGAGGAGCAAAGGGTGACATACAAGATTGGAGGGAGATGCACACAGGTGGATTATATCTTATGTAGAAGGGCCAATCTGAAGGAGACTGGAGACTGTAACGTGGTGGCAGGGGAAAGTGTAGTTAGGCAGCATAGGATGGTGGTTTGTAGGATGACATTGGTGAACAAGAAGAGGAGGATGAGTGTGAGGGCAGCACCATGGATCAAATGGTGGAAATTGAAAAAGGGTAATTGTGAGGTGATGTTCAGGGAAGAGTTAAGACAGGCACTGGGTGGCAGTGAAGAGTTACCGAATAGCTGGGTAATTACAGCAGAGCTAGTAAGAGAGATGGCTAGAAAGGTGCTTGGTGTGACATCTGGAAAGAGGAAGGAGGACAAGGAGACCTGGTGCTGGAATGAAGAAGTACAGGAGAGTATACAGAATAAGAGGTTGGCGAAGAATTGGGATTCTCAAAGAGATGAAGAAAGTAGACAAGAGTATAAGGAGATGAGGTGCATGGCAAAGAGAGAGGTGGTGAAGGCTAAGGATAAGACGTATGAAGAGTTGTATAAAAGGTTGGACACTAAGGAGGGAGAAAAGAACCTGTACCGATTGGCTAGACAGAGGGACCGAGCTAGTAAAGATGTGTAGCAGGTAAGGGTGATAAAGGATAATGAGGGAAACGTACTCACAAGCAAGGAGAGTGTGTTGAGCAGATGGAAAGAGTACTTTGAGGGGTTGATGAATGAAGAGAATGAGAGGGAGAGAAGGTTGGATGATGTGCGGATAGTGAATCATGACGTGCAGTGGATTAGCAAGGAGGAAGTAAGGATAGCTATGAAGAGGATGAAGAACAGAAAGGCTGTTGGTCCCGATGACATACCTGTGGAAGCATGGAGATGTTTAGATGAAATGGCAGTGGAGTTTTTAACTAGATTGTTTAATGAAATCTTGGAAAGTGAGAGGATGCCTGAGGAATGGAGAAAAAATGTTTTGGTACCAATTTTTAAGAATAAGGGTGATGTGCAGAGCTGCAGTAACTACAGAGGGATTAAACTGATCAGTCACAGCATGAAGTTATGGGAAAAGAGTAGTGGAAGCTAGGTTAAGAAGGGAGGCGATGATTAGTGATCAGCAGTATGGTTTCATGCCAGGAAAGAGCACTACAGATGCGATGTTTGCTCTGAGAGTGTTGATGGAGAAGTACAGAGAAGGTCAGAAGGAGTTGCATTGTATTGTTGTGGACTTAGAGAAAGCATGACAGGGTGCTTAGAGAGGAGTTGTGGCATGGTATGAGGAAGTCGGGAGTGTCAAAGAAGTATGTAAGAGTGGTACAGGATATGTACGAGGGTAGTGTGACAGCGGTGAGGTCTGCGGTGGGAGTGACAGATGCGTTTAAGGTGGAGGTGGGATTACATCAAGGATCAACTCTGAGCCCTTTCTTATTTGCAATGGTGATGGACAGGTTGACAGACGAGATCAGACAGGAGTCCCCGTGGACTATGATGTTTGCAGATGACATTGTGATCTGTAGTGAGAGTAGGGAACAGGTGGAGACGACCCTGGAAAGGTGGAGATATGCTCTAGAGAGAAGAGGAATGAAGGTCAGCAGGACTAAGACAGAATATATGTGTGTGAATGAGAGGAAGGATAGAGGAATGGTGAGGATGCAGGGAGTAGAGGTGGTGAAGGTGAATGAGTTTAAGTACTTGGGATCAACAGTTCAGAGTAATGGTGAGTGTGGAAGAGAGGTGAAGAAGAGAGTACAGGCAGGATGGAGTGGGTGGAGAAGAGTGTCAGGAGTGATTTGTGACAAACGAGTACCAGTAAGAGTGAAAGGGAAGGTCTACAAGAGGGTAATGAGACCAGCTGTGTTATATGGGTTGGAGACAGTGGCACTGACAAAAAGGCAGGAGTCAGAGCTTGACATGGCAGAGTTGAAGATGTTAAGATTTGCACTGGGTGTGACGAGGATGGACAGGATTAGGAATAAGTATATTAGAGAGTCAGCCCAGGTTGGAAGGTTTGGGGACAAAGCCAGAGAGGCAAGATTCCATTGGTTTGGACATGTGCTGAGGAGGGATGCAGAGTATATTGAGAAAAAGATGCTAAGGATGAAGCTGCCAGGTAAGAGGAAAAGAGGAAGGCCTAAGATAAGGTTTATGGATGTGGTGAGAGAGGACATGCAGGTGGTTGGTGTGACAGAGCAAGATGCAGAGGACAGGAAGAAATGGAAACAGTTGATCTGCTGTGGCGACCCCTAACGGGATCAGCCGAAAGAAGAAGATATATATATATATATATATATATATATATATATAGATAGCTTGTGTGTGTAGATACATACGTTTAAAATATATGTGTGTGTGTGTGTGTATATATATATATATATATATATATACACACACACACACACACACACACACACACACACAAACCAGTTACAAGTGGCATCCCACAAGGCTCAGTCCTGGGACCTCTCTTGTTCAGTATATATTTCTCGGAGGTACAGGCCAACACGGAATCACTGTGGCTGACCAAGTTTGCAGATGACTGCAAACTAGGCGCCATAATCAACTCTCCAGCCGACACAAGCATCCTACAAAAGGGCCTCATAGAAACAGACAACTGGTGCCAGAGCCATGGCCTCAAGCTAAACGCCAAAAAGTGTATAGTCATCCCCTTTGGCAAAAACAAAGTGCCCACAAATTACCACATAGGTGGTAATCCATTAAGTATGGAAGAAGTAATTAGGGACCTGGGGACCCAAGTTGATAGCAATCTCTCATTTGAAAACCACATGGCCAAAGTGGTTAGAAAAAACATTTTATATAGCCCACCTAATCATGAGGGGATTCACATCTAGATCAGGGGAGGTCATCGCGCCTCTTTACTCATCCCTCATCAGGCCTATAATTGAGTACAATGCCCCTTTTGGGATGTACCTTACCAGACACCTGCAGCAACTGGAAAGACCCCAAAAGTACCTCACCAAGAGGATCAAAGGGTTCAAACAGATGCCATATGCTGCCCGGTTAAAGAAAAGTACAGTTTTGTACCTACCATAAATGTAGATGTTCGAAGATCCACATTGCTGCAGTCCTAACACTTGGGTAGTCCGCTGTCCCTCGGTCGGCCCGAATATCAGAGTATAAGGCTGATGTCGGTCAAGGCGCATTTGACTGACATCAGAACGTCAGGGTACAAATGCGCATGACCGACGTCATATCCTCAGTCTTTTCTTGCCCCAGATGTCAGAAGACCCTAAAAAGAAAGGTCAAAACCCATAGACCACAACTAAACAACCAACTAGCCTAACACCAAAAATATGTATAATATATACAATATATACAAAATGCAATATACAAAATGCAATATACCTCAGATGGATAACCCAACCCACACAACCACCTCAAACAACAGAGGGGAAGGAGGGAGGGTAAATTGGACTGCAGCAATGTGGATCTTGAACATCTACATTTATGGTAGGCACAAAACTGTACTATGTTCTTCATCTCACATTGCTGCAGTCCTAACACTTGGGTAGAATCCCAAAGCAGAGGTATGGGAGGATGGCTAAACTATAATGAAGCAGGAGCTGCCAAAATGCCCTGCAACACAGCAGTGGCAAAACCAGCCCTGGATTTAGAGTACAAGGGAAGGTGGTAATGCCTAGAGAAGGTATGCACTGAACTCCAAGTGGCTGCCTCCAAAATATCCTTAGTAGCCACTCCCCTCAAAAAAGCTGTTGAAGTGGCAGTAGCCCTAGTGGAATGAGGTCTAATCCCAGCTGGAATCTCTTTGCCATGATGGGAATAACAGAAAGCAATGTAAAATCCAATCCACTTAGAAATAGTTTGTTTTGACACGGGCTTGCCCTGAGAGCACAAAGCAAAAGAAACTAATAACTGCTGAGATTGTCTGAACCCTTTAGTTCTGTCCAAATAATATCGCAACTGCCTGTGAACATCTAAAGTGTGCAAAATCTTTTCCCCTTTAGTTTGGGGATTTGCATAAAAAGTAGGCAAATGAATGGTTTGGTTTAAAGCCACACTAGAAACCACTTTAGGCATAAAGGAAGGATTAGTACGTAAAGATACCCTATCCTTGTGGAAAATTAAGAAAGGCTCAACTGCCATAAGGGCCTGCAATTCAGAAACCCTTCTTGCAGAGGTAATGGCCAACAAAAAAGCAGTCTTCCATGACAAATATTTCAACTCAGCAGTAGCTGCAGGCTCAAAAGGTTGTAGAGTGAGTTTCTCCAACACAAAATTGATATCCCAAGCAGGAGTAGGAGCTCTTCGTGGGGGTCTTATATTCTTTGCCCCTCTAAGAAATTGCTTAAATAAAGGATGAGAAAACAATGGTGGGTCACAATCGTAGTGAGCTGAAATTGCTGCAGCATGAATCTTAATAGAAGAGAAGGACAAACCTTTGTCCAATAACTCAGTAAGATATTGAAGAGCCACACTTAAATCAGGCTCAGAAACATCCAAATCCTTAGCTGCACTCCAAAATAAAAATCTCTTCCATTTATCTGCGTACACTTTCCTTGTACTAGGCCTTCTAGCTTCCAAAATCACATTCAAAACTTGTTGTGGAAGTTGAGACCCTCTATGGTTTAAAACAGAATATGCCATGCTGTTAGGTGAAGAGAGTGAAGTTTGACATTGAGCAAATGACTGTCCTCCTGGGACAACAGATGTGGAATCAAAGGCAAAGGCCATGGAGGCTTCCGTACTAGACTTCTCAGTAGTGGGTACCAGTGCTGTCGAGGCCAATCTGGAGCTATCAAAATCATCCTTGGCTTGTCTTGTCTGACCTTCAGAAGTACCTTTGGGAGGAGAGGCAGAGGTGGAAAGGCATACACATGAAGATTTTTCCAACTGAAAGAAAGAACACCCACTTTCCAAGCTGTGGGATGAAACCGCTTTGTGCAAAACTTTGGCAGCTGGTGGTTTAGTGGAGAAGCAAACAGATCTATGTCTGGAGTTCCCCAGGACACTGTCAATTTCTGAAATACATGAAGATCCAGTTTCCACTCGTGGGGATCCATGATTTGTCTGCTTAACACATCTGCTAAGGAGTTCTGTGCTCGGCAGAAACCTTGCCTGAAGACTTAGTTGTAAACTGAGAGCAGTCTCCCACAAAATCATTGCTTGCCTGCATAGAGGATAAGAATGTGTTCCCCCTTGCTTGTTGATGTACCACATGACAGTTGTGTTGTCTGTTAGAATCAACACCTGCCCTGGAAGAAGTAAATCCTTGAAAGCTATTAATGCAAACTGGACTGCTAACATCTCCTTCATGTTGATATGTAGATGTTGTAGTCTGGCAGGCCACTTGTCTTGTATCCACTTTCCATTTGGATGAGCTCCCCAAGCTATGTCTGAGGCATCCGTTGTTAAAATCTGACTCGCCTCTGGCCGGGCCACAGAGTCCCTTGTTTAGGTGACATTCCTGAGCCCAACACAAAAATTCCTTTTGAATGCAAGGTATTATTTGAATGACAGTGTCCAGATCCTGGCAGTGCTGTGTCCACACATTTTTGAGATACCATTGTAGCTTCCTCATATGCAGTTTGGCATTGGGAAGCACCAGAATACAAGATGCCATGAACCCTAAGGCTTGAAGGACTGTCCTTGCAGTCAGCCCGGACTGATGAGATAGCTGATGGAAGTAAAGGGATAGACTCTTTTGTTTGTCCGGGGTTAAAAAGGCCATCTGGGATGCTGTATTCAGTCTCACACCCAGAAAGCACATGTCTTGAGAGGGTACTAGACTGGACTTTATTTCGTTCACAGAATACCCCAGGCATCTTAGCACTGCTATCACATATTCCAAATGATGAAGAAGCTCTTCCCTTCCTTGAGCCAGAATCAGGCAGTCGTCCAAATAAGGATAGATCTGTATTCCTTTTAGCCTGAAGAAAGCTATCACTGGAGCCAGAACTTTCGTGAACACTCTGGGCGCAGTAGATAAGCCAAAGGGCAATGCAGAGAACTGATAGTGAGAAGTCCCAGCTCGAAAACGCAGATACTTCCTGCAACTTAGTCTGATAGGAACATGAAGGTAAGCCTCCTTGAGATCCAAAGTTACCATCCAATGATCTTTGCCCAGCAGAGGTAAAAGCTGCTGCAACGTCAACATCTTGAACTTGGGAATGTCCAGATAAGTGTTGAGGATAGACAAATCCAAAATTGGTCTCCACGTGTTCCCCTTCTTTGGGACTAGGAACAGGCGAGAATAAAATCCTAGGCCCCTTTCTGGCATAGGAACCGGCTGTATGGCCCCTATTTGGAGTAGCAGTGAAATTTGCTTGTGAGCCTCTATTCTTTGTTGAGGAGGAATGTCTGGCATGCCCTTGAAAGGAGGCAAGGTATGGAAATAAAACCTGTAACCGTGATGTATGATATCCAGTACCCATTTGTCTTGGGTAATCAAACTCCAATTTTCTTTGAAAAGTGCCAACCTTCCTCCCAAAGGTGCTGCCAGGCGAGAAGGTTCTGGCAGCTGAAAAGGTAGGTCATTGGGTCTGTTCACGAAAGGACTGACCCCTGCCCTCACTCGAAGACTGTGCAGGAGAACTCCCTGTTCTGGGCCTGAAAGAGCCCTGACCTCTGCCCCTGCCACGTCTAGATCTACCCCTAGACTGGGAATCATAAGAAGGATACGTCCACCCTTTAGTAGGCCAATTTCTACTAAACTTTGGAGGCTGAACCTGCAAAAAATCTTTAACAGTCTGCATAGACTTAGCCTTGTCTTCCATTTTCTTTAAAACTGCCTCAACAGGAGAACCAAACAAGACATCAGATTGCAAAGGGGCATCCAAAATCCTAGTTTTAACATGGTCAGATAAATTTTGATCCCTCAGCCAGGCATGCCTGCGAAGAACTGACCCAGTGGCAGCCACCCTAGACGAGGCCTGTACAGCATCAAAACCACATTGCAAAGAATGCTTACCCACCTGTTCAGAAACATGCACTAAATCTTGTAACTCTTTACAGTCAATACCTTCCGCCAGAGCATCAACCTTAGATTTCAACTGAGAAAGGAGATAATTTTGATATTTCAACATGTGAAACTGGCAATTCAAAGCTCTCATGGCTAGAGTGGAAGAAGTATAAACTTTCTTTCCCCATCTATCCAAGGCCCTGGCCTCTTTATCTGCAGGAACCGGATTCTTGACAACAGAAGCCTTAACACCCTTAGGCCCCTGGCTAACAGTTTCTGGGTCTGCCCTAGGACTCTTAAAAGATACTTATGCGCTTCAGGCACCCTGTAATACCTATCTGGTTTAACAGGAGCAGGAGGCAAAGAATCAGGATTAAGAGAAGCCTCTGCAAACACATCTTCCACCACATTCAGAACAGGAGGTATAGCTAAAGGCCTATGCTGGGGTAAAATCAAAAATTCCCTAAGCCTTTTCCTGGAATGAGAGAAATCCTCAGCTTCGCATTTAAAATGCTCTCTCATGGAGTGAAGCGTCTCTGAAAAGAAAAATCCTCAGGAGGAGAAGCAGAAGGAGTAGAATCATCCACATCAGAATCAGAATAATGAGAATACTCCTGCAAGTCTTCAGCCGAAGACTCAGACACATCCCAAGCCTGCTCATAATCCCCCAACACAGGTTCCATCCTAGGCCTCTTATCAGGAGGGGGCATAGAGCCTCTAATTAAAGTAATTAAATCCTCTGCCATTTTGAGCATGTGCTTCTTGGGCACAGCACCTGAAGAACTGGGAGTGACACCCACAGAAGCTAAACTAGACCTGCCTCTAGGAGAAGCCTTGGAAGTAGAAAGAGAGGGCCTAGACCCCTTAGGAAGGGAGGGGAGTACAGTTACTTGAGAAGCCCCTACTGCCTGCCCTGCCTCCTGGGAGGCCACATCCTGTAAAATCAAAGTTTCTCCCTGGGACTCCAGAGAGGCCTCCGTCGGAACCACCGGCTCCACTGACACCTCTAAAGAACTGGCGTCCGGTTCGGACGACTCCTCTACCCTAGGTTTAACTGCCTTGTCCTTGCGCTTCTTTGAGGAAGCCCGCGTCGGAGCATCCGACGGCATTTTGTAATTGCACCGCTTCCCAAAGACCAACCTTGCACAATCCAACCTCCGCTTTATAGTGCGTTTATTAAACCTAGCACAAAAGCGGCATCCAACAACGTCGTGCTCAGGTCCTAAACAAGGTATACACAAATTATGGTAATCCCTATGCGGTATCTGTTTCCCACAAGAAATACAGTTATTCACTTTTTCTGACATCCGGTAAACCACTGAGGCAAGAAAAAACCAAAATATTCCCCAACGGGGTACTTAACCAACTCTGACTTCGGTCTGAAACTCCGAATTCGAAAAATTTCAGAACGCCGAACGGCACTTGCAACACTGCTTCTGCATCGGACCATGCGGCAAAAAAGACTGAGGATATGACGTCGGTCATGCGCATTTGTACCCTGACGTTCTGATGTCAGTCAAATGCGCCTTGACCGACGTCAGCCTTATACTCTGATATTCGGGCCGACCGAGGGACAGCGGACTACCCAAGTGTTAGGACTGCAGCAATGTGAGATGAAGAACATCTCCAGCTCTACTCAGTGGCATACCACCTGCTCAGGGGCGATCTGTGCCTGACGTATAAAGCCATGTCCAACTCGGAATTAATGGACATGCTGCACCTCAGAAAATCCAAATCCCATCGAGCTACACGCTCGAGAGACTTGAACCTCAGCACTGAAATAAATAGGACATGCTGGAGGGACAGATTCATAACCCAAAGGCTCCCTTCACTCTGGAATAAAATTCCAGTCCAGGTTAGGCAGAGTCCCTCATTGACTCTCTTCAAAAGGAATCTTGATGAGTGGATGGGAGATCATAGGTTTACCCCAGGTATCACTTCTGTGTCACTGTTAGACAGAGGCACAGTATACTAACCTCGAAAAAGGGCATAGCAAAATTCATTTAAAATGGGTGGCGAAAGCCAAACACACTCTGGTTAGGCTTATAAATGCCCTAGGGCAGATAGCCTAGTATGAACCTATGAACATATATATATATATATATATATATATATACACATATATATATATATACACACACACACACACATATTTATATGGGATCCGTTAATATGTTCGAAGTTTCATTACTTCAAACCCCACTTTACTGAGTCCACTTGTTCGAAGTAGTGAAACTTCAAACATTGACTTCGGCAGTCACACTACAGCATGGAATGGGAATATTCCCTTTTCCCCGCTGTAGTGCGATCTCGGAGTTGGTATATTTAAGTAGGGGGGTGCAGGGAGGCTTGCCCCCCTGCAAAAATATGTTTTAATGTTTTTTATTTTTATTTTGGGTAGCCCGGGGAACTAGACTTCAGCGAAAATGCACTTTTGTTTAAGTGGACTTTTGCTTAAGTGTAGGGTCTACTGCTCTATTTCAAAGAAGTGTATTTTCGATGTAGAGCAGTAGACCCATATACACATATACATATAATATATATATATATATATATATATATATATATATATACACACACACACGCGCACACACATGTACACACAGTTTCTATTTCTTTTGGCTGCTCCCGTTAGGGGTCACCACAGCAGATCATGTTTCCATTTTTTCCTGTCCTCTGCATCTTGCTTTGTCACATCAACCACCTGCATGTCCCTCTCTCACCACATCCATAAGCCTTATCTTAGTTCTTCCTCTTACCTGGCAGCTCCATCCTTAGCATCCTTCTCCCAATATACACAGCATCCCCCCTCAGCACATGTGCAAACCAACACAATCTTGCCTCTCTAGCTTTGTTTCCAAACCATCCAACCTGATCTGACCTTCTAATCTACTCATTTCTAATCCTGTCCATCCTCATGACACCTAGTGTAAGTCTTAGCATCTTTAACTCTGCCACCTCCAGCTCGGACTCCTGTCTTTTTGTCAGTGCCACTATCTCCAATCCATATAATGTGAAGCAGAGTTCCTCCCTAACCCAATTCAAGTGCAACTTGGACAAATGGATGGGAAACTGGAAAGTCATCCCTGGTCTGGCACCCATGTCTCTAATGGACACAGGTCACCTGTAAATGGTTCATCTCACAGGCCCATGCTTACACTTATCAAGGGTATCAAAACTTGGCAGAGATTTGGGATGGATGGCTAGGCTTAAAAGGGACCTTGTAGTCGTTAGCCTAGTAAACATCTATGAAGCTATAACACAGCACTACCATCTTGTAGACCTTCCCTTTCACTCTTACTGTTACCTGTCTGTCACAAATCACTACTAACACTGTTCTCCACCCATTCCACCATGTCTGCACTTTCTTCTTCATTGCGCTTCTATACTCAGCATTACTCTGAACTGTTGATCCCAAGTATTTAAACTCATCCACCTTCACCAACTCTACTCCCTGCATCCTCACCATTCCTATGTCCTCCCGCTCATTCACAAACATATATTCTGTCTTAGTCTTGGGCGGCACAGTGGTGCAGCGGTTAAATTTGTCGCCTCACAGCAAGAGGTTCTCCGGTTCGATTCTCGGCTGGGGTGCCTTCTGTGTGGAGTTTGCATGTTCTCCCTGTGTTCGCGTGGGTTTCCTCCGGGTACTCCGGTTTCCTCCCACATTCCAAAGACGTGCATCTGGAGCATTTCTCCCCGGGCCTTCACTGAAAACAGGCTCTGTGGAACCTAGTCGGACATTCCCGGTCAACAAATGTTAAATAAATAAAATAAATAGTCCTGCTGACCTTCATTCCTCTCCTCTTTACAGCATATCTCCACCTCTCCAGGGTCTCATCAACCTGTTCCCTACTCTCATTACAAATTACAATGTCATTCACAAATATCATAGTCCACAGGGGCTCCTGTCTGATCTCGTCTGTCAACCTGTCCATCACCATTGCAAAAAAAGGGCTTAGAGCTGATCCTTGATGTAATCCCACCTCCAACTTGAATGCATCCATCACTCCTACCACAGACCTCACCAATGTCACACTGCCCTGGTATGTATCCTGTACCACTCTTACATACTTGTCTGCCACTCCCGACTTCCACATACAATACCATAGCTCCTCAGTAGGCACCCTGTCATATGCTTTCTTTAAGTCCACAAAGACACAATACAACTTCTTCTGACCTTCTCTATACTTCTCCATCAACATACTCAGAGCAAACATTGCATCTGTAGTGCTTTTTCCTGGTATGAAACTGTACTGCTGATCACTAATCACACACACACACTAAATCCTGGTAGGGAGGGTGAGTTATCATTGGTCTGAAACCATGTTTCAGTGATGTTATGCTCAAAGAGGAGTTTCTTGCTGTCATGTTATAGCTTGTGTCAAATTAAGAAAAATGAATAATATATGTCTAACTTGTACAGAGAATGACAATTTGTGAAAGTTTCATACCCAGACCTACATTTAACTTGGTTGATAGTATAATAGAAATTAAATTATTTACTAGCAAATTAAATTTAGCTATGTGCTTTAAGAATACAACAAATAATTACAAGCATGTAGAGATAAAGAAAAAAAGTAATTACATACCACCCACTCCTCCTAGTGTGGGTATTTTTGAAAAATCTGTGATCACTGAAGTATATAACATCAATAGACAATTATTGAAAATGAAAAGTCAAGATAATTTGAATATAGAAGAACTTACAGTAAATCCTGACATAAGAGTGATGAAACCAGACAAAGGGGGAGGGGTGGTATTATACAATACTTATGATTATGTCAATGAAATGTACAAAATACTCTATGATACAGGTAATTATGAAACCATATCTGTTAATGAGATAAACATTGGTTACAAGCGTATTGATTTATGCTTGGAAGAACTTTTATTGGATAATCGTATTACCATTGACACATAT
Source organism: Protopterus annectens (assembly GCF_019279795.1). NCBI lineage: Eukaryota > Metazoa > Chordata > Ceratodontiformes > Protopteridae > Protopterus > Protopterus annectens. The sequence continues at coordinate 1,465,206,828 of NC_056733.1, forward strand.
GAATTTTTAAAAGTAGAGCATCCAACTTTAGCGAGTATAGTAGGAATACCAAGAGTTCATAAAAGTATAGAACAGCCACCTTTTCGCCCCATTGTTTCCAGAAGGAGATCAAAGACATACCCATTGGGAGTGGTAACAGATAGATGGCTCAAACCTATCTACGAAAAAATTATACATTTAGTTAAAGATTCTTGGTCATTTTTAGCCAAATTGACCACTGATAAATGGAAAGAAAAAAGTTAATTTATAACCATTGATGTTATAGATTTATTTTCTAGTATTCCGAAAGACATAAGACTAGAATACTTTTGTAATAGTTTAATCAAATATTCAGACTTGGAATGGGATAAGATTAATGTTATTATGGAATTAATGTTGCTGGTTTTGGATCATAATTACATACAATTTGAGGGAGAGAATTTCAAACAAACTAGGGGTGTAGCAATGGGAGCGGCATGTGCCCCCATCTACGCCAACCTGGTTATGTTAGAATGGGAAACAACCCAATTATTTACTAGCAAAAATTACAAACAAGTGATTTATTATTCAAGATTTTTAGACGATATGTTTGTGTTATGGGGAGGTGACAAGGATAGTGTCATCCCCTTCATTGAATTTTTGAATACATCAAATCCATTTTTGAAATTCACGTACACATGTAATGACAAAGGTATTGCATATTTGGATATATATATTTCTATGACTAAAACAGGGTTTAAATCTAATATATTCCGGAAAAAAACTTTTTCTAATGGCTATTTGGAATTCACAAGCTGCCACCCTAGAGGTATGATGAAGAATATTTTCAAAGGTCAGTGTATACGAGCAGCCCGGATGACTTCTGAATATATTGATGTGGTGAGAGAAATTGAACATATAAGTCAAATGTTTAGATCTCGGGGATATCCCAGTGCTATGTTGGATAACATATCCAGATATGTAGTGAGCGAATGGGGTAAAAGATTTCCCCCTTTATTAGGAAGAGAACTGAACAAAAATGGAAATACTACAGAACTTGTAGATACATCAAAATTTAGTAGGGCATGCATATTAGAATATTCTCCATATGTAGAAAATATTAAAAAAATTGTGAGAAGGAATTGGAATATGTTGATGGTGGATGAAGAACTTAGAACTGTTGTGGGTGTTTCCCCAACTTTCGTATACAAAACTGGACCCAATATAAAAAAGAAATTAGAACAAGGGCATCCCATTAGTATCCATCGTGGCACTGACAGCCACACAAAGAAATGTGGTTCATGTAATCAGTGCCATGCAATTTTGGAAGTAGACTGTTTGGTATTGGATAATGTCAACAGGACCATTGTCAAATTTAAACAGGGTAATTGCAGTACCAAAAATATTATATACTTGGCCAAATGCACGTCATGTCCTGGTTTTTATATAGGGAAGACGGAATGCCAATTCAAAAAAACGGATATATGATCACTTGTACTGTATAAGGACCAAGGACATGAATAATGCATTAAGCAGACATATATTTGATAGAGGAGAAACACATTTTTTTAAATTTGGCATTACAGATCAGTTGAAAATAGATTCAAGAGGGGGGAATTTTAGAGCATTACTTAACAGAAAGGAGATAATATGGCAAATTATTACTGACGCAGGAAGAAAACCAGGACTAAATGATTTTATTACTATTAAACCAATTTTAGAACTGCGTTAGTATTAGGTTTCCTTTATGGTTTAAGATAGGATATTTAAAGAAAGTGTTATGTACACACGATACTATATAGAAACAGAGAATAGTTTTGTGTACATAGAGTTTTTTATACACTTATTAGCAGAGCACAATATTAATATGATAGTTTAGATATATATATATATATATATATATATATATATATATATCTATAGTGCGCTATAATCAATACCATATTATTAAGTACTTTTATGTATATTCATATTCCATGCCTTGTAAGTATTTATATATATATATATATATATATATATATATATATATATTTTTTTTTTTTTTTACTAATACATTTTTAAAGAATATATTCTTTATGACCATTATTTAGATTTTATGTATCCTTTTAGACACTATTCATGTAAAAAAGCATTTAATGCACTTATTGCATTTTGTATTTATATGCAATGTTACTTTAAATTATAAATTTCAAGGAAGGCGGAGTTTGGCGCCAAAAAGTTTATAAATTCATTGTATGTTGGCTAATATGGCTTTCTGAAGAAGTCCACTTTTGTGGATGAAAGCGCTTAATGTTTTTATTAGATTCCATGGTCTATTAAAAGAAGTTTGTTACTTTTCTTTTCAGTTTTCATTTATTGTGCATCTGTTTGGTGATACCAGCCCACTTCTGCCGCTGTTCAATTTGTGAAAGTTTAGCAGAAAGAGAATTATGCGTATGTACACAGTACAATATACATTAACGTTTATAGATGACTGCAGTATTACCACAATACGGACAATTTCCTACTCATAGCATTGCTGTTGATGCATTGTAATATCTTTCCTTACTTACAAAATATTTACAGTTTTTTCTTATGCCTTTTAAGTTTCTTTCTCCAGAAAAAGACTGTAATGCAAGGATGTCAGTAGGCTGACAGAAGTGTGACACACAGCAATTTTTTTTCCCCAGGGAAAAAAAAAAAATCGCTGGGCCATTTTCAGGACTTTGCCATTTCCTCCACTGTGGTGCGATCTCGGAGTTGATATATTTAAGTGGGGGAGTGTGGAGTGTGAAGCCTCCCACTTTATTAAGTGTTTTGAAGTGTTTTTTTTTTTTTTGTGGAAGAGTGTTTTTTTTCCCTGGGAAAAGAAATCGCTGTTCCGAGTGTCCGGGATTTTAAGCTTTTGCTTAAAGAGGGTCGATAAATTAGCATTCACTTTTTTTAAGCATTCGTTGATTTAACATAGGCCCTATATATACATCATTACCACAATCAACATAACGTGCTGGAGGGACAGGTTCATTAACCAGAGACTGCCCATGCTATAGAACAGACTTCCCATACATGTCAAACAGAACACCTCACTGGCCCTGTTCTACAGAAATCTTGATGAGTGGATGGAGAATAGAAAATTCACCCCGGGGATCACTCCAGTGGCTCTACTTGACAGAGGCACTAGGAACTATGGTCGGGTGGCACAACGCAAGGGTAATCCTATGGGCTAGGCTTGTAAAGGCTCCAGGGCCATTAGCCTAGTACACATCTATGAACCTATTCCACGCTGCACAGATGTTGAATTATGTATTCCGGATATTCTTACAGTTACCACAGATAGTTTAAATAATTGGGAAAATGTAGTGTCAGAGCACAATTCATTTCTAGCAGTGACTAAGATAATTGTGAGTAGTATACCACCCAAAGACAGAAACAGTTTTGTAAAGTAATTATGGCAAAGCAGAGAACAGATCATGCGTTAATTTGTGAAGAGTTTTACATGCATTCTTTCTTCAGCATAATGAACACATGCTGTTGTAGCCATTGCCTAAGTCAGTAGTACTTGACATTGTTTTATTTTGTACATTAGACACAGAAGCAGTTACTTAGTACTTGACATTGCTTATTTTGTACATTAGATACAGAAGCAGTTAATTCTTGTATTGAAATGAGCTGCAGTATGTCAGGATAAAGTGCTGCCATGTCTTCAGGAGCCAAGCAAGAACTACATCAACAGTCTCTTTTCAAAATTTTCAGAAAGGACGTAAAACACAGGGAAGGTTCAGTCTCTGAGGGTAAGTCATTGTGGGTGACAACAGTACCAAAGTACAGGATAATGTCCTATTCTCTGTGTGAAGGCTGCCAGCCTAGCTAGATAGAATTTTGTAGATAATTCTGTGTCATTGTAAATATGAATATAATCCACAGGCTTGTCCTCTTAAAATGTAAAGAAAATTGTTAAATGTTGAATGTCAAAATGCAACAACAGTGCATTCTGCTGGAAAAAAGCTGATAAGTCAAGCATGGTATGACTGTTTGATCCCAAACTCTGAGCCGAGCTGTCTGGACCAGCAGATTATTTCTGTTGTTTTGAGACCAGAGTTAATTGCTAAATTTTACATATATAATGTCTTTAATTGCTGTGGTTTCCTGATGGTGCAAGATCAAAGCTATATTAAACTCGGAGTTTCTGTTAGCCTGGGAACCAAAGAAGAATGATGTAATGTAAAATGAATCGGCAGTAATGTATTATCAATTTAAAAGACTGTCAGAGAGAGAGAGAGAGAGAGAGAGAGAGAGCATTTTGGATTTTGTCTAAAGCTGACAACTCACCAGTACTCTGCTTTTGCTCTATATTTAAGTTTATTTAGAATTGCGATTGCTCTTAGCAAAAGATAGAAAATATTAAGTTTAGTCTAGCTGTTTTCTATATTTATGTTAGAACTATTCTACAGTATTATTTTAAGCATTTTCCTGTGATGTCTGAAATCTTGACTAGCACTGTGTAGTAAGTATTGTCTTGTGTTTTTATTATTTATTATTAAATATTTTTAAACCTTTCAACTGTGGCTGTTTTGTGTAGAACTAATTTAAGGTCTAGAGTACATTGCATGTATATAATGATACTGTACAAAGCCATTCCAACAGTCTTGTTGCTCAGTCATACTTACTATATGGATAACAATACTGCACAGTAATAATTGGACACCCTTTGGTAAGGGCCTTTTTAGTAGCTGATATTAGTGGTTGGTGGCAGCTGGTACTACCTTAAAGACTGGCAGGAAGGGGCATAGCTAGAGAACCTGTGCCAGCCTTTCCCAGGAGTGTCTGTACGTTTGTATATAACTCATATCTTAAAGTGTGTGTGTGTCAGCTACTTAGGCAGGGACACACACTGGTTGGACAGAGGGTGCTGGAGGTTTAACTTGACCACTAGGCTATCTGGACCCTATAGCTGTGCCAGTGGTTGTCTTTTTGGGGATCTGGAGAGAAAGGGAGAAACCAGACCCAGACTGACTGTGATCTCTGTGTGGTCTTAAGGGAAATTGTACTTTACTGTGTGTGTAATTGTTATCCTTCCCAATGTGGACACCCCTCAATGGTGTTAGTGGTGAGGACTGAGGCTCCTTGAATTCTGGGCCAGGGCGCGGGCGTCACATATTAATTGGTGGCAGTGGTGGGATATACACATTACATATTAATTGGTTGCCAACTGGCTTATAGTGGTGTGGATAGTGATTCCTGTAGCTTATGTACAGTGATCTCTAAAGGTGTTTTTGTACTCTAAATCAGCCATGCAGTGAATATTCACAGTTCAGATCACAACTGTTTTATTTCTTTTGTTAGCTTAGTTAATCAGGGAGAACAGGCAAGCATGTCAGCAGAGGAGTATGGCAAGCTATCAAGGAGCCAGTTGGCTGAGATGTGCCAGACTAAGGGACTGGTGCATGGAAACCTGACTAAGGCAGATATGATTGCAGCTTTGGTCTCAGCTACAGCAGAAAAAGTACAGTTGTGTACACTTACCATAAATGTAGATGTTCTAGTGTATTTACTGTTGCAGTCATTACATTTGGGTAATCTACTGGCAGGTTGCCCTCAGTTGGCCTGATTAACAAAGTCTTGGGTCCTGCATCAGTTGCTGTCCCTTCTTCCATGACATCAGATCGTCAGGGGTATAAAACATTCATCTGAAACCATTACATCAGTTTTTCCTTGCCCCAGATGTCAGGTGTCCCCCAAATTAGGAGCAAAAAAATATATATATATATAAGAAACACAAAAATATACCTCCAACAAAAGCAAATACACCAAAAAGGCTTTTAAGCATAATAAAAGACAGAAGCATAGTAAAAAAAAAAAAACAGGGAGCTGGAGGGAGGGTAACCAGGACTGCAACAGTGAATACACTCGAACATCTACATTTATGGTAAGTGTACACAACTGTACTATGTTCATCATGTTTCACTGTTGCAGTCATTACATTTGGGTAGATTCCCAAAGCTAAGGTTGGGATGATGGATTTATACAGCATTAGGACCAGCTATAAGGCCCTGCAAAACAGCAGTGGCAAAGCCAGCTCTGGATTTAGAGAAAATTGGCAAGTGATAATGCTCGGTGAAAGTATGAACTGAACTCCAGGTAGCAGCTTCTAGAATATCCCTGGTAGGAACATCTCTGAGAAAGGCTGCTGAAGTAGATGCAGCCCTGGTGGAATGAGATCTGATCTCCTGGGGGATAGATTTTCCATGGTGCTTATAACAGAAATGAATACAATGGCTTATCCATTTAGAAATGGTTTGCTTTGAAATAGCCTTCCCCTCTGCCCCTGCAGCAAATGCTACTAGCAGTTGTTCAGATTTTCTTCGAGATTTAGTCCTATCCAAGTAGAATCTAAGTTCTCTGTGTACATCCAATGAATGCAGAATACACTCTCCCTTATTCTGTGGATTGGGAAAGAAAGTTGGCAAATTAATGGACTAAGAGCCACCCTGGATACCACCTTGGGCATGAATGATGGATTGATCCTGAGTGATACCCTGTCCGCATGAAAGATGATAAAAGGCTCCACTGCCATAAGGGCCTGTAATTCAGATATCCTTCTAGCTGAAGTGATTGCTAAAAGGAAGGCTGTTTTCCAGGAAAGAAATTTTAAGTCTGCAGTTGCAGCTGGCTCGAAAGGAGGTAGAGTGAGTTTCTCCAATACAAAGTTAAGGTTCCAGGCAGGGGTTGGAGCTCTCCTGGGTGGTCTTAAGTTTTTGGCCCCTGTGAGATACTGTTTTAGAAGAGGATGAGAGAAGAGTATGTGTTATAATGAGCTGAAATGGCTGAAGCATGGATTTTTATGGAAGAAAAAGACAGGCCCTTATGAAGCATCTCAGTTAAGTATTGCAAAATATGAGGTAAATTGGGCACTGCTGTGCTTATCCCTTGAGATTGATTCCAGACACAGAATCTTTTCTATTTGTCAGCATAATATTTTCTAGTACTGGGTCTTCTCGCCTCCAAAATCACATCCATCACAGGTTTGCTGAGGGATGCTAAGGGTGGCTTTAAGTGATTAGCCAAGCTGCAAGATTCAATGTTTGGAGCTGAGGGTGCAGAATCTGGTTCTCCTGCTGAGACAGTAAGGAAGGTGTCTGAGGCAGGTGCCACAGAGAAACGTGTGACACACTGCGCAGGAGTGGGTACCAGTGATGGTGAGGCCAGTCTGGAGCAAACAAAATCATTTTGGTTTGTCCTGTTAGACTTTTAGTAGAACTTTGGAGAGCAGAGGCAGAGGGGGGAAGGCAAAGACTGATAGGTATTTCCAGCTGAAGGACAGAGCATCCACTTTCCAGGCTTTTTTGTGACGAGTTCTTGTGCAAAATTTGTCCAACTGGTATTTCTGGGGTGAGGCAAAAAGATCTATGTCTGGGCACCCCCATTAGCGTGTCAAAATGTTGAAAATCCGTGGTTCCAGTTTCCATTCATGAGGGTCCATGAGATTTCTGCTTAGTTCATCTGCCAGAACATTCTGCTTTCCTGGCAGGAATTGAGCTTGTAGTTGTACTTGGTAGCTCAAGGCCATATTTCACAATGCCATGGCTAGTCTGCACAGGGGGTAGGAATGTGTATCCCCCTGCTAGTTTATGTACCACATAACCGTGGTGTTGTCTGTCTTTATCAGTAATTGTCCTGGATGAAGGTAGTCCTTGAAGGCTGTCAGTGCATTCTGTACAGCTAGCATTTCTTTTTGATTGATATTAAGGTGCATTTGATTTGGGCTCCATTTGCCCTGAATGCACTTCCCTGCCAGATGAGCCTCCCGTGCATAGTCTGATGTGTCTGTAGTTAGGGTTTGGCCGGGAGGGGGTGGTAAGAATGGCAGTCCCTTGTTTTGGTGGCAGGCCTCTGCCCACCATAGGAACTCTAGGTGCAGGCAAGGTATGATAGGAATCATTGTTTCCAGGCTGTGACAATGTTGACTCCATAAACATTTTAAGTACCACTGAAGTTTCCTCATATGCAGTCTTGCATATGGAATTAGAAGAATGCATGAGGCCATGAACCCCAAGGCTTGCAGTACTTGCCTTGCAGATAGCAGGGTTGTTGTGGCCATCCGTTTGAAGTAAGTCACCAAATGAATTTGCTTTTCTGGTGTAAGGAAAGCCATCTGGGCAGTTGTATTCATGCTTGCATCCAGGAATGTAATTTTTTGAGAGGCTACCAGTTGAGATTTCTTTTCGTTTATGGTATATCATAGACGGGTTAGAAGTCTTTTCACAACTGCAGATGTTTTAGACGTATGGCCTGGTTTTCTGCCTGAATTAGACAATCGTCCAGGTATGGATATATTTGAATATTTCTTTGCCTGCAAAATGCTATTACTGTAGCCAGGCACTTTGTGAATACAGTGGGCGCAGTAGACAAGCCAAAGGGCAGTGCAGAGAACTGATAATGCATGGAGCCTGCTTTAAAGCATAGGAATCTTCTGCAAGATTCCCTGATTGGGATATGCAGGTAAGCCTCTTTTAAGTCGAGAGTTGCCAACCAGGCATCCTTGCCTAGCATAGGAAGTAACTGGTGAAGAGTCAGCATCTTGAATTATGGAATGTCCAGAAAGGTATTTAGAGTAGACAGGTCCAGAATTGGACACCATGATTTGTCTTTTCTGGGTACCAGGAAAAGTCTGGAATAGAAACCTTGCCCCTTTTCCTCTTCTGTTACTGGTTGAATAGCCCCCATGTTTAGGAGGAAAAGTACTTGTTTCTGAGCCTCTGCCCACTGATTTGGGGTCATGTCTGGCCACCCGTTTGGAGTTGGCAGCGTGTGGAAATGAAATCGGTATCCCTGGGACACTATATTTAAAACCCAACAGAAAAAGAAGAAAACCGCTGCTATCTAAAAGTCCAACTCGAAGAACAAAAACGACCTTGTATATACAAAAACGAGTAAAGACCACCATGAATAAACAAAAGATTTATTACATATAGTAGAAAAGATGAGCGCTTTCATGTGCTACCAAGGCACGCTTCATCAGATCTCAAAAACCTTCCATACAATTCATGTTATATATCACAACCAATTCAAAGTCTTCAGCCATTATTACATCACTATAATCACCTATTTAGCCAATTTTTCAATTAGTTCAAAACAATTCTAAAGAAGCTTCTATAAACCTACATAAATCAAGGCTTTTGATATGTGGCATTCAACAACTGAACAATAAAATCAACATTTATAACAACTATAAAAACATTTTCATAATATAGTGTGATATAATATATATAAACTTATATCAATAATAACTTGCATATATAAATGGTTTTTAATGGCTGAGTAACTAAAGCCTGGACCTTAGTTATCTATTCTTAAAACTAAATACTACATAAACATATGTTAATATATGTTAACTAATTGGCTCACAAAACATATATAACAATGTAAAATAAAATAACAATAGACAATATATATATATATATATATAAACATATATTAAAAATAAAACTAAAACAAATCTAATATTTGAGCGTCACTACCCTGTCCCATTAGCCTTCTATAACTTTTTAATCTACAAAGAAGGTTATTTTAGAATACGTGCTTCAAGTATAGGCTTAATAGTTAGAAACTGATTAAGACCTGGATCTTGATGTGCTCGTAACTTAAAAATCCATCAGAGTTTTACCGTCTCCAGATGGTTCATATTATTCCCCCCTCGTCTATTGGGAGTCACTAATTGTAGCACCCTGAACTTAAAACTATGGCCTTCATTAGCCATAGTATGTTTAGCCAAAGCATTTTGTTGGTTCATCTTACTGATGTCATAGACATGATTATAAATCCTATTCCTAAGTCTCCTTGATGCCAGCCCCACATAGAAATCCTGACACTGATCACAAGTAGCTAAATATATAAGGTTGACATCATCACAAGAAGCAAAGAACCTAGGTCTAAACTTATAATCTAATGTGGGATGTACAAATATCTGAGTATCAGTTATCATCCTACACATATTACATTTTCTACACGGAAAGGTGCCAACTGCCTTAAAACATCTGGGGGGCTGCTTCGCATCTATACAACCATGATCCATACATAAAGTACAGTTTTGTACCTACCATAAATGTAGATGTTCGAAGATCCACATTGCTGCAGTCCTAACACTTGGGTAGTCCGCTGTCCCTCGGTCAGCCCGAATATCAGAGTATAAGGCTGACGTCGGTCAAGGCGCATTTGACTGACATCAGAACGTCAGGGTACAAATGCGCATGACCGACGTCATATCCTCAGTCTTTTCTTGCCCCAGATGTCAGAAGACCCTAAAAAGAAAGGTCAAAACCCATAGACCACAACTAAACAACCAACCAGCCTAACACCAAAAATATGTACAATATATACAATATACACAATATACCTCAGATGGATAACCCAACCCACACAACCACCTCAAACTACAGAGGGAAGGAGGGAGGTAAATTGGACTGCAGCAATGTGGATCTTGAACATCTACATTTATGGTAGGTACAAAACTGTACTATGTTCTTCATCTCACATTGCTGCAGTCCTAACACTTGGGTAGAATCCCAAAGCAGAGGTAAGGGAGGATGGCTAAACTATAATGAAGCAGGAGCTGCCAAAATGCCCTGCAACACAGCAGTGGCAAAACCAGCCCTGGATTTAGAGTACAATGGAAGGTGGTAATGCCTAGAGAAGGTATGCACTGAACTCCAAGTGGCTGCCTCCAAAATATCCTTAGTTGCCACCCCTCAAAAAGCTGTAGAAGTGGCAGTAGCCCTAGTGGAATGAGGCCTAATCCCAGCTGGAATCTCTTTGCCATGATGGGAATAACAGAAAGCAATGCAAAATCCAATCCACTTAGAAATAGTTTGTTTTGACACGGGCTTGCCCTGAGAACACAAAGCAAAAGAAACTAATAACTGCTGAGATTGTCTGAACCCCTTAGTTCTGTCCAAATAATATCGCAACTGCCTGTGTACATCTAAAGTGTGCAAAATCTTTTCCCCTTTATTTTGGGGATTTGCATAAAAAGTAGGCAAATGAATAGTTTGGTTTAAAGCCACACTAGAAACCACTTTAGGCATAAAGGAAGGATTAGTACGTAAAGATACCCTATCCTTATGGAAAATTAAGAAAGGCTCAACTGCCATAAGGGCCTGCAATTCAGAAACCCTTCTTGCAGAGGTAATGGCCAAAAAAAAGCAGTCTTCCATGACAAATATTTCAACTCAGCAGTAGCTGCAGGCTCAAAAGGTTGTAGAGTGAGTTTCTCCAACACAAAATTGAGATCCCAAGCAGGAGTAGGAGCCCTTCGTGGGGGTCTTATATTCTTTGCCCCTCTAAGAAATTGCTTGAACAAAGGATGAGAAAACAATGGTGGATCACAGTCATAGTGAGCTGAAATTGCTGCAGCATGAATCTTAATAGAAGAGAAGGACAAACCTTTGTCCAACAACTCAGTAAGATATTGAAGAGCCACACTTAAATCAGGCTCAGAAACATCCAAATCCTTAGCTGCACTCCAAAACAAAAATCTCTTCCATTTATCTGCGTACACTTTCCTTGTACTAGGCCTTCTAGCTTCCAAAATCACATTCAAAACTTGTTGTGGAAGTTGAGACCCTCTATGGTTTAAAACAGAATATGCCAGGCTGTTAGGTGAACAGAGTGAAGTTTGACATTGAGCAAATGACTGTCCTCCTGGGACAACAGATGTGGAATCAAAGGCAAAGGCCATGGAGGCTTCCGTACTAGACTTCTCAGTAATGGGTACCAGTGCTGTCGAGGCCAATCTGGAGCTATCAAAATCATCCTTGGCTTGTCCTGGCTGACCTTCAGAAGTACCTTTGGGAGGAGAGGCAGAGGTGGAAAGGCATACACATGAAGATTTTTCCAACTGAAAGAAAGAGCATCCACTTTCCAAGCTGTGGGATGAAACCTCTTTGTGCAAAACTTTGGCAGCTGGTGGTTTAGTGGAGAAGCGAACAGATCTATGTCTGGAGTTCCCCAGGACACTGTCAATTTCTGAAATACATGAAGATCCAGTTTCCACTCGTGGGGATCCATGATTTGTCTGCTTAACACATCTGCTAAGGAGTTCTGTGCTCGGCAGAAACCTTGCCTGAAGACTTAGTTGTAAACTGAGAGCAGTCTCCCACAAAATCATTGCTTGCCTGCATAGAGGATAAGAATGTGTTCCCCTTGCTTGTTGATGTACCACATGACAGTTGTGTTGTCTGTTAGAATCAACACCTGCCCTGGAAGAAGTAAATCCTTGAAAGCTATTAATGCAAACTGGACTGCTAACATCTCCTTCAAGTTGATATGTAGATGCTGTAGTCTGACAGGCCACTTGTCTTGTATCCACTTTCCGTTTAGATGAGCTCCCCAAGCTTTGTCCGAGGCATCTGTCGTTAAAATTTGACTCGCCTCTGGCGGGTCACAGAGAGTCCCTTGTTTAGGTGACATTCCTGAGCCCACCACAAAAATTCCTTTTGAATGCAAGGTATTATTGGAATGACAGTGTCCAGATCCTGGCAGTGCTGTGTCCATACATTTTGAGATACCATTGCAACTTCCTCATATGCAGTTTGGCATTGGGAAGCACCAGAATACAAGATGCCATGAACCCTAAGGCTTGAAGGACTGTCCTTGCAGTCAGCCCGGACTGAAGAGATAGATGATGGAAGTAAAGGGAAAGATTCTTTTGTTTGTCCGGGGTTAGAAAGGCCATCTGGGATGCTGTATTCAGTCTTACACCCAGAAAGCACATGTCTTGAGAGGGTACTAGACTGGACTTTATTTCGTTCACAGAATACCCCAGGCATCTTAGCACTGCTATCACATATTCCAAATGACGAAGAAGCTCGTCCCTTCCTTGAGCCAGAATCAGGCAATCGTCCAAATAAGGATAGATTTGTATTCCTTTCAGCCTGAAGAAAGCTATCACTGGAGCCAGAACTTTCGTGAAATACTCTGGGCAGTAGATAAGCCAAAGGGCAATGCAGAGAACTGATAGTGAGAATTCCCAGTCCGAAAACGCAGATACTTCCTGCAACTTAGCCTGATAGGAACATGAAGGTAAGCCTCCTTGAGATCCAAAGTTACCATCCAGTGATCCTTGCCCAGCAGAGGTAAAAGCTGTTGTAACGTCAACATTTTGAACTTGGGAATGTCCAGATAAGTGTTGAGGATAGATAAATCCAAAATTGGTCTCCACGTGTTCCCCTTTTTTGGTACAAGGAACAGGCGAGAATAAAATCCTAGGCCTCTTTCTGGCATAGGAACCGGCTGTATGGCCCCTATTTGGAGTAACAGAGAAATTTGCTTGTGAGCCTCTATTCTTTGTTGAGGAGGAATGTCTGGCATGCCTTTGAAAGGAGGCAAGGTATGGAAATAAAACCTGTAACCGTGATGTATGATATCCAATACCCATCTGTCTTGGGTAATCAAACTCCAATTTTCTTTGAAAAGTGCCAACCTTCCTCCCAAAGGTGCTGCCAGGCGAGAAGGTTCTGGCAGCTGAAAAGGTAGGTCATTGGGTCTGTTTACGAAGGACAGACCCCTGCCCTCACCAAGACTGTGCAGGAGAACTCACTGTTCTAGGCCTGAAAGAGCCCTGACCTCTGCCCCTGACACGTCTAGATCTACCCCTAGACTGGGAATCATAAGAAGGATCGTCCACCCCTTAGTAGGCCAATTTCTACTAAACTTAGGAGGCTGAACCTGCAAAAAATCTTTAACAGTCTGCATAGACTTAGCCTTGTCTTCCATTTTCTTTAAAACTGCCTCAACAGGAGAACCAAACAAGACATCAGATTGCAAAGGGCATCCAAAATCCTAGTTTTAACATGGTCAGATAAATTTTGATCCCTCAGCCAGGCATGCCTGCGAAGAACTGACCCAGTAGCAGCCACCCTAGACGAGGCCTGTACAGCATCAAAACCACATTGCAAAGAATGCTTACCCACCTGTTCAGAAACATGCACTAAATCTTGTAACTCTTTACAATCAATACCTTCCGCCAGAGCATCAACCTTAGATTTCAACTGTGAAAGGAGATAATTTTGATATTTCAACATGTGAAACTGGCAATTCAAAGCTCTCATGGCAAGAGTGGAAGAAGTATAAACTTTCTTTCCCCATCTATCCAAGGCCCTGGCCTCTTTATCTGCAGGAACCGGATTCTTGACAACAGAAGCCTTAACACCCTTAGGCCCCTGGCTAACAGTTTCTGGGTCTGCCCTAGGACTCTTAAAAGATACTTATGAGCTTCAGGCACCCTGTAATACCTATCTGGTTTAACAGGAGCAGGAGGCAAAGAATCAGGATTAAGAGAAGCCTCTGCAAACACATCTTCCACCACATTCAGAACAGGAGGTATAGCCAAAGGCCTATGCTGGGGTAAAAACAAAAATTCCCTAAGCCTTTTCCTGGAATCAGAGAAGTCCTGACCTTCCCATTTAAAATGCTCTCTCATGGAGTGAAGGGTCTCTGAAAAAGAAAAATCCTCAGGAGGAGAAGCAGAAGGAGTAGAATCATCCACATCAGAATCAGAATAATGAGAATACTCCTGCAAGTCTTCAGCCGAAGACTCGGACACATCCGAAGCCTGCTCATAATCCCCCAACACTGGTTCCATCCTAGGCCTCTTATCAGGAGGGGGCATAGAGCCTCTAATTAAAGTAATTAAATCTTCTGCCATTTTAAGCATGTGCTTCTTGGGCACAGAACCTGAAGAACTAGGAGTGACACCCACAGAAGCTAAACAAGACCTGCCTCTAGGAGAAGCCTTGGAAGCAGAAAGAGAGGGCCTAGACCCCTTAGGAAGGGAGGGGAGTACAGTTACCTGAGAAGCCCCTACAGCCTGACCTGCCTCCTGGGAGGCCACATCCTGTAAAATCAAAGTTTCTCCCTGGGACTCCAGAGTGGCCTCCGTCGGAACCACCGGTTCCACTGACGCCTCTAAAGAACCGGCGTCCGGTTCGGACGACTCCTCTAACCTAGGTTTAACTGCCTTGTCCTTGCGCTTCTTTGAGGAAGCCGGCGTCGGAGCATCCGACGGCATATTGTAATTGCACCGCTTCCCAAAGACCAACCTAGCACAATCTAACCTTCGCTTTATAGTGCGTTTATTGAACCTAGCACAAAAGCGACACCCAACAACGTCGTGCTCAGGTCCCAAACAAGGTATACACAAATTATGGTAATCCCTATGCGGTATCTGTTTCCCACAAGAAATACAGTTATTCACTTTTTCTGACATCCGGTAAACCACTGAGGCAAGAAAAAACCAAAATATTCTAACGGGTACTTAACCAACTCTGACTTGGTCTGAAACTCGAATGAAAAATTTCAGAACGCGAGCGGCACTTGCAACACTGCTTCTGCATCGGACCATGCGGCAAAAAAGACTGAGGATATGACGTCGGTCATGCGCATTTGTACCCTGACGTTCTGATGTCAGTCAAATGCGCCTTGACCGACGTCAGCCTTATACTCTGATATTCGGGCCGACCGAGGGACAGCGGACTACCCAAGTGTTAGGACTGCAGCAATGTGAGATGAAGAACATCAACTTCTTACTATTCCTATAGGTAAAACTCGGTGTCTCGCCCACTGTCCTGACTGTAGAGGAATCTACTGTGAGTGCATGCCAATTTCTCTGTATTATTTTAGCAATTTCTTTATTATCATTAGTTTATCTTGTAATAAAAGTCACTCTGGAGTTAAAATTATTTCCCAATCCCTTCTGTCTAACATACATCTGTTTACTTCTATTTAATGGATCAGACTTATTTAAAATTGAATCTTTCTGTTTTTTTACCAGGAAACTGTTATAAAGTACAGTTTTGTACCTACCATAAATGTAGATGTCCGAACTGGATAGCATCTGCAGTCATAACAACTGGGTTGTCCTGTCGTCAGGCAGCCCTTCGGTCGGCCGGATTCCAAAGTCCGGGTCCGGCTTCGGCTGATGTCGCACTTCACCCGACGTCATCTATGTTGGTCTTCGGGTATAAATGCATCAGCCGACGCCATTTTCCTCAGTGTTTCTTGCCCCAGATGCCAGTTGCCCTCTTGGAAGGCTAAATTTTGGTTAAATGCCAATGTTTCCAAAAAGATAGAAGGCAAACACAAAAATAAGCATGTATGTACATATATACAAACAAATACACCATAAGAGACTCCCCCCCGCCAGCTAGCTATTAGGAGGGTAAATACCCTAGGAGTACCACAGAGGGGAAGGAGGGAGGGTAATCCTGACTGCAGATGCTATCCAGTTCGGACATCTACATTTATGGTAGGTACAAAACTGTACTATGTCCTTCATGGATGCATCTGCAGTCATAACAACTGGGTAGAATACCATAGCCAACTAGGGGAGGAGGAAGAATAGCTTATGGTGTGGTTAGGATCCCTTGCAGTACAGCAGTGGCAAACCCTGCTCGGGATCTGGAATACAGAGGTAAATTATAATGCTTGGCAAATGTATGCACGGAGGTCCAAGTAGCCGCCTCAATAATGTCCTTGGTTGCCACTCCTCGTAAGAAGGCTGTGGTAGTGGCTGTTGCCCTTGTAGAATGAGGCCTTATGTTCTGTGGAATTGGTTTTCCATGAAAGGAGTAACAGAATCGTATGCAATTTCCTATCCATTTGGAGACTGTCTGTTTGGAAATCGCTTTTCCTTCCCTTCCTGTGGCATAGGCTACAAACAGCTGGTCAGTTTTTCTGTTACTTTTTGTTCTGTCCAGGTAGTAGCGTAGCTGTCTATGTACATCCAAGGTATGCAGCATTCTTTCCCCTCTGTTTTGTGGGTTTGGGAAGAAGGTAGGTAGGTGGATTGCCTGGTTTAAAGACACTCTGGATACCACCTTAGGCATAAATGTAGGATTAGTCCTCATGGACACTCTATCTTGGTGGAAGATTAGGAAGGGTTGTACTGCCATTAGAGCCTGAAGTTCAGAAACCCTTCTTGCTGAGGTTATTGCCAGTAAGAAAGCAGTTTTCCACGATAGATGCTGCAGGTCTGCTGTTGCTGCTGGTTCAAAAGGTGCGAGTGTTAACTTTTCCAGCACAAAGTTCAAATCCCAAGCTGGCAATGGTGGTTTCCTAGGAGGTTTTACATTCTTGATCCCTCTGAGGAACTGCCTGAGTAAAGGATGTGAAAAGACAGGTGGATCAAAGCTGTATTCTGCTGAAATAGCTGATGCATGTATCTTAATGGAGGAATAGGACAGGCCTGTATGTAGAAGCTCTGCCAAATACTCCAGAATGTTAGCAATGTCTATATTGGACACATCTTTTCCTCTTTCAGCACTCCAAATGACAAACCTTTTCCATTTTCCTGCATAGTTCCTTCTTGTTGAAGGTCTGCGGGCTTCAAGGATAATGTCTTTAACCCTTTGGGAAAGCTCTGGATTAGTTGCTGCTATGTGATGTTCCATGCAGTCAGTTGCAAAGTTTTAGGTTTGGATGCATGATGCTGTAGTTGTTCTGGGTTAACATCAAAGGCATCAGCGGTATTGGCCATATTTTGTCCCGAGACATGCTCCTCAGCAATGGGTACCAGTGTTGTCTTGGCCAGTTTGGAGCTATCAGGGTTATCCTTGGACGTTCCTCCTTGATTTTTAGTAATACCTTGTGTATCAAGGGAAGAGGTGGGAATGCATATGCTGTCAGACCTTTCCAGTTGAAGGAGAGCGAGTCCACTTTCCATGCAAGTGGGTGGAACGTCCTTGTGCAGAATTTTTTGAGTTGGTGATTGAGAGGGGAAGCGAATAGATCTATCTGTGGCATTCCCCATTTCTTTGAGATGGCCTTGAAGATGTCCGGGTGTAGCATCCATTCGTGAGCATCCGAGGTGGTTCTGCTTAACATGTCTGCTAGAGTATTCTCCTTTCCTGGTACGAACATTGCCTGTAACTGGATGTTGTAGCTGAGCGCCAGGTTCCAAAGGTCCAAAGTCATTCTGCACAGGGGGTATGAATGAGTGCCTCCCTGTTTGTTGATGTACCACATGACTGTGGTGTTGTCCGTCCTTATCATCAAATGTCCTGCTTTGAGGAATGGTCTGAATTTTTGGATTGCCAGCTTTACTGCCAGCATTTCTTTTAGGTTGATGTGCAAATGGAGCTGGTCCTGTGTCCACAATCCTTATGCATTTGTCCAGCATGTGAGCCCCCCATCCTAGGTCTGAGGCGTCTGTTGTGATGGTTTGGCTTGCTTGATAGTTGTGGAAAGGTAGGCCTGGATTTGACTGGCATGCTTGAGCCCACCATAGGAACTCCTGTTTTAGGCATGGGATTAGAGGAATTTCTGCTTCTAGGCTGTGCCTGTGTTGGGACCATAAATTCTTTAGGTACCACTGTAGTTTTCTCATATGTAGTCTGGCATGTGGAACCAAGATTATGCAGGATGCCATGAAGCCCAAGGCCTGTAGAACTTTTCTTGCTGTTAGCTTGTTCTGTTTTGTTAGTGCCAAGAAGTAAAGAGGGAGTTCTTTTTTTTTCTGCAGTTAGGAATGCCATTTGTTTTACTGTGTCCAATTCAGCCCAAGAATGTCCTTGTTTGGGATGGTATCAGCCTTGACTTTTGTAAATTGATTGTGTATCCCAGTGCTTGTAGCAAGTAAATGACCCTTTGTAAATCTGTTGTCAGCTTGCTTTTGTTGTTCCCCTGTAGCAGACAGTCGTCCAGGTATGGATAAATTTGGATTCCCTGTAGTCTGCAGTGAGCGATTACTGATGCCAGGCATTTTGTGAATACTCTGGGCGCAGTAGATAAGCCAAAGGGCAATGCTGAGAATTGATAGTGCTCTGATCCTGCAAGAAATCTGAGGTATCTTCTGCAAATTGGTCGTATGGGGACGTGCAGGTATGCCTCCTTGAGATCTAGAGATACCAGCCAGCACTCCTTGCCCAGCATGGGAAGAAGTTGCTGGAGGGTCAGCATTTTGAATTTTGGGACAATGAGGTATGTATTTAAGATGGACAGGTCGAGAATAGGTCTCCAGCTTTTTTCCTTTCTTGGAACTAGGAATAGTCTGGAGTAGAATCCTTTGCTTTGTTCTGTTATTGGCACTTTTTCCACAGCTCTCATCTTTGTTAGTTGCATTATCTGCTGTAGAGCTTCTGTTTTTTGATTTGGAGGCAGGTTTGACATTCCTCTTTTGACTGGTAAAGTGTGGAAGTGGAACCGGTATTCTTGGTCTATGGTTTGCAGAATCCACTTGTCTTTTGTGATATAGTGCCAGTTTTTCGAGAATAAGGTTAATTTTCCGCCTAATGGTGCTGCTATTTGTTCCCTGGTAGGCGGGGTTAGAATCAAGTCACTGTGCTGTTGTAGTGGCAGTGGCTGTGTCTGTGCCTCTGTTATTACCTTGCCACTGTCGTCCTCTGTGGGCACCCCCTCTGGATTGATTTCTGCCTCTGGGACGTCTATTCCTGCCCCTTTGGGGTCTTGTGGAGTCAGGAAAGGACCAATTTTTGGCAGGCCAGTTCCTGCTAAACCTTGGGGGTTGAACCTGCAAGAAATCTTTAACTGTTTGTACAGATTTTGCCTTTTCTTCCATTTTCTTCATTACCTGCTGGGCAGGTGTACCAAACAAACTGGCCTTATCCATAGGTGCATCTAATAACTTAACTTTAACATGATCCGGTAAAACCTGTTCCTTCAGCCATGCATGTCTTCTTATCACTGTGCCAGTCATGGCTGATCTAAATGAAGCCTCCAGTGCATCATAGCCACATTTTAAGGAATGGTTACTAACCTGTTGTATGTTATTTACCATTTCTAATATATATTTCTTATCTATAGGGTCATCAGAAGATAGCTTTTTAGTTAACTGATCAAGCATAAACTCTTGGTATTGTATCATGTGAAACTGACAATTTAAAGCTCTAGCTGAGAGAGTAGCAGAGGTGTAAACCTTTTTGCCCCATCTGTCTAAAGACCTGGCTTCCCTTTGAGAAGGAATAGGGTTTTTTGCTGTGGTCGAGGCTGCTGCCTTAGGCCCCTGGGATATGGTTTCGGGGTCTGCAAGTGGGGCCTTGTATAAGTGGTGATGAGTGTCTGGAACCCTGTAAAATCTGTCTGGTTTGACAGGGGCTGGAGGTAGGGAATCTGGTGCAGTGCAGACATCATTAAATGCATCGTCCACAACCGAGAGGACAGGAGGTATAGCTAAAGGCCTGTGTTGTGGTAGGTGCAGAAAAGTCCTAAGTCTTTTTCTGGAATCTGAGAAATCCTGTTCCTGCCATTGGAATTGTTCTCGCATGGCATGTAAGGTTTCCCCAAAGGAGAATTATTCTGGTGGGGAAGCAGCTGGAATGGATTCTTCAGCATCTGAGTCTTCATAATTGGAGAAATGAGCCTCTGGCTGGTCTGTAATATCAGAGTCCTCCGTGGAATCATCAGAGGACACAGGCTCGGGGGGCTCTGCTCTAGGTCTCTTTTCTGGGGGCTGAGAGGCCCTGTCTGGGTGAGATTGAGATCCCCTAATTAAGGATATTAAATCCTCTGCCAGAGTAAGCATTTGTGAACTAGAAGTGGGCCTAGTAGAGGGGGGCTTAACAGGCACTGATTTAGCAGATTTGGCTGCTTTAGCCCTGGCAAAGGCCTTAATAGACATGGCTGCAGGAGGCCTAGCAGCACCACGTGCTGGGGTAGAGACATCCAAAGGGATGGTGTCTGATAAGTCACTAGTAACCACTGTAGGTAAGATTTCTGAGGCCGTTTCAAGTAAGGTAGCAGGAGCCTCAGTAGTAGTCATTGATTCAGCTGTGCTTTGATCAGTTTTCTCGGTTTCGGCCGAAACCGAGACACTCGCGGTTTGCTTAACCATGGTTTCGGCCGAAACCGCGAGTGTCGGTCTCTTTCTTTGCGTTTTTTAACAATCTGGGTAGTCGGAGGATCCGACGGCATAATGTACGCAAAATCTGAGCCGAAAAACTGTTCAGCAAACTCCAACCGACGCCTAAGCGTTCGTCGGTTGAATGAGGCACAGGCTGAACAGGCTGCTACGTCGTGGTCTGGGCCTAAACAAGGCAAACAGTAAGAGTGGAAATCTTTATGAGGTATTTGTTTCCCACAAGTTAAACAGTTATTGACTTTTTCTGACATCGGCTGAGGCAAGAAAGAGTCCCCAACGGGGTACTTAGCTTTTAGAAGTCTTCGAAGTAGTATTCGGAAGTAGTAATCTCTGGATCTGACCGACTGGCACTTGCGAACAGCTTCTGCTTCGGGCGCCACGCGGCAAGAAAGACTGAGGAAAATGGCGTCGGCTGATGCCTTTATACCCGAAGACCAACAGAGATGACGTCGGGTGAAGTGCGACATCAGCCGAAGCCGGACCCGGACTTTGGAATCCGGCCGACCGAAGGGCTGCCTGACGACAGGACAACCCAGTTGTTATGACTGCAGATGCATCCATGAAGGACATCCTCTTTCAATAAATAGCCGTTCCATGATTCCTAACTGTTCATACAGGTGTACCGGTTCATTACATACCTTGGTAAGTCTAATAAATTGACTCTTAACTATATTAGGAAATATAAAGCGAGGGCGCATGCTGTTATAATGTAGCAATGTATTCTTCCAACATGCCTTTCTAAAAAGGGAGGTAGATATATGGCCCTGTGAGTCTTTAGAAATAGTAATATCTAAAAAATCAATTTTAGAACTAGAAAAATCCATAGTAAATCTTAGGAAGTCAGTAGTAGACTCTAAATACCTAATGAACTCCCTAAGCTCATCTAGGGTGCCACTCCAAAACAATAGTATGTCATCTACAAATCTCCTATATAATAATATTTTCGTATAAAACACACTATTAAAAAGATGCAGTCTCTCCCAATGATGAACCACTAAGTTAGCATACGTGTTCGCACATGGGGTGCCCATTGCAACACCCCATCTCTGTAGATATAATTCATTATTGAACATAAAAACATTATTGGACAAAATAATGTCTAATAAAGTGCAAACCAATATCTGTTGATCATTCTTGAACCCAGCAGTGTGATTCAAGGTCTCCCTAATAGCTTCCGATCCATAACCATTCGGAATTGAGGTAAATAAATTTTTTACATCTAGAGTCACTAATAAACATATATCAGGTAACCCAAGTTCAGATAATTCACCCAATGCATCAATCAATTGGTAGGTGTCTCTTAATATTGTAGGTATGTTCTTAATTAATGGACTCAATATATTCTTTCTCAGTGTAAACAGATATCGTCTCTGTCACCCACCCATCACCTGCCACGATACGGCGCATGGGTAGACGTAAGATGTTATTATGAACTTTAGGTAAACCTTTAATATAAGGTATAAGAGGCTGTTCCACTAAAAAATTGTTGTATAGATCATGGCTAATTTGTGTGCACATCAAAAGATCATACAGGTCATTATAAATCTTACTAACGATCTTATTTAATAGTTCCCGATTAATCTTACAATAGGTATTAACATCTTGCAGCATCATATGCATAGCTTCGTTATAGTCTTTAGTATTAAGTAACACAATTCCACCCCCTTATCTGCTGGTTTGATAGTTAATTCAATATTGTCACATAGGGTCTGTAAAGAAAGCCGTTCTTCATTACTTACATTATAATATAAACATTTACGTTTCTGTCTGGAAAAATACAGATAAAGATCCTTTTCACACATCTTAATGAAACAATCTACGTTAGTAGGTAATACGGGTGAAAAAGTACTTTTCCGTTTGAAACGAATCATCAAATCCGTCTCCTGTGCAACTTTTTTACTAGAAAACAACAACTTTAAAGTCACCGAGCATCCAAACATCCTCAAATCTGTCAAGAGCTCACAACTGCTCTATGATGGAATAAAGGATAGGCCTTTATTCAAAAGTGAAAAGTCAACTGAAGTTAATTCAAACCTGGAATAGTTGAACACTAATTCATTCAGTCTCTCATTCCGCGCCTCTGTTCGGGATTCCCGCCTGAGTACTTTCTCTTTCCGACTGTTTGATCTGGTTCTCTACGCTGTTCGTATCTGTTTCCTGTAAACGGCAAAAAATGCTCCATGCTGCCAGTAAGTAGCTTGGGTCTGGCTCCCAGTACACGCTCTGTCTGTCTAACCGCAATGGCCTGCTGATTAGGTGGAGGGGTATCTGTCATCATAACGGTGCCAGATTCATGACTTCCGTTGGATGACGTAATCGGTGCTTCTATTACATTCATATCAGCTGTAGATGGAACTGTATCACTTAAAGGGGCAGTCACATTATCATTCAAAGTATCATTTGAGTTGGTAACTGACGAGTTTACAATAGCACTAGAACTATGTTGAACAGAGCTGTAATGATTATTTTTCGGCCATACAAAGACTTGCCCCATGGTAAAGTCCCTATAGTCACGTTGAAGTTTGCGGTATTTTATTTGTTGCAGCTTGTCGCTGTACATAGCTACCTGGGAATACATATTATCTAGTCTCTTATTGTATACTTCACCTTTGAAGCGAGTTCGCAGATCTTTATTCAAAGCCTCTACCTTCACAGTTAACTCTGCTTCTATGGGTGAAAAATAGTCAATAAGCAATTTCATATAGTTATTGCTTAATTCAATATTAAGTTGTTGCCACTTTTTTAAGAGCTCAGGATGGCTATCGCCATAAGAAGGCATACCACGGGGAATAACATGGAAGTGTAAACACGCTTTCATGTGTCGCCTCTGCCATACAAGTCTCTGTAGCTTATAAAGATTATTCTCCAATTCTCTGTTTAGAGTATTAAATTCATTACGCTTCTCCATTGTACCTGTATTTAGAACCAGTAAAGGATGTTGTAATTCCAAACTGAGCAAAGGATTATTCCGCTGTTCAAAAATACAGTTCCATCTCAGATTTAGATCTCTACCTTCAGGGTTATAATCCAACTCAATAGATACAGATTCCATTGTGTGATAGTTGCATTAACAAAATAATGTCTTACAACAGAAAAAGAAGAAAGCCGCTGCTATCTAAAGGTCCAACTCAAAGAACAAAAATGACCTTGTATATACAAAAACGAGTAAAGACCACCACGAAAAAACAACAAAAGATTTATTACATATAGTAAAAAAAGATGAGCGCTTTCACGTGCTACCAAGGCACGCTTCATCAGATCTCTAAAACCTTCCATACAATTCATGTTATATATCACAACCAATTCAAAGTCTTCAGTCATTATTACATCAATATAATCACCTATTTAGCCAATTTTTCAATTAGTTCAAAACAATTCTAAAGAAGCTTCTATAAACCTACATAAATCAAGGCTTTTGATATGTGGCATTCAACAACTGAACAATAAAATCAACATCCATGAGATTTCTGCTTAGTTCATCTGCCAGAACATTCTGCTTTCCTGGCAGGAATTGAGCTTGAAGTTGTACTTGGTAGCTCAAGGCCATATTCCACAATGCCATGGCTAGTCTGCAGAGGGGGTAGGAATGTGTACCCCCCTGCTTGTTTATGTACCACATAACCGTGGTGTTGTCTGTCTTTATCAGTAATTGTCCTGGATGAAGGTAGTCCTTGAAGGCTGTCAGTGCATTCTGTACAGCTAGCATTTCTTTTTGATTGATATGAAGGTGCATTTGATTTGGGCTCCATTTGCCCTGAATGCACTTCCCTGCCAGATGAGCCTCCCATGCATAGTTTGATGTGTCTGTAGTTACGGTTCGGGTGGCAGGGGGTGGTGTGAATGGCAGTCCCTTGTTTTGGTGGCAGGCCTCTGCCCACCATAGGAACTCTAGGTGCAGGCACGGTATGATAGGAATCATTGTTTCCAGGCTGTGACAATGTTGACTCCATAAACTTTTTAAGTAACACTGAAGTTTCCTCATATGCAGTCTTGCATACGGAATTAGAAGAATGCATGAGGCCATGAACCCCAAGGCTTGCAGTATTTGCCTTGTAGATAGCAGGGTTGTTGTGGCCATCTGTTTGAAGTAAGTCACCAAATGAATTTGCTTTTCTGGTGTAAGGAAAGCCATCTGGGCAGTTGTATTCATGCTTGCACCCAGGAATGTAATTTTTGAGAGGCTACAAGTTGAGATTTATTTTCATTTATGGTGTACCCTAGACAGGTTAGAAGTCTTTTCACAAATGCAGATGTTTTAGACGTATGGCCTGGTTTTCTGCCTGAATTAGACAATCGTCCAGGTATGGATATATTTGAATATTTCTTTGCCTGCAAAATGCAATTACTGGAGCCAGGCACTTTGGCTTGTCTACTGCACCCACTGTATTCACAAAGGGCAGTGCAGAGAACTGATAATGCATGCAGCCTGCTTTGAAGCATAGGAATCTTCTGCAAGATTCCCTGATTGGGATATGCAGGTAAGCCTCTTTTAAGTCGAGAGTTGCCAACCAGGCATCCTTGCCTAGCATAGGAAGTAACTGGTGAAGAGTCAGCATCCTGAATTTTGGAATGTCCAGAAAGGTGTTTAGAGTAGACAGGTCCAGAATTGGACACCATGATTTGTCTTTTCTGGGTACCAGGAAAAGTCTGGAATAGAAACCTTGTCCCTTTTCCTCTTCTGTTACTGGTTGAATAGCCCCCATGTTTAGGAGGGAAAGTACTTGTTTCTGAGCCTCTGCCCACTGATTTGGGGTCAGGTCTGGCCACCCGTTTGGAGTTGTCAGCATGTGGAAATGAAATCTATATCCCTGGGACACTATATTTAAAACCCATTTGTCCTGGGTTATAAGTTGCCAGTTTCTTGAATGAAGAGCCAGTTTCCCCCCCAAAGGGGCGGCTAAGAGGTAAGTGTTTGGTAATTTCAAGGGGAAGTCATCGAGACTGTTTTCCATAGGGTGGTGCCTTGTTGATTCCAGATTTGGAAGTGGAAGCACCACATTGCTTTGTTCTGAAATTTTCTTGGGACTGAAACCTGGTGGTTTTGGAATGTCTGGGTTTGGCCGTAGTGGATCTGGAAGGAGCTGGAAAGGACCAATTTTTAGTAGGCCAATGCCTACTAAATCTAGGAGGTTGCACTTGTAAGAAATCGTTCACAGTTTGCATAGATTTAGCTTTATCTTCCATCTTTTTTAGAACTTCTTCAGCCTTATTGCCAAATAAGTGGTCCTGCTGTAAAGGAGCATCCAAAAGTTTTGCTTTAACATGATCAGGCAGATATTGCTCCTTAAGCCAAGCATGCCTTCTAAGCACAGACCCAGTAACAGCAGCCCTACAAGAGGCCTCTAAGGAATCAAAACCACACTGCAAAGTATGTTTGCCAACTTGTTCAGCTGAATGCAATAATTCCTGCAAATCTTTATTCTCCACACAGTCAGAAATTAACATCATTTTCTGTTTAAGCAGTCCCATGACATGTTGTTGATATTTTAGCATATGGAATTGACAGTTTAAAGCCCTGATTGCTAAAGTTGCAGAAGTGTAAACCTTTTTACTCCATCTATCCAGTTCCCTGGAGTCTCTATCAGAAGGCGTAGGATTTTTAGCGGTAGAAGCCTTAATGCCCTTGGGCCCCTGAGAAATGTTTTCAAGGTCCGCAACAGGATTTTTGAAAAGGAATTTGTGGGACTCAGGAACCCTGTAGTACCTGTCTGGTTTGCTAGGGGCTGGAGGCAAGGAATCAGGGGCTATACTGGATTCCAAAAACACATCATCAACAATATCTAGTACAGGAGGTATAGCCAAAGGCCTATGCTGAGGAAGAAGGAAATCCCTAAGCCTCTTTTTGGATTCAGAGAAATCCTAACTTTCCCAGTGGAAATGCTCCCTTAAGGTATGTAAAGTTTCCCCAAAAGAGAAATCCTCCAGTGGAGAAGCAGAGGGAATGGAATCCTCTGCATCAGAGTCCTCATAAGTAGGAATGGATAAATCCAGATCATTAGAAGAGTTAGAAGAAACAGAGTCCTGTTCAGAAGATTCATAGTCAAATTCAATCCTAGGCCTCTTGGGGGGGGGGGGGGTAATTACCCCTGATTAGTGTAATTAAATCTTCAGTTATTTTGATCATTTATTTTTTAGGCAAAGGGGCCTGAACATGTGGCCTGGGCGTCATTTTTTTAGACACAGATCGAGATTTAGACCTTAGCAAAGAAGTTGGAGTCAGTTTAATATGCAAGTCTGTAGGCCTGAATGCACCCTCAGAAGCCGGTGCCTGCTCAGTGGCTCCGTACCCATCCAAGGTATAGACATCCGCGGGTTCCACATGTGAAGCATCTTACAGCATACCGGACTCTGAATGGGTCTCAGTAGAGGCATGCGAATCAGAAGTAGTGGGTATCAGGGGCTGTGAAAACACCTCACTGAGTACCGGCAAACTGGCGACTGGCTTAGTAGAAGCGTTGTCGGCAGTTTTGGACCTCAACGGCCTGTCTCCGTCTTTTTTTTTTGCAATTTTTCAGTATTCCGGTAGTCGGATGGCTAACCAACGTCATTTCTGGATAATTAAACCGAGAACCGAAATATTCTGAAGCAAAAATGTACCAACGACGGATAGTGCGCTGATTAAATAAAGCACAAAACCGAGAGCAAGGTACGTCGTGGTCAGGGCCTAGGCAAGGAATACAGTACAAATGAAAATCCTTATGAGGTATTTGCTTCCCACAAGTAATACAATTATTAACTTTAGCAGACATCGGTAAGGAAGAAGAAAAAGTTTCCCCAATGGGGTACTTAGCTTTAAGTTGAAGACTTCGGTTCTGAAACTCGAAAATGAAAATTTCAGGAGTCGGCCAACTGGCACTTGCGAACTGCTTCTGCTTCGGGCACTGCATGGCAAGAAAGACTGATGTAATGGCGTCGGATGCATGTTTTATACCCCTGATGACCTGACTTCATGGAAGAAGGGACAGCAACCAACGCAGGACCCAAGACTTTGTTAATCAGGCCGACTGAGGGCAACCTGCCAGAAGATTACCCAAATGTATTGACTGGAAGAGTGAAACACGATGAAAATCAGCAATCAGGAGGGTGATTAGACTGGCCGTGGAGATGTACAACACTCAGAGAATGGACAGCTCAACCTTTCTGCAGAGGACTTAAAAATCCATCTGGAACTAAAGAGATTTGAGTTGGAGGCCAGGAGTTTGGAAACAGAAGCAGCAGAGAGAATGAGACGTCTGCAGGCTGAGGAGAATGAGAAACTGCTACACTTGGAAGCTGAGGAGAAGAAAAGGCAGAGGCAGCACGAAAAGGAGATGCTGACTCTTCGCCAGAGTCATGGAGGTAACGGGGAAGGGAGTAACTGGACCCCAGAAGCACAAAAGGTCAGTACATTTCTTCCGTAGTTTACAAAAGGAGATAATTTTGATAGTTTCATTCATATGTTTGAGAGGGTATGTAAAAAGTATGATGTTGATCAAAGGCTCTGGGTATGGTTCCTCACCCCCTTACTCCATGGTAAAGCTGTAACTGTGTTGTCTAAAATTTCTGATCATGAATTTTTTTGATTATGCTGCTAGGAATTGTCTGTTAGAATTTTTTAAGCTAACACCTGAAACTTAAAGGAAAAAGTTTCGTGAGCATAGATGGAAGGCAGATGAAGGTGTGTGTGAATATGTTGCTGAACTGAGCACTTATTTTCAAAGGTGAGTGAGTGGATGTCAAGTCACCACTTTTGAAGGGCTGGCAGAGCATCTGATGAGGGAACAAGCCTTTAAAACTTTGCCTGAGGGCATGAGGATCTGGTTTGCTGATATACAATGTGCTACTTCAGATGAGTTGGGGAAGAAGGGAGACCTATACCTAGCAAGCAGGGCATCCCTGCACAGGAAAGGGACCCCCAGTACTGCTCATGGATCTAAAGGAACTCATGGTGGGCAGCTCAGTCTGCCTCAACAGAATCTGCCAGTAGCAGGGGAAGCAACTAGTCCAGGTACATGTCCAGGACCTAGGGTTAAATATTTTGAATGCAACCATTGGGGCCATGTGGCATACATATGTCCTGGGAGGCAAGGTAGGGAACAAAAGGTGAGAGAGCCAGTAAGTGGGAAAGACAAAATGCCAACAGTAGGTTGTCTCGAGACAACAAGGGAACCGAACTACCATCCTGCAGATGTCCTGATAGGGAAGGATTTGGATGAGGCAATTCCATGTGCTTATGCAGTTACACGCAGTCAGGCTAGGAGACAAGCATGTGGGTCTGGTAGCCTGAGGGAAACCCAGACAGATTGCATACTTGCAGCCAGGACTGGTGAGGTGGTTACCTCAGGGAAGAAGCTATGCTGTAGCAGTGAGACTGAAGGTGAGCCACAGCTGCTTGTGGGTACTGATGTTCCCTTGGACAGAGTGACTGCAAAGGTAGAGGTGAGTAGTAGTACCCAGGCTGACAGTGAGGCACCTGTGGAAGGGGAGCTGGGGAGGGTTACAAAGACAGAGAGTTGAGACAGGCTCAGCTCTCAGACCCTACATTACATGGCCTGAGGCTGGTAGCTAGTGAGGCACCTGATTTTCAAGGGAAGAGGGAATCTGTATACTGAGACAAAGGGTTACTGTATAGACAGTGGACCCCTGAGGGAGGGCTAGAAGGTGAGAGGATACAGCAGTTGGTAGTGCCTAGAGCCTACGGTCTGGCGCTTCTAGCCATAGCCCATGATATTCCCTTTGCAGGCCATATGGGCATAAAACATATAAAGAGATGCATTATGCAGAACTTTTATTGGCCTGGAATTTCCAGAGATGTAACAGGGTACTGCAGGACCTGTGAGCAGTGCCAAAAGGTAGGTAAGGCAGGAGACAAGGTGAGAGCTCCCTTTGATGCCTTTGCCTGTGATTGAGGAGCCATTGCAGAGGGTAGCTATGGATATTGTGGGGTCTCTGAGTACCCCAAGTTCCACAGGGAAAAAGTATACCCTAGCGGTAGTGGATTATGCTACAAGATACCCTGAGCCAGTGGCTTTGCCCTCTATTGAGGCGAAAAATGCTTTGTTAGAGATTTTCAGCAGGGTAGGTTTCCCAAAAGAAATACTGACAGAGGTGCCAATTTCATGTCAGACCTGCTTGCTTGTCTGTGGAAGTACTGTGGGGTAAAGCACCTGAAGACCACCCCTACCATCCCCAGACTAATGGTCTTGTAGAGAGGATAAACTCTACAATCAAGTTCATGCTATGGGCATTTGCAGACTAGTTTAAGAGGGAGTGGGACGAATATTTGCCCCATCTGTTGGCTTACAGAGAGGTTCCCCCAGAATCCACAGGTTTTTCACCCTTTGAGTTGCTGTATGGGCACAAGGAGAGGGGACCTCTAGATTTAATTTGAGATGAGTGGGAGGGTGAGTGTGAATCTCACAAGGAGTCTGTTGTGGGCATATGTCCTAAACCTCAGGACAAGGCTCAGGGAACTCATGGGCTTGGCACGGGGGAACCTGGCAGACGCCCAACAGCAGAAAAAGGACTGGTATGACAGGAATACTTGAGCTACAGAGTATGCTGTAGGGAAGCAGGTAATGGTTCTCATTCCTGTCAGACACAACAAGCTGCAAGCAGCTTGGGAGGGACCCTACAAGGTGGTAAGAAAGGTAAGTGATGTTAATTACACAGTGGAATTGCTAGGCAGGAACACAAATTGTACCACGTTAACATGATGAAACCTTACCATGACAGGGAGGCCCTTGTGCTGAGTATTTGCAGTGGATTGCAGGAGGAGTTTGAGGGAGATCTGGTGTCTGATCTCCTCAGTGAGGCTCGGATTGACACCTCAGTGGAAGGGGTAGCAATGTCCCAGCAGCTATCTCTACCCAGGTTCAAGAAATCTGATCAGTGTTGCAGGAGTTTGCAGACATGTTCACTGGGAAACCAGGGTGTACCCTACTGGTACAGCACCAGGTGGATACAGGACCCCAAAGGCCTATTAGGCAGGCCCCTTATGGGGTGCCTGAGAGAGTCACAGACTTTGAGGGAGGAGATACAGGAGATGTTGGAACTAGGGGTAATTCAAGACTCCAATAGTCTATTGGCCTCCCCAGTGGTGCTGGTGCTAAAGAAAGATGCAGCACCAGGTTCTGTGTGGACTACAGGAAATTAAATAGTCACACAGAGTCAGATGCTTATCCCATGCCTAGGACGGATGAGGCCCTAGAGCAGCTGGGTGGGGCTACGTATCATACCACCACTGATCTTACCAAGGGTTACTGGCAGGTGCCCTTGACTCCCAATGCTAGAGAGAGGTCAGCCTTTGTGACTCCTTTTGGCTTGTATGAGTTCACAAAGATACCTTTTGGGATGAAAAATTCCCCAGTGACTTTCCAGAGGCTGGTAGATCATATCCTAGTAGGAGCAGGAGGATTTTCTCTTGCTCACCCTAGATGATATTGCCATCTACAGCCATTCCTGGCAAGAGCACCTTTAACATGTCAGGGAGGTGCTAAGCAGACTACAGAGGGCAAGGTTTACCATTAAGCCCAGCAAATGTCAGGTGGGTATGGCAGAGGTCTCCTACCAGGGACACGGAGTGGTAAGATCAGGCCGGAACCTGCCAAAGTGGAAGCCATTCAAGCAAAGCCTGCACCTCTTACCAAAAAACAGGTGAAGGCATTCTTAGGGAGAGCGGGGTACTACAGAAAATTCATCCCCAGTTTTAGTACCTTTAGCTGCTCCCCTCACAAACCTGACAAGGAAAAGCAGGCCAGATAAGGTAGTGTGGACTACAGCATGTGAGCAGGCATTCCAGAAGTGTAAAGAAGCTTTGGCAGGACCCCTGTGCTAGCCAGTCCAGATTACAACAAAGAATTTGTTGTGCAGGTGGATGCTTTGAACCATGGGGTGTAGTTAGCCAGATTTCTTCAGAGGGATAAGAGCACCCAGTGGTTTATCTCAGTCATAGGCTTCAACCCAGGAATGAAAGCTATGCAGCTGTAGAAAAGGGATGTCTAGCCATAGTGTGGGCACTGCAGAAACTTCAGCCTTATCTGTATGGAAGAAAATTAACTGTAGTTACGGATCTTAATCCCCTAACATGGTTGCACCAAGCCAGCCAGCAAAATGCCAATTTGCTAAGATGGTGCCTAGGGTTGCAAGCGTATATGTCAGTGCAGCCCCACAGTGGGGTTAGCAATGCTGATGGGCTCTCAAGACAGGGAATGGGGTAAGGTATACTCAGACAGACCTAACCCTCTCAAGCAAGGTTTCTCAACGGTCACTTGAAAAATTATCTTGAGTTCTCGGGGGGGGGGGGTATGTGAAGGCTGCCAGCCTAGCTAGATAGAATTGTGTAAATAATTCTATGTCATTGTAAATATGAATATAATCCACAGGCTTGTCCTCTTAAAATGTAAAGAAAATTGTGTTAAATGTTGAACGTCAAAAATGCAAAAACAGTGCACTCTGCTGGAAGAAAGCTGATAAGTCAAGCACGGTATGACTGTTTGATCCCAAACGCAGAGCCGTGATGCTTGGACCAGCAGATTCTTTCTATTGTTTTGAGACCAGAGTTAATTGCTAGATTTTACATATAGGTTCATAGGTTGATACTAGGCTATCTGCTCTAGGGCATTTATAAGCCTAGTCAGAGTGTGTTTGGCTTCTGCCACCCTTTTAGATTAGTAGACTGTGCCTTTGAATAGTAGGTCACAGAAGAATAGCCCTTTTACGGTTAGTTTATTGTGCCTCTGTCTAGCAGGGACCCAGAAGAGATCCCAGGGGTAAACTTACGATCTCCCATCCACTCATCAAGATTTCTCTTGAAGAGGGTCAGTGAGGGGCTCTGCCTAACTTGGACTGGGATTTTGTTCCAGAGTGAGGGGAGCCTCTGGGAAATTAATCTGTCCCTCCAGCATGTCCTATTTATTTCTGTGCTGAGGTTTAAGTCCCTGGAGCATGTAGCTCTAAGGGATTTGGATTTCCTGAGGTGCAGCATGCCCATTACTTCTGGGTTGGACATGGCTTTATACGTCAGGCACAGATCGCCTCTGAGTAGGCGGTAAGCAACTGAGTAGAGCTGGAGTTTCTTTAGCCGAACTGCATAGGGCATCTGTTTGAGTCCCTTGATCCTCTTGGTGAGGTACTTTTGGGGTCTTTCCAGTTGCTGCAGGTGTCAGGTAAGGTACATCCCAAATGGGGCATTGTATTGAATTATGGGCCTGATGAGTAGAGGGGCACAATGACCTCACTTGATCTAGATGTGAAACCTTTCGTGATAAGGTGAGCTATATAGAAGGTCTTCCTAACCACTTTGGCAACGTGATTGTTAAAGGAGAGATTACTATTTACTTGGGTCCCCAAATCCCTAATTACTTCTTCCGTACTTAATGGATTACCACCTATGTGGTAATTTGTGGGCACTTTGTTTTTCCCAAAGGGGATGACTATGCATTTTTTGGCATTTAGCTTTAGGTCATGGCTCTGGCACCAGTTATCAGTCTCTGTGAGACCCTTTTGGAGGATGCTTGCGTCAGCCGGAGAGTCGATTATGGCACCCAGTTTGCAGTCGTCTGCGAACTTGGTCAGCCATAGTCCTCCCGTGCTAGCCTGTACCTCAGAGAAATATATACCGAACAAGAGAGGTCCCAGGACTGAGCCTTGTGGGACGCCACTTGTAACTGGTTTAGAGTCTGACATGGCATCTGCAATTCTGACCATGTGGGTTCTATCCCTGAGCCAGTTTGCAACCCATCTTGTGACATAGGGGTTGATATTTAAGCTGGTGAGCTTATTTATGATGCCCGAGTGGGGTATTGTGTCGAAGGCTTTTGCGAGGTCCAGGTAGGCCATGTGGACTACCTTCCCTTCATCTATGGCCCTGGTAACTGTTTCAAAGAAGTTGACCAGGTTCAAGAGGCAAGATCTGCCCTTAACGAAGCTGAATTGGGCAGGATCCAGTGTCTGGAGGTTCCCGATGTCTTTGTTTATGAGTTCCATGATGATACGCTCCATAGCTTTGCAGACCAGGCTAGTCAGGCTTATAGGGCGATAGTTTCCGGGGTCCATTGTGGCACCACCTTTGTGGACAGGACCACTGTTGCTGTATGCCATTCCTTGAGTACATATCCTGTAGTAAGGCTGAGATTGAACAGTGACTTTATGTGAGGGTTAAGTTCTTCTTGGAGCTCGTGTAAGACGCAGCCCGGGACACCATCCGGTCCCATTTATGCTGTGTTTTTTTGCTTTGGAGAGGGCAGCTCTCACCTGTTCATCTGTGATGTCAGAGAGGCTACACTCTGTTGGGATGGACATTTGCTCTTTTGGGGGGGATTTGCACTGGACCTGTCTGCCAGGATGTTGGCAATGTTTGTGGGTTCAGTGTATTTTTTGTCATTTTGCACTAACTCAGAGCATATCTGGGAGTTGCCACCCAGGTTCCTGACATAACTAAAGAAGGCCTTGTGATTGTCCTTAGTGTCTTGTGCAATTTTTCTTTCGAAGATGGCCTTAGATGATTTTATGAGGGATCGTAGCTTCTTGCTAGTACTGATCAGAGATGCCTTCCCTTTTTGGGATTTTGCTCTATCATGTAGTAGCTTCCTCCTTTTGTTGTATAGCTTATTTATAGTCGGGGTCCACCAGACAGGTCTCCTGCCTTTGGAGGAGTGAGTCTTGGTTTTATTTGGGATACCACAATCCATGCATTCCTGTAGGTGTCCATAGAATGCGTTTGTAAAGGATTCTGCAGTTTGAGCCGTATTTTCCACTGGCCCGGGGGCTTTGAAGGATACCACCTCGGTTTTGAGAAGTGTGAAGTTTGCTTTTGAGAAGTTCTTCACTGTGGTTACCTTGGCTGGGGGTGGGGACGGGATATGAATGTCCAGTGAAATTAATTTATGGTCTGACCTTACCAATGAGGGGTATACCTCTGGTGTGGAACATGAGTCCCCATGTTGGTGATGACCAGGTCCAATATGTTTTCCCCTCTTGGGGTGGTGACCAGTTGTTCCATAGCATTTGAGTTTATAAATTCTAGGAACCGTTGGGCGAGGGTGTTGGGGCTTGAGTAGTTTTCCCAGTCAATGTTTGGGTAGTTGAAGTCACCCAATATAATGGTGTTTGGAGAGACCTTCATATTCTCCAGTGTTCTCAGGAAAGCCGAGTGGGGTTCCTGAGTTTGGGAGGGTGGTCTTTAGCAGGCTACAAACTGAAAGGCAGTTTTGCCCACTGTTAGTTGCACATGGATGGTCTCTGACGCTTCATGCAGTGCTACTAACCTGGAGGTGTGTGTGTATCTTTGATGTATATGGATACTCCCCCTCCTTTTGTGGTTCGGTCTGAGTTTTGTGGCCGAAAAGCATGGTATGAAGTATAACCTGGTAGTGCTGGCGTGCTTTCGGGAACCTTGAACCAGGTTTCTGTTACTTCACAGATATCCATATTCTCCATACTGAGGAGAGCCTCGAGTGCGTGCATTTTGAGGTTTAGACTTCTGACGTTGAGCAGCATTACCCTTAGTTTATTTTTCCTTGTATTGTCTATGGAGGTGGGTTTGTCTTTTGAGCCTTGCCTAAAAAAGGCACTATGGGGGTGGCAAGAGCCTTTGCCAGTATTCGAAAGCCCAGGGGTGACAGGTGCAAGCCGTCCCTAGCGAAGCAACGTGGCTTGTCGAGCATGTCGTAGTCGTATAATGTCTTTAATTGCTGTGGTTTCCTGACAAGGTGCAAGATAAAAGCTGTGTTAAATTCTCTGTTTCTGTTAGCCTGGGAACCAGAGAAGAATGATGTAATATAAAATGGGTCAGCAGTGATGTATTATCAATTTAAAAGACCGTCTCAGACAGAGAGAGAGCATTTTGGATTTTGTTTAAAGGTGACAACAACTCACCAGTACTCTGCTTTTGCTCTTTATGTAAGTTTATTTAGAACTGTGATTGCTCTTAGGAAAAAAATAGAAAATAGTAAGTTTAGTCTGTTTTCTATATTTATGTTAGAATTATTCTACAGTATTATTTTAAGCATTTTCATGTGATGTCTGAACTCTTGACTAGCACTGTGTAGTAAAAATTATTACCTTGTTTTTACTTATTATTAAATATTTTTAAACCTTTCAACTGTGGCTGTTTTGTGTAGAGATAATTTAATCTCTAGAGTACATTGCATGTATATAGTGATACTGTACAAAGCCACTCTAATATTCTTGCTGCTCAGTCACACTTACTATTTGGATAATAATATTGCACAGTAATAATTGGACACCCTTTGGTAAGGGCCTTTTTAGTGGTTGGTGGCAGCTGGTACTACTACCTTATAGACTGCCAGGAAGGGGCATAGCTGGAGAACCTGTGCCAGCCTTTCCCAGGAGTGTCTGTGTGTTTGTATAGAACTCATATCTTAAAGTGTGTGTGTGTGTCAGCTACTTGGGCAGGGACATGAAGCACTGGTTGGACAGAGAGAGTGGTGGAAGTTTTACCTTGATCACTAGGCTGAGATCTGGACCCTATAGCTGTGCCAGTGGGAAGTCTTATTGGGGATCTGGAGAGAAACTAACCCCAGACTGACTGGGATCTCTGTGTGCTCTTAAGAGAAATTGTACTTTACTGTGGGTGTAATTGTTATCCTTCCCAATGTGCATGCCCCTCACTGGTGTTAGTGGTGAGGATTGAGGCTCCTTGATTACTGAGCCGGGGTGCGGGCATCACACTCTGGATGATTATATTAGATCAGATATGTATGACATTTTATTTCCTGTGGTAAAATATTTGTCTAGGAATTTGTGAATGAAGGTGTTCATAACATTTACCTACTCCGTTTTGAAAGGAAATCAGGTAATGAATGGAAAATGAACTGAAAACTACTGTACTTTAAAGGTTTGACTTGTTTATATATCGAGGAAGGAGCTCATGTGTGAGATGAAACACCTTAGTAGTCCTTGTTGTGTACTTTGCATTTCTTTGTAGGTTTGCAGGCATCCAGAGTATAGATTGTGTTTTCCTGTGATTTTTTTCTTGTTAGCAAAGCTTTTTGTTTCTGTATATGCTCTTCAGTGGAGGCAAATGTAGTTGTACTTCATTTTGTTGTACTGTTAGGGAAGTTATCACCTCTTGATACTTGTTTTCTTTTTTTAAACCAGCAGTCAGAGAGTCGTGTGTGCTTGATGACACAGAAAACACACAGTCAATGAATGTAAGTGCCATCAAAGAAGTCAGTCAAGGTAGCACTATCACTTGTCAGTACCTCAAGAGATAACCTAGAAAGTGAGAGAAGTACCGGAAGTGTAGTCAGTTATGTCACTAAGAAGTATTCAGATGAAATCGATAAAACTATCTGTTCAATGACAGATATTAGTACATCACATGTACTAATACTACAGATAAGGAGAAAGTCATTGTTATAAATCATCGCAAACCACATGACAATTTTCGTTTTCCACTCAAAGCCTTCACAGACAAAAGAAGAAAATCAGGAAGTTCCCTTTGCCAATGTCAACTTTTGTGGCTAGACCAGTTTAATTTTCTGGCATATTCGATGAAACAGGATGGGCTGTATTTTTAGCCTGCATGCTATTTCCAACACCAGCACAGACAGAATGGGCAAAGTTATTCATTGAGCAGCCATACTGTAATTGGAAGCATGCTAAAGCTGATATTCAGCGACACTTGGAATTAGAGTACCACATGAAATCTGAGGCAAAATTACATGCTTTTAGAATCATAAGTGACAATCCAAGTCAGAGAGTGGACTTTGCAATTTCAAATGTACACAGCTGCAGGTGGCCAAACACAGAGCTCTAACCTCTATTATAAAGTGTCTGGTGTTCTGTGGAAGGCAAGGGACAGCACTTCATAGACATAGAGATGACTGCACATCTGACTGTACTACCAACAAGGGAAACTTCAGATCTCTAGTTAATTTCTGAGCTGAAGCTGGTGACAGAGACTTACAAACCCAGTTGCAGAAATGCCAAAAGAATGCAACATATATTTCAAAACCAACACAGAATGAATTGGTTTAGTGTATTAAAGAATAAATTCAACAACATATAATAAAGGATATTAAACAACAGCCTCTTGGATCCTTTTATTCATTCCAAGCAGATGAAATTGCAGATATAAGCAACTAGGAACAACTTGGAGTTGTACTGCGATATGTGAAGAATGGGCATCCTGTGGAGAGATTCATAGTTTATTGCCTGTGAATCTGTGACTGGAGAGGAGGTCTGCAATAAGATGGTTATATGCCTAACAAAGTTAACATTGAATCTTGAACACTGCAGAGCTCAAGGGTACAATAGTGCTGGAAGCCAAGCACAGAAAGGCTGTGCAGCTTTGTTTCAAGAAAAAGTACCACATGCTATTTTTTTCCCATTGGGCTAGTCACTAGCTGAACCCTGTACTTTCAAAGGCTTGCCAAGTTCCAGAAGTATGAATAATGTTAAATGTAGTGAAGGAAGTTGGTTTGTTTTTCAAGTACTCCCCAAAAAGGCAAAGATACTTAGACGAATCAGTGCAGTACATACATTTAGAGAAAGGCAAGTGACCAAAAGCTTATACAAAAACAGAAGCTTAAGTTGCTTTGTGAGACCAGATGAGTGGAGAGACATACAGCATTTGATGACTTCTGCCATATCTATGAAGCACTTCTTCACTGTTTAGACAATATTATGAATAACAGAGGACAAGACTGGGACGGAAAAACTTTGACAGATGCCAGTGGACTTTACAGTTCAGTTACTAAGTCATGCTTTATTGTTTTTTTCCAATCAGCAAGGTTGTTCTTTGGCTTTACTAAGCCCCCTAGCAAACTTCTGCAAGGATTGTCGTAAGTCATACTGTAAGCATATTAGCAAGTCAGCTGTGTGCTTGACGAGTTGTGGGCTATTCATGCAAACATTGAGCATGAGTTTAGGAATATCAGAGATATGTCAGAAATGGGGAGCATCTGCAGTAAGGCTGAATTACTCCTTCCACATTTCTGTAACAAACTATGAGGAACAATGTTAATGGAGAGACTTCAGAAGTGTACTGGAGAAGAGCAATTTTTATTCCTTTTCTGGATCACTTTATTCATGAACTTTCCAGCCGATTTACTTCAAAGGCATCAACAGCTATTTGAGGATTCATACTTATTCCATCAAACTCGAACAGCTTAACATTAGAGAGAGAGAATCCACTTAAAACTTTTTCTGACTTGCCTCCACTGACAACATTCCACCAAGAGCTCAGACTGTGGAAAAGGACATGGGAAGCTTTATCAGCCAGTTCAGCAGTGCCAAATGACTTGAAGCACATATATTCACAAACGTCAACATGTTCCCAAACATTTAATTCGTATTAAATACCCTCTTGTTCACTCCACTCACAACTGCTGAAGTAGAGAGGGCTAATTCGGCCTTAAAACTGATAAAGTCTGAACTCCGGAGTACTATGGGACAAGAACGCCTGAACAGTTTTGTGCTGCTATTCATGCACAGAGACATCCCGATAGACTATTCTTCGGTAATTGATTTATTTGTAGAAATTCACCTAAAAAGAATGCTACTTACTAATCCACTTCATTAAGAATTAGTATGACTGAAAATTGTGACAAATACTACAGTACAGCATGGGAAAACATAGCACATTACAAAATGCTTAGTGTTACACTCACAAAGCAAAGATTTGGTAAAGACAATGACTTACTCTGCAATCATGCATAGTTTTATGTATATCTTTTGATGGTATAACACCATTGAGTGTTTATCATGGGAAGCAGTGTGTTGTTTTATGCTGCTTGCATCAATCATACCTGCTGAGGATACCTACATGAGAGGCTGTGCTGGACAATGGAGATTACCACTCATTCCATGGATGGTAACAAAATATTTACAAAAGGAAGATTTCCTGTCCTCCTTGTAAATAGAGATCAGCATCTAGAAAAATGTGTGTAAAGGTAGAAAACCATTGAATTACAATATCTTGCATTTTTGAAGAGACATGACATTTTGGAAAAATATCAAGGTTTACAAAATCGCTAAATGACTAACTTTGGACAATGGCTTCAGAAGGAAGAAAGAAGACAAAATCCAAATATTAGGATTGATGAAGTCCTGAAAACATTCCTGTCATTACCCCAAGAATTTGTTGCTAAAAACAAAAAGTACATAATTCTGGGTGATTAACAGTTTTTCAACAGAAAATTACCTTTGATTTCAACCATTGAAAGAACTAATTTACTCCAAAGCCAATCTAAAGAGTCAGAGAATTCACTGAAGTCAGAGCAATACCATCAAAGAAGTCATCTACTCCACAGGCAACACAAAGTAAGAGAAGTACCAGTAGTCACAGCACTAATATCACAGAAGTCATCTGCTCCACAGGCAACATAGAAAGTCCTAGAAGTACCATCACAGAAGTCAGAGTACTACCTTCACAGAAGTCATCTACTCTACAGGCAACATGGAAAGTAAGAGAAGTACCAGCAGTCAGTCAGAGCACTACCGTCACAGAAGTCATCTGCTCCACAGGCAAAAGAGAAAAGTAAGAGAAGCACCAGTAGTTAGTCAGTGTAATACATCACAGAAGTTCTCCACTCCACAGACAACACAGAAAGTTCTAGAAGTACCATCAGAGAAGTCAGAGTACTATCATCTCAGAAGTCATCTACTCCACAGGCAACAAAGAAAGTAAGAGAAGTGCCAGTAGTGAGAGCACTACCATCACAAGAGTCATCTACTCCACAGGCAACATAGAAAGTAAGAGAAGTGCCAGTAGTCAGTCAGAGCACTAGCATCACATAAGTCATCTACTTCACAGGCAACATATAAAGTCCCAGAAGTACCAGCAGGGAAGTCAGTCAGAGTACTACCATCACAGAACTCTTCTACTCCACAGGCAACATACAAAGAAGCAGTACTAGTAGTCAGAACACTACCATCACAGACGTCATCTACTTTACAGCTGACATAGAATGTCCTAGAAGTACCATCAGAGAAGTCAGAGTACTACCATCACAGAAGTCATCTACTCCACGGGCTACATAGAAAGTAAGAGAAGCACCAGTAGTCAGTCAGAGCACTACCATCACAGAAGTCATCTACTCCACAGGCAACATAGAAGGTCAGAGTAGTACCGTTAGTGAAGTCAGTCATGGAAGTTCAGTCAGTATAAAGCATGCAATTGAAATCGGTGACACATTGTTCATTGAGGGATATTAGTGAGTAAATCACAAGTACCAGTATTACAGACAAGTATAAAGTTGTCATACATCATTGAAAACCACACACCTACTTTTCACACACAGTGTTCACAGAAAAGTTATGTGAATCTGAAAGTTCCCTATGACAATGTCAGCACTTATTGGTAGACCAGTTGAACTTTGTGGTATATTATCTCAAAGACGATGGCATGTATGGTTTAGTCTATGTACTGTTTTCAACACCACCAAAAGAATGGACAAACGCAGATACATCCACCTTTTGGGGGAAAAAACAAAAGAGATTACATTTACTGCAGGTGACTGAAATGCTGTAATACCAGGCAGGTTTAGTATCAGTATATAAAATGAAGCAGACATAAGGCTGTTTTTCTGCCAAGGTAATTCTGAAGTCACTGCAAACTCTATCTTGCAACAGCCTAAGAGATGGGTTCACATGGGGATATCATCAGATGGATATTACCACAATAAGATCAACAATATCCTTGTCAATCAGAGATGAAATACTTCTACACAGTCAGCAAAATCAAGATCTAGAGCGAACTGTGGCAGACTATCTGATTCTTACTGTAAAGTTTAAAGTTACAGAAAACAAGAAAAATGACTAGGACAGTTAGGTTTCAGTGGATCAATACCGCAAATGAACACCTACTGGAGATGAAGAGTAGATATAAGAGATTAGCCATGATGGACAGAGTACATGAACTATAGAGAGAAGTTTGAAATATTAACCAGGAAGTGGCAAAAATAATGCTAAACAGAATAGTAATATGACAAAATGACTGTCTGTGAAGGCTTTAAAAGAGGCTGAGGAAAGAAGAATATCTAAAGACAATGAGGATCCAACATCCTGAAGAGTGAAGTTAAATGGACACTAGAAAGCTTTGCCAGTAAGGCTGAAGCATCAG
This sequence comes from Protopterus annectens, assembly GCF_019279795.1. Taxonomy (NCBI): domain Eukaryota; kingdom Metazoa; phylum Chordata; order Ceratodontiformes; family Protopteridae; genus Protopterus; species Protopterus annectens. The sequence goes on from NC_056733.1 coordinate 1,465,248,704, forward strand.
CTGAATTGTTTAAAATCCTGCAAAATAACACTGTAACAGTGCTGCATTTAAGTTGCCAACAGCTGTGGAAAACAAGACAGCAGCAATTGTATTAGAACATGTCTTATTCAAGTCCCCAAAATGGTCATTGCTACAGAGACTGTTCCAATTATAAAATCAGACTTGTAGAAAGTACTGCATTCCCCAAATTAGGAGAACTGCTTCCCCAATACTGAAACTGGGGTGACTGCAATCCAAGCTGAGTGAAAGTTCAACATGACAGAAGTTCAGTATCAAAGAAGACGTGTTAGAAGAGAAAATTACTCAAATTCAGATGACCATGAACCTGGAAAACATTGAAGTCAAAGAAAAAAATAAATAAATGGACTTTGACTTGAGAAAGAAGACAACCAACATTGGCATTTTTGAACTCCTGGAGACCAGCACTGCCTCCCCCACCCACACCCACTCTAGAATTTGTTGAAAAGACAGAAAAGGTACAATACCATTTTGTTATGAAAACACTAATAAAAGATAATTAAGTGTGCTTAAAACCATAAAAAGAACAGTAAACATCTAAAAACATTATGGCCTGCTGAGAAAAAGTTTTACGAGTTTAGTTATTTCGTACATTCATTAAATTAAGCTTTTACTAATTTATCCAAACATCTGTGCCTGGAGTATATATTTTTGTCGCATAACAATAACATACATTTCACTGTAGTTATTTCCACCTTCAGAGGGTTTCTTTCCAAGTTTGTAACAGAGCATATGCCCGGTATGACATGGAAGGAGAATGATGTGACTTGGTATGGGCAACCAATCATCTTTTCCAGGCATGCATTGAAAATACTTGTACTGTCTGTACGTGTGCTGTGTGCTGCACAGGAATGACCTATTTCTGCTACCATATTCACAGCAAAGTCACTTGCAGCTGAATGAAAACTGATGTCTTTCCACACGTGATGTCAGAGCTTCTTAAGATAATCTTTTCACAACCACCAAACCCAGTGTTCCACTTTGCCGCTTTCACCTGGTAGTCAACTAACCAGACTGTGCCCCCCCCCCCCCCTTTGCAAATTCTGGATCCGCCACTGGTATGAATGAATATTGTGTTACCATTCCAAGAAGGATTGTTAAATATGAGGTGGTTTAACAACAGTTCATTTTTCTATTTAATTGCTTTTGTGGTGTAACACTATTCAAACTCTTAATCCACAAAATGAAGCAGCTTTTCAGGCAAAACATTAAAGCCCTGAGCAGGGCAAGCTGAGAAAATTGTGAAAAAAAAACCCAGACAGCTCAGCACACTTCAGTTCACTTTATTCCACAGAAACACAGCACATTAACGCTCCACCATACGTTTTCGTTTTAAAAATCAATTCCTCAGATGTGGGCTGTTCAAACTACTAGTGCTTTTATACCATTCACTTAATTACATTGATTAGGTTAATGAATTAACTGAAAGGTTAATTTAGTTTAAAACCAAAAACTTTTCTTGTTGCATCTCTCTGTGTTGCCACAATTAAAACACATTAAATGTTACAATATTTGATGAATAAATATGTACAAATAAAAATATGTTTTAGATAAAAATCCTTAAAACACTTGACTACAAAGAATAAATTATAAAGTTAAAATACTATTAGAAACACATTTAGTAGGACTCAATGGTTAAAATTACCAACTTGAATATTTGCTTTAAATGAACTTGATCCTCCATCTAGTGGATGAATCATGAAATTACAGGTATTATAAAAATTGCATTGTAAACCAAAGATAAATTGTATAGCCTCACTCAGTTAAAAGAATGTTAAAAACTGGAAAATATAAGGGAAAAATAAGTTCAATATCTTTGATAAATGAGTGTAAGACTTGTGTTCATAACATATTACAAACCCAACGTTTTAATAAAAATACAAATACAAAAAAGCTTAAAGACCTACTGTAACTATTGGAAAACATGGGTAAAAACGTGATAAAATTCACATAAAGTGCAAATGCATAACACAGTTTTGCTGCTCTCAATTTTAATAATGGGGCTATGGAGATATGTTCATTGAGACCCGATGGCTTATTGGCCTCCAAACATATCTGCCACCATAATTCTCTGTACTGCAAACATTCCTCCCCCATAAACCCCCTCTGCCACTCTTTTCCACCCTTTCTATCACAAAAAATGCATAGTATGCATTTTCACAGCTTTGTTTGTGTTTGTACAATGCATTAGTCTGTTTATTTGTTTCTAGGTCATACATATGTTCGTATTCCCTTCTCCTGAGCTTGCGTTCTGTCTTCCCTGTATAGAATGCTTCACAGGTTTGACATTTCGCTAAATATACAAGCCCAAAGGAGTCACAATTATTAAAATCCTTGCCTTCCAGGGTGATTCCCCTGCTTTCCAAATACACACTTTCTGCATTGCTCATGTATGCACACTGTTGACAATGTCCACATTTGAACGTTCCCTTCCTTTTTCTCAATCTCTGAACTTCTTGGTTTGTACCATTTTCCAATAAAAGTTTTAAGTTACTTGAATTCTTATAAACTACTCTTAGCTTTTCATTCTTTAGTTTCTCTAAGTCACTAAATGCTAAAAATTTATTCCATTAGTTTGTCTTACCATTTTTGCACAAGCATTATACTCCAAGATGAGTGCACTGCCAAAATTGTCATTTGCCTTTTTTACTGGGCCTACCGTATCAAATACTGGTAATCCAATATTGGCTTAAAGTCATTTGGCCTCCTTTCTGTCACTTCTGTCTCAATTTTTGTCTATCATATCATCTGGGTATTTCCTCGTCCTAAACATTTTCCTTAGTAACCTTTTTTCCATTTCAAAGTCTTCATCTCTGGACGTCATCCTGCAGGCCTTAATATATTGTCCTTTAATTATATTTTTCTTGGAGTACAAAGGGTGAGCACTTTCAAAGTGCAAATAAGAGTTAGAATAGATACTCTTTCTATACACCCTGGAATTAAAACGAGAGTCTTCCTTGTATATTTCTATATCCAAGTACTCAAACTTCTCATAATTTATTCTGTAAGAAAATTAGTACTGTTGTTAATATATTCAATAAATTTTTCTATCTCTTCTTTTGGCCCTTCCCATAGGATATATATGTCGTCCAGGAATCTTCTATAAAGTGACCAGTTGGATCCATTCCATTCTTATGTATTTTGGGGATTCCAAAAATAGTAGCAATTTTAGGTTTGTCCACTTTTAAATATTCATGTCTTCCTATCTAACAATCCATCTAAAAATAAACTTTCTAAGGCCATATCTATCCTTCTGTAACTAATATTTATTTAATTTTTTGAAACTGTGGAATATTTGTTAGGTTCTCCTAAGATTTCATTCATTTTCCCCTCATAGTCAAAGCTGTTCATCAATACTGTTCCCCCACCTTTGTCCGGTTTCATAATTCTTAAGCCTGAATCTCCTCTTAATTCATCAAGGACGCTGCTTTCAGCCTGGCTTAAGTTCCTTGTATAGTGTACTTTCCCATACTTCTTTCTTATTTCATTCTCGAGTATATTCTCTAGATTTTTTATCTGGGGGTGCAGTGGGGGATTGCATGTACTTCTTTTTACCAGATCTCCTGGTTCATAATTTTTATTCTGATCAAATATAACTATAACGAAGTTCATTTTCCTAGTAAAGGTTTTAACATCCATAACTGTTTTGGTTAAATCTCCCCTTCTACTAGGAATGAACTTGGTTCCCTTTGATAAGAGACTAAAATGTTCTTTGGTTAAGGAAATATGACTGAAATTGTATATAGTATATCTATAGGGGTTCATTTTGTCTTGCAGAATGGAATTGTTTTCCAAGTCGGGGAGGTTGGTGCTGAGTTGTCCTAATACCTCCCCCTGCTTGCTCCCCCCAAAAAATGTGTGTACCTATATTGTTGTTCATAACTCTCCCTATTCCTTAGTCTGTCAGATCTACACAAGGGGGGGGGAGTATTCGGAGACATCATCTAAGTCTGTAACCCGCTCACTAACTACTGCATTATCCTGGTTATCATCATCTGTTGCTCCTTCCATATTGTTGTTACCCCATGTCCTTCCCTTCTTCTTTGGGTTCGGGTAACTTACCTTATTTTTATACTCATTAAGGTCCCTTTCTAGCTTTTTTATTTTTCTCTTAACTAAGTTATCACAATCATTACTTGTGTCAATAAAAATATTGTCATATTTCATTCTTTCTTCAGGAATTGTAAAAATCAAGTCATTTTTAATGCATTCATTTAAAATATCAATCTCTTTAAACAGTTCAAGCTTTAATCCTAACATTTTCTTCAGTCATACATCTTAATATATATCTAGCCCACATCTGTTAAAAACTTCTAAAAGGTCTTTGTGAAATATACTTCCCTCAATCACATTGTTAGGGTATTTAAATACCCTTAGCCCCTTTGGGACTATTCCTTCACTTATACATTCATTTAAATAACAATTTTCAATATCCAAACTTTTGTATTTGTATAACAATTTTTTTGCAGTCTATAAAGTTTGGTTTTGTAAGAGTCAGTAACTGGTGCAGGTTTAACTATTTTTTCACAAAAATTAATTGAAAAACTGACCTGTAACCATTCCTTTAGGTCTGTCCGTTTAGGTGTATTTCCCTGAACAGCCCCTGAACCTTGTCCTGGCATTATACCAGTTAAATTGTTGTTATTGGACTCACAAGCCTGGTTAGAGTTCCTTAGCCTCGGTGTGCTTGAAAAACTTGCATCTGGGCTTTTATTTCCATTTATATTGTGCGTACTGTGTCCGTTCTGTATCACATTGACATTGTTTTCTTTCTGCCGCCCTCTCGCTCCATTGCAAGCAGCAGCTTCCTGGTTCAGCTGCCCTTGCATCTGTGATGCTACTGTCATCATCGATTGACTGAGGGGCACTAACAGATCTATCAGTTGTGTAAGTTGACCAATCATCTTCCTGGACTGCCCCATTTCCTCCTTTTCATGCCGCCCTTCACTGCTCAAGCTCGTTTCACCTTCCATGAATATCAGAAACCAAGAAAAAACAAAACAAAATTCACAGCAGCTTCCAAATAAAACTTGTAATCCACAAAATGAAGCAGCTTTTCAGGCAAAACAATAAAGCCCTGAGCAGGGCAAGCTTAGAAAATTGTGAAAAAAACCCACAGATGGCTCAGCACACTTCAGTTCACTTTATTCCACAGAAACACAGCACATTAACACTCCACCATACTATTCAAACTCACAACAGAAGTATATGCTCTTGGACAGTACACATTCAGAATCTGATATATTAGATATGCTGGCTAAAGCCTGTGAGAACCACCAGAGGATGGAAATCTTCCATCCTGCTTGGAATAAGGTAAATGTTTCTAATGACATTCTGTGGCTTAGAGGTGGGGCCTTTTCCATGAACTTTGTGGAGACAGAGCTTTTTCCCCCTGAGTGGAGCTGTTTTGTTCTAGTGTATCTAACAACTATAAGATGTGGCCATCTGCAACCATAATAAGAACTCAGTAGCCTTTGGTGATGGCTCTCCAAAGGGTTCCGTTCAGAAGCTCGAAATACCGAAATCTCAAATTTCAGTATTTTGAGCCCAAGAAGCTGAATCCACATAATAGCGAAAGTTTAGAACTGCGAAATTTAAAACCTCAAATACCGGAGGTTTTGAATTCTATGCTTCTAAAGTTCCGCTATGGTCATGTATTCAGGTAAGTGTGTGTGTGTGTTAAGGGGTTTGGGTAGGGGCTGTGGTGTGTGTCAGTGTGTTTTGTTGCTGTGATGTGTGTGTGCGAAGAGAAAGTAGCTTGTGTGTTGGTGTTTTGTGTGTGTTTGTATGTAGTGTGACCTCGGAGTGAGAATATTTAAGTTGGGGGCATGGGGGTGCAGGGGGCTTGCCCCCCTGTTTTCATGTAGTACAGTGATTGTGTGTGTTTGTGTGGTGGATGGCGTGTGTGTGTGTGTGTGTGTAGTAAAACCGCAAAATTCAAAACTTCCGGTATTCGAGGTTTTGAATTTCGTGGTTTTTAGTTTTCGTTGTTTTGTGGATTCCACTTCTTGGGCTCGAGATACTGAAATTCGAGATTTCAGTATTTCGAGCTTCTGAAGTGAATCCCTCTCCAAATCAGGGCAAACCCAGAGAACTGGTATCCTTATAAGTAATGCTGCAAGGTGGTCAGGACTGTGACATTTGTACCCATGATGTTTGTCTAGGGAGACCTGGGTGGCAAAAGCAGGGCAAACAGTATTGCCTGATATTTAGTGGTCTGTGTTATCTTACTGGTAGTGTGCTGATTCTTACAGAACTAGTGTGACCTTTTCAAAGAGGAGGAAGAGGATAGGAAAGGAGTACCATAGAATACCTCCATTATAATTAGCTTCTATTTTTTCTTTCATTTTGAGGTCCTCAGCCAGGGAATTGGAGGCCACCCCAAAAAAGGAAGCATCTAAGGTGCCCTGTTTGAGCTCATCCATAAAGGATGACAGCTTTAATCATGCTATATAATGCAGATATAATTGTAAATCTGTTATCCTAGCCATAGTGTCAGCAGGGTTGAAAGTAAAGTGGGAGACATGGAAGATCCAACATAGAAGCTGTAGTAAGGTGGCTTTTCATTTTAGACTCAGGAGACCTAACATTTTCCAGTGGTTGACCTACTAAGAAGAACTGAAACATGGACTGATGAAATACAAAAATCAAGGGAACTCAGTAACATAATGACCGAGAAGCCATTCTTACACTTTAACAGGTGCAAACCAAAATGTTTATTCCAAGGACTTGGGGTTCCTTATTATAGATGTAGTTGATCTTTTTGCATCAATACCTATGGAAGATGGCCTGGACTTGTTTCATGAAAGTTCTGTGGATGTCATTTCCCTTTCAGGTGAGCTGATTCAGCTTACTATGAAACTTATGCAGTTGGTGCTCAACAACAACTTTATTTGTTCTGAGGGGGAAATTTTTAAGCAAATTAAGGGAGTTGCAATTGGACCAGTTTGTGCCCTTAGTTCTTATTTATGTGAATTTAGTGCTATTAGCTTGGGAGAGGTATTATGTTTAAGTCTCTATTTTTTAGTTACTGTTAATTGTATTTACGATATATGGATGGGCCAGGAGGTGAAATTGTGAACTTTATTGAACATCTAAATAAATAGGTTCATAGGTTCATACTAGGCTATCTGCCCAAGGGCATTTATAAGCCTAGCCCAGAGTTTTGTGGCTTTCGCCACCCCTTTAGTTTGGAGGATATTATGCCCATTATTTTGCTGTGCCTCTGTCAAGCAGTGACACTGAGATAATCCCTGGGGTATCATCTGACTTCTTTAGGTTTACATCCAAATTTATTAGTTACAAGAAGAACTGTTTAGACACTATGACTGGATCATTCGATAGTGGCTTTTAATCAACCATCTGTAGGAAACCAACTTTTAGCAATTAGTATTTGCATTTTGAAAACTCCCAACCCTTAAGTAATAAGAAAAGTTTAACCAAGGGACAGTGCATAAGAATGGCTAAGATAACTTCCTCATTAGATGAAGTGAAAAACGGAAATTGATAAACTCAATTTTATGTTTGTGGAAAGAGCTTTCCCCTAGGACCTCACTGTTAATATTGCTGAAGAAGTTTTGCAGGAATTGGGTAAAAAATACAAACCACTTTTAGGTCTTGATTTTACAAGCAAGCATGTGAGTTCTGCATACTATAACACACAAACAGTAACCTTGAATATACCTTTGGAAAGAACTGGTCATACAATTCAATGAAAACTCCAATCAGAATTGTGACTAACAACTGGAGCATTTTAAAAACCTGCCAGTAATTATTAATGGTACTAGGAGATGTGTTCTTACAAGCAGTGCTCATACATTTTAGTGGCCGAAGTATTAAGTCTTGATAATGACCTTAATATCAAAACATTTACAAAATGGTAACTGTGGGACTTTGAGTGTAGTGTATATTGCAAAGTTCTCAACTTGTGCTGGTTTGCATGTGGGAAAAACAGAAGCACCACTCAAGAAAATAATTTATGAGCATTATTGCAACATTAGGAATAGGAATCCCAATAATGCTCTTTTCAAACACACATTAACATGTACTGCTTTTAAGGATTTCAAAATTTCCATCCAAGAAAAAGGTTGAAATTAACCTGGGGGGGGGGGGGTGCATGGTAACTGAAACTAGAGTACAAGAAACTGCTTTGGCAGTTCAGGTTGAAAGCTACCTGTCCCCCTGGTATGAACGACAATGTATCAGTAAAACCTGTGTTAAAAGTACATTCTGCCAAACTCTAATTTTCATGGGAATACTTAATATTTATTAATCTCATCCTCTTTTTGATGAACATTTATTACTATGTTCAGATGCTTGTATTGTTTTTTTTTTAAGATATATACTTTTATAGATAAAGTAGGGAATGTTATTGTTTTTTTTACAGTTTTTATTTGTTTGTTTACTATGTTAGAAAGTGTGACTGTTCAGTCACTGTGCTTACAGTTTTAATTCAAATGACTGTTTCTACTTATTTACATACTGAAGTTTAAAGTAGTTACTCCATCCCAAAATAAGGATCTTGAGAACTTTGCTTTGAAGTTGATAGTAGTAGTTGATCAATTGTATATGCATTTTTTAAACAGCGGTACTGGTTTTAATAGCAGTGGCTCTTTAATAATATGGATCTGTGTCAGCTGTTGATATAAAAGGAAGTGATGTAAGTTAGTTGGTATTCTAATGAAGTCCCAGGTTAGGCTAGAGAAACAAGTGCTAAATCTTTTTTTGGAATAAACATTATTGTTCACACCCATGACAGTGTGTGACCGGTTTCTTTCTACCTCCAGGGTGTTACTTTATATTTGTTTCTTCATTTTGTTTAGAATGCCCACTTCTTTCTTGTTTATTTAGAGAAGGCAATCTTGTCTACCCTTACCAGAGTTGCAGACTCTTTATGGGTTTGTAAGGTGAAAAGTGCTACTAGACCCAAGTTTTCGTACAGAAATCTGCCTTGGAATGCTTGGTTGTCACTTCACTCAGTAGACGGCTTGTAGAGGGTATCAGTCTTTTTGGGGCTAAAACTACAATGCTTTTAAGCTATTCACTCTTCAATACATGCTCCATGGTTGGGCATCTTGGGGCTACTTTTCCTTTCTGGTCAGGTACCAATTAAGGTGTTATGAGGATAAGGAAGGGGGGCTACCGATCAGTCCATTCTGGACTTCATCATAGTGGCAGACTCCATTTAAGAAGAGGTTATAAAGAGGGAACTGTAATGGAAGTTTTATTATCACAATCTCAGTTACAAGAGCCTCTAAGTCCCTTGTGATTCCCCTTTCCCTAGCTGCAGAACTGGTTGGTCTAGGTTCATCCACCATGTATTACAAGACTGAAATGCAAATGATGGGACTGTGGTGATGTTAAAGTGATTCCCAAAAGTTAACACTTGGATTTGACAGGTCTGTAAAGGCTTAGCAATTGCAGAAATCAACATTCTATAGAGCGTATGCTCCTGCACCCACAAAGAACTGTTCCCATTACATAGTGTTTGGTCAAACCATATGGATACAAATGACTTAGAATTGGGAGTCTCCTGTATCTACAGTGGATATAAAAAGTGTACACACCCCCCTGTTAAAATGCCAGGTTTTTGTGATATAAAAAAATGAGACCACAATAAATCATTTCAAAACTTTTCCCACCTTTAATGTGACCTATAACCTGTACAATTCAATTGAAAAACAAAGAAATCCATCAGGGGAAAAATATAAAAAATAAAAAAAGCACACTAAGCTGGTTGCATAAGTGTGCACACCCTTAAACTAATACTTTGTTGGAGCACCTTTTGATTTAATTACAGCATTCAGTCTTCTTGGGAAGGAGTCTATCAGCATGGCACATCTTGACTTGGCAATATTTGCCCACTCTTCCTTGCAAAAGTGCTCCAACTCCGTCAGATTGCGAGGGCATCTCCTGTGCACAGCCCTCTTCAGGTCATCCTACAGATTTTCTATTGGATTTAGGTCTGGACTCTGGCTGGGCCATTCCAAAACTTTAATTTTCTTCTGGTGAAGACATTCTTTTGTTGATTTGGATGTATGCTTGGGATCATTGTCATGTTGAAAGGTGAAATTCCTCTTCATCTTCAGCTTTCTGGCAGACGCCTGAAGGTTTTGGGCCAAAGGTGACTGGTATTCGGAACTGTTCATAATTGCCTCCACCTTGACTAAAGCCCCAGTTCCAGCTGAGGAAAAGCAACCTCAAAGCTGATACTGCCAACCACCATGCTTCACTGTGGGGATGGTGTTCTTTTGGTGATGCGAAGTGTTTTTGCACCAAATGTACCTTTTGGAATTGTGGCCAAAAAGTTCAACCTTGGTCTCATCAGACAATAACACATTTTCCCACATGCTTTTGGGAGACTTGATGCACTGTTTTGCAAATGTTTGCCAGGCCTGGATGTTTTTCTGTGTAAGGAAAGGCTTCCATCTTGCAAACCTACCCCATAGTCCAGACATATGGAGAATATAGGAGATTGTTGTCACATGCAGTACACAACCATTACTTGCCAGAAATTCCTGCAGCTCCTTCAGTGTTGCTGTAGGTCTATTGGCAGCCTCCCTGACCAGTTTTTGTCTTGTCTTTTCATCATTTTTGGAGGGACGTCCAGTTCTTTGCAACGTCACTATTGTCCCATATTTTCTTCACTTCCTGATGACTGTTTTCACTGTGTTCCATGGTATATCCAATGCTGTGGAAATTTTTTTGAACCCTTCTCCTGACTGATACCTTTCAACAATGAGATCCCCGGGATGTTTTGTAAGCTCTCTGTGAACCATGGCTTTTGTTGTAGCAGACAACTGAGTAAATGTCAGGAAAATCCTACTAGGACAGTTGAACTTTATTTGGGGTTAATCAGAGTCTCTTTAATTGATGGCAGGTGTGTACCCAATAAGTCTGAATGCTGTAATTAAATCAAAAGGTGCTTCAACAAAGTATTAGTTTAAGGGTGTGCTCACACAACAAAGTATTAGTTTAAGGGTGTGCACACATGCAACCAGCGTATTGTACGTTTTTTATTTTTTATATTTTCCCCTAACAGATTTGTTTTTATTTTTCAGTTGAATTGTGCAGGTTATAGGTCACATTCGATGTGGGAAAAGTTTTGAAATGACTTATTGTGGTCTCATTTTTTATATCACAAAAACCTGGCATTTTAACAGGGGTGTGTACACTTTTTGCATTCACTGTAAGCTGGTAAATCACATTGTGTCTAGGGAAACCCCGATGATAAGATTTCTTTGTCCCATGTATAACCGCTGAGATAACTCCAGGGGGACTTGAGGGACAGCTTTGTTTGAGCAGGTTGGAACTGGTATGTTGTAGTTGCTGAAACGTGAAGTGGTGATAGACTCCTCAGGCAAACACCCAAGGTAGTTGCAGGTGGTACAGCTATCATCTACTGCCAACATGTTTAAGCTGTGGCTCTTTTACTGGTTGAGAGAGAGCTTACTATATATGATCAAGAGGCCAACTCATGGCAGACTTAGTAGATCAATGTGACTAATGTCTGCCTTCTGATTTCCTAACTTCTCAGGCCTTTTTGCTCAAGGTCATGCAAGGAACCTCCTGCCAGTCTAGTAGATCAATGTGACTAATGTCTGCCTTCTGATTTCCTAACTTCTCAGGCCTTTTTGCTCAAGGTCATGCAAGGAACCTCCTGCCAGTCCTTGCATTGGACAGTCTCCTCAGCTGGTCTCTTGAAAAAGTTAAGATAGGTCTTGACCTTTTACCTCCATTTGCTTTTTAGGTGGCCATACTAAAGTGAAAGCACTTTCAGCAAGGACTTTTACTATGCTTCATTGTAGGACAGTGCAAGCAGTGACTTAATCTGTCAGTTTCCAGAAGTCTGCAAAAGTTTCAATTCTTTAAGCATTTGATCTTGAGAACTTTGCCTCAGTGAACTTTTGACTAGAGAGATGTACTATATGGGAGGCAGAAAACAAATAATTGAAAAAGGGTATGAATGCACTCTACTAGCTAAATATGTGTCATCATTGCATGGGCCATCAGAAAATGCTCATGCCCTTGAGCATGGAAAGACAACTTTTCAGAAATTTTTTGAGCCTGGGATATAAGATTAGGAAATCATAACAGTTATGGACTACAGAAAAGCTTCAAAGTCAGATTGGACAGGTCAGTAACAACAGGTTCACTCAAGTGATTAGGAATTACTTTTCTTTACTCATGAACTCTCAAAATCTGGTTTACAAGGAGCAGGAAGTTAAACGCGCACTTCTGTAGTAGGGTTTAAACACCTAAAAATGCACTAGTCAAATATGGAGTAACCAAGGCTTTATGGTCTTCATGCTTTAGTAGCTAGGCACACTTATTTTTTTATGGGAATGTTAACTGTCTCTCTACATGGTGAATTTCATTAATTGAAAGTGTGTCTAAAAGGGACATCTTAGGAGAGAAAACAAAAGATCTGAGATGAGGAGATCCATCCTCGTGGACCATTAGGATGAAAGCTGGGCGGGCTTTAGGCAGCTTGGTATTAAAAACTCTCCCAGGCTTTTCAGTGTTCTGTAAACAAGTTTCTTCACCAGATCTGTTACCACTCTGAGTGTTTGCATTGGAGAACAGACTACATTTGTTTTGGTTTTTTTTTTGTCAGTTTACTTATCTATAATGTTTGGCTCATTTTTGTCTCTGTTAGGAGTCTTCTAAGGTCAGAATGTTCCAGTTTTACATCTATTTTGAATCTTTTCCGTCTGACACATCCCCACAATGAGCTTTACCTGCTTTTACAATTTTACCATTACAACGTTTTAGTTTTTCATTGAGCATTTGTGTTAGAAGTTAGTTCAGCTGTTTCATACAAAAAAAGGTTGTACTCTTGTTTTTTCCTTAGAGTCATGTATACATTACAGGCTCTAATACTGCATGTGTGACTATTATTTTATCCTCATTGTGTACATAACTTCAGTTATTTTTCATTGTTTCTGCTTCACTTCCCTGTTTTGGGACTTAGTTATGAAGGATATCAAAGCTTTTGCAACTCTATGCATCTCCCATTCTGACTAATCTCAACAAAACTGAACTAAGCAAAATGGAAGCCTGCTATAACAAAATTGCCCGCTTTGCTGCAAATTGCTCATATAGAACTCATCACTGTACTGCTTTGAGACAGATCCACTGGCTTGAACTGCCCAACCTCCTAACCTACAATCAGCTCTGCCTCTGTCATTCTATCTATTACCTCCCCAATAAGTGTCCTGCCCTCAAAAACCTAGTACAACATCACTCAGCCAAAAGGCCTCTTAGATCATCAAGCAAACTACTACTAGAAGTCACCAACAGCTACAATAGCTTTGGAGTTGCACTATATAGTAGTTCAGTGGCTGAAAATGGAACTCTGTCCCTACAAGCATTCAAAACACATCATCCAAAGCCTCTTTTAAAGACCTCATCAGGCAACATCTCAAGGAAAGTTGGCAGTGCCATGATTGCTCCCCAGGCTAGTGAAAGCGGATAACACATACATGCAAAATCTAGAGCACTTGATAATAGCTTTCAATCTTACTCACAAACACTGGCTAATCTAATGTATGTACTGTATCTGTGTACTATGTATGTATCCTACCTATGTTCCAAATTTTAGCTGTACACCACAAATCTATTAATTACCTTTATTTTTAAAATTAATATTTTTTTGTTTGTTCTCTCCATTGTAACTGTTTATGTGCCGCATACCACTGTAAAAACATGTCTCCTGTAATTTGTGTGTATACTGATCGTGTCTAAATAACTAAATGTGTCTGTAATTTTTCTTTGTGGAGCTTTTCTCCCCAGGCCTCTGTTGAAAAAGGGCCTTTTCGGCTCAGTCAGACACCCCCGGTTAACAAATGTAAAATAAATAAAATAAATAAATACATTGTAAAATGTACAATTGTAGGGGAAAACCCACCTAGGGACAGGCACTTATGCACGAGTCATACTTTGATGAAGACTGAAATATCTATCTTTTACTGCACTATCAAGGAAAGGTGAAATAATATTTCTATTACAAACATACAAATAAGGTTCCACTTCAAACATAAATGGAGCTTTGACCTTGACCATCCAAGGTCAACTCATCTTCTCTGAGTTAACATTGAGTTTAAAGCAGGTAGACCAAAGGACAGGGACAGATTAAGAAAGAAGTCAAGGAAGCACGAGTAAGATAAGTCGTTGTTCAGTAAGACAGTGCAGTTCATCCTAGGGATTCTTCTCCAGGTCCAAGCTAAAAAAACAAGGATCAAGGGAATAGGCTCTTCTTCTACTACTTGCCATTTAGGGGTTCATAGCCCCCCTTTAAAACTGTTAGTTCTATGTTCTGAAGACGAAAATGACAAAGTGCTCAATCATTCTCACTGGATGTTGAGGTCAAGAATATTTTTGTTTCCTCCTGACCTCTGTCTATCTGATCCTTTAGTTCTCACAGAATTCTGTGCTGAAACTGTCAGAAGATTGTAGATGCTTTTCCCAAAGTTGAGTAAATTATGTCTCAAACCCTTCCATCCTGTTTTACTTGGGTGAATTAATGTTCTTAACTTGAGTTTTTTGCTCCTGCATCCAAGTTCAGTGAAGGCCTCAATTCCAGTGAGGTAAATTGTTCATTGGCAGGTGCCAATGCCAGTACTCTTGCCAAAATAGCATTGGCTCCAGCCCCATTTTCAGGCTCACAGATTGCTGGTTCATAGGTTCAATTTTACCACTAACATCACCTTTGGTGATGACAATGCCTTTGGCACTGGGGTTCAGTTATGACCCATTGGTATTCATTTGAATCAAAGTCTGTTCTAGGTTATTAACATTGTCACAGAATTCAGATTTCTAGTCTTCAGATTCATTGCTGTTAATGTCAACCACTTGATTGATTGGTATCTTGACACTGACGCTCAGGAGTTAGGCTGTTAGGGTCAGTGTCAGAGCTAATCCTTTCAGTCCTAGCTTCAGCCTTGATAGGTGTTGGCCAAAATGCCTTGGATCATTCATTCTAACCCAGACCATGACACTGGTTTCCACCTGGAAGCTGTATTGCAACCCCAGCTGCATTTGCCACTTTCAGCACCTTCACAGACTTCAAGGCTGAGACATATTTGTTTGGAACTTTGGTCTCTTACTCTGTGATGAAAACATAGTGATTGCAGCCCTACAGGCTAGTGTTTGAGTGTCTGACATTGTGCAGTCTTCCTCTTCATCCCTGAAACCCTTCCCTCTGAGGAGCTCTGAGAAGTGCATGAGGAGACACTTTAATTAACTTAAGGATTATTCCAAGTCAGACAAAACTGAGAATGAAGGTGTTGATTCCCTCTATCTTCTGTAGATGACTTTAAAATTTGGAGAGATTTCAAAATGGGGTAAATAAGGGCAAGGTGCCTGACTCTATAGTGCAGCGGAATGGGCCCCTTACTGTGACCCAGGTGACCATGTTCAAGTAACCAGTCTTGGCATAGGAGGGATTACATGGGAGTGTGGGACTTAAGGAGTAAAAGGACATGGCCCAGTCACCTCTGTCAGGGGTAGGGAGGGTTGCATACAGTAAGGGGCAGAAGTAGTTGTTGAGAATTCCATCAGGGGAATCCACTACTCCTGCCTTCCAGCGGGGCTGCTTAGAAGGAATGCCATAGATCATCCCATTGTAAGACCTCCCAGGGACATTGCTGAGTGCTTGCAGGGGAATAGGGTACTAGTAAGAAAAAGCTAAACCACCTCAATAGCTGCTTAACTGATGGCCTTTCCTAGCTGACTTTCACCCAAGTGAAGGAGAATGAATGACTTGATTCATCAGAAGGGGGGCTGATGATCAATAGGCAGCAGGGGCAAAAAAAGAGAATGGCATGTTAACCTGCCTATCTCTCCGCAACATATCCTGCAAGAGGGATTCTTTTCTGTTTACCTTCTTCCTGGATGGTTTTCCCAACCAGATAACAAAATGGTTTGGCTGTGATGAGAACAACATGGGAAACCCTAATTATTTCACATGATTGGGTGCTTCCTCACTGTCTACTCATTTAGGACTTGGGTGTTTGAAACTGACAAGCATTCCTCCTTTGCTTTTACTGACAGGTGCAGCACAAAAGATGGGAACAGGCCAATTTTTTTCAGATTTTTGCATGTTGAAACTTATTTTCTAGAGAATGTGTTCATTATGAGCTGTTGTTAGTGCATTTTAGGATTAATATTCCTTCCAAGCCACGTTTTTCTTCTTCTTCCACCCATCTATTTTGGACTACATTCCCTGCCACGTGTTATGAGGCTTTTTTGGACGGAGTTGCAGCTCTGTTTGGCTTCTTCAAGTTTTCAATGATTTGTAAAGAGTGCTTAAGACCGTCAGGGACTGAGAAATTAAGTGATTAGTCTGACTTGTTTACATTGCTTTCTGAAGTTTGTTTTATGGCTTTTTTAGGTTTTAATTGATTTATAAGGGGTGCCTTAAGCTATTAGAAAATGTACGCATTTTTATTAGTTTGCCTCAGTCATGTTACTGCTTTTAGGAGTTGACATGTAGGGCAACGTGTCAAAATTATTTATTTATTTTTTATTTTTATTTAACATTTGTTGACCGGGAATGTCCGACTAGGTTCCACAGAGCCTGTTTTCAGCGGAGGCCCGGGGAGACATGCTCCAGAAGAAATGTTAATGTGGAAAAAAAATTTCTCCTCAAGACAGACATTATGTTAAGTGTGAATGCTTGCAAAGGACTTAACATTAGCACAATACGGGAGATGAAAAACAAATTGCATTTAGCCAAATATAAAGAGATGGAGGCAGTTAGGTAAGCTTCAGTCATGGGCACTAGTTAAAAGGCCAACATCTTCAGAACTAACTAAGGAGGATAGGTCAAGGTCAACGCTGTCCACCACAACAGTGGTGTTTGTGCTAGAAAAACATTACGAAGAGGATTGAGAAAGGGCAAAGGGCTAAAAAGGAAATCCCAGATGGAACAGCTGGTTAAGATCTAATCCTTCAGAGCTCACAAGCCTGCAAGATCAGAGGAAGGGTTCAGTGACCAAGTAACTTGATCCTGTCAGATACCACAAATATCTCATCTTATCTATAATTTAAAATCTCTTTCAAGACATACCACTCAAGGGACTTACAAGATGGCTGCACACTGAGTAACAGCTTTGGTGTGCGGTTTTCTTTACATGCTATAAAGTTTTCTCAGTTATTTTTAAGTGTTAATAGGGGTTGTAAACAGGTGCTGCGGTTATTTGTCTTTTCTTTTTCTCTTCTTCTCTCTTTTTCTTGTTCAGTTTTAAGAAATCTAGGCATTGCAATGTAAAAGAAAAGGCCTGGTTAAAAACGCATGACAAGAAGACTTCCAAGAAGGTTGCACACGGAGTAACAGCTTATTTGTAGCTCTCCCAGTGTGAAACCAGAAGCTCAGTAGAGATGGCCAGTAGACTTGTGTTTATGGGTAAATTTCAGTAACTGGTTAGTAAGTGCACTGCCTGGATGCCATGAATAAAGAAATACAGAAGACCTGAAAAAAACAGCTACAAAAAGTGAGGAAGAAACACTGACAGGAGAAATTTCTGCAGCTGTTCAGCAAAAAGCAATGCAATCTTCAGACATGACTTCCAGTAACCTACAGGAAGCTATAAGACAACTGCATACAGACCTGATTAAATTAAACAAAACACTAATGGAGTATATCAATACCTACAAGAAAAGGCTGGAAAAAAAATGGAAGAAGCTTTAAACAGATATTCAGATGAGATGATAAAGCTGCAAAAATCAGAGGTCGAAATAAAGAAAAGGCTGTCTGAATATGAGACTGCTCAGGAACAGATGTTTCAAAAAATAATACAATTAGAGGACAGAGCAGGTAGGGAAAACCTGATATTCTCAACTATACCAGAAAAGCTGGAAGGAACAGACTGCATTCACTTTATGAAAGTACAAATAAGCAAATGGACTGGTATTCCACAGCAGGAGTTGTTAGTTGAAAGGACACATCATGTGTATGCTCCAAACCTGCCTATAAGAAAGCAACTCTGACCTTTAATAGTAAAAATGCAATCCTACCAGCAGGAATTGATTCTGACAAAAGTGTGGCAGAAGGACAAAATACTAAAAGTGGGAGACAGCAGAGTGTTTGTGTTGAATGATTACTCATTGTACACCAGACAGAAGAGGAGCAAATGTATTCCACTCTTCAGGGAATGCTGACATGCATGTGCCAGATTCAAACTGCTGTACCCAGCTGTCTTCAAGGTATTCTTCCTTGGAGGGACAAAAGAATTTTTAATGAAGTACATACTAAGGAGGAAATATAAAGGTTTGTCCAACAAAATGTAAGCTGTGAAACAGAAGGATATTCTGCTTCTTGTTCTCCTGGTAATAAAGACCAGAGAGAGACTTTACCTGTAAAACCTTTTCATCAATTTCAATGGAACATGTTGAAGAGAAGGAAGGGAGCACTAGAGTTGACTAGAAGAATCGGGAGTACACTGGAAATGAAGTAAAGATAGGATTTCAGAGATGAACAATGACAAAACCAGTAATATGGGATTACAATGTAATAAATATATTTGTGAAATATGACAGAACAAGAAAATCTGGAAATATTAGATGTTTTCAGAATTTATTGGACTTGTGGGGGGTCTAAATCATATGCCCTACTATATGTCATTAATGTTCGGAAAAGTGCTTTGGGGAAGGGAAGAGGAGGAGGGAGAAAGTTAACTGTAAGTAAAGATTATTTTAACTAGTACCAATTTTGCGGCATGCGGTTTTCTTTACATGCTATAAAGTAAAATTTTTCAGTTATTTTTAAATGCAATGAGGATTGCAAACAGGTGCTGTTGTTCATTTTTTTCTTTCTCCCCTTTTCTCTCTCTGTCTTTGTTCAGTCTTAAGTAATGTAGGCACTGCAATGTATATAAAAAACTTGGTTAAAAAGTATGATAAAAGAAAGCAATAACGTACTTTTTCTCTTTCTTACATGGGGAAATGGTTGGATAAAAGACCTTAGATTGATTTAGTAACACGTTTTAAGAGAGAGCAAGTAAATGAAAAAGAACATTGAATATATTGAGGCTTTTTTTCCCTAGCAAATACGTGTATGCTCAGTAAAAATTCTGAAGCTGGTCTTCATGTTTTCATGGAAACAATCTGATAAAGAGAAACTGGCTGCCTGGTTCTCATGTCTCACTGGAGACAAACTGATAAAGACAAACTGGCTACAGTCTGGTGAAGAGTGATTGGCTGAGGGAGAAAAAAAAGGAAATAGAAATTGGTTAGGATATAATGTCCTCTGAAAGCATTCTGGGGTCTTCCCAAAGTAGATGATGTTCTCTGAAAACATTCAGGGGCTTTCCCAGCTGGGAAAGCTATAAAGACAAGACAAAAACCAAGCAGCACTTAGTAGAAGCACAAGCTCCACCATACATCCTAGTATAGATGACTTTTCTTTTAGGTTAACAAGTCTGAGTGTGGCTGTCAGTTGGGGACTTTTGTTCCTATTAGGAGGGTAACACTTCAATATTTGAAGGTGTACACAGTTTTGTGCATTAGTATTAAGTCAATAGGTTTTAAGGGGGTATTAGGGTGTGTTTGTTTTTCTGTTTGAGGGCTTTTAATAAAACAAAAAGTTTAATAAGATGTGACATAGGCTCAAATGTATATGACAAGAAACAACTGTTCAACCTGCCAAACAGTGTACGCATGTAACACAAAATCTGGAACTAGACATTTAACAAAAAACGGTGTTAGGGATAAAAGGTGGGAATACTAATATTTTAATACAATGACATTTTCTTTAATGTCTTTAAAATGTAAATGGTCTCACAGATACTAAACACAAGAAAGAGTAGTGACCTGTAGTAAACATGTAAAATGCAAATAGCTATGTTACAGGAGACACACAGAAAGGAATGAACAACTGCATTTGATAAAGAAAGGTTTTCATGATGGTTACTTGGTGGAATACCTATGACAAAGGAAAAGAAGAGTACTTTTATTAATTGTAAGAAGAGCTCCAATAGTGATAGAAGATGAAGATAATAATGGCAGATTTGTAGTGCTAAGGGGCTACTGGCAAGGGAGGTGGATTACACTGGCATGTATTTACATTCCACCTAAAACTGCTATAATGGAGCTTAAGAAAATTCTGGTCGAAATAATCAGTTTGCAGCAAGGAATATTACTTATAGGTAGGGACTGAAATTTGATTTGCAGCAATGAAGATATGTCTGGGGGCACAAAAGGGAAAATATAACAAAGATTTTTGAAGAAATTTAAGAAAATATTTGGCATAGAAGACATGAATTCAGTAATACGAGTTTGGAGTGAATTTACATATTCTCCAAGACATAAAAACTGGGGTAGGCTAGACAGAATTTAAATGTAATGGGAACATGTGCATTTAATTGAAAGTCTTGATATCCACCCAATAACTATTTCAGATCATGTAGCAGTAATAGCTAAAATAAAAACAAAGGATAATGAAATAAAAATGAGATATTGGCACTTTCCCATGTTGAAAAGAGAGGAATTTAAGGAATGGGTAGTGGAGATTCTTCAGGACCTGTTAGGATAGAAATTTCTTCTCAAAATATAGCTAGGGAGTGGGATAAAATTAAGGTGGCACTTAAAAATTAGGTTGAAATAAAAGAAAGGAGCTGTGGTTAAGAAGTAACAATTATTTAGAGGGAGTGACAAAATATTGCAGAATCTCACAGAAGAGGATCAATTGTAGAACACTAGGCAGAAAATAAGGGATTACCATGATAATATACATGATTTTAGAAAGATTACTGTTAAATGACTGTTTTTTGATAATAACACTAGAGCACAACAACTTTTAGCACAATGACTCAGGCAACAGAATGTAGAAAGGGTTGTTACCTAGTTTAGGAATCCTATAACAAGGAAGGTAATAAGTGATCATGTAGACGTAGGTTCATAGGTGTTTACTAGACTAACAACCACAGGGGCCTTTTTAAGCCTAGCTATGCATCCCAAATCTCTGACAAGTTCTGATACCCTGGACAAGTGTAAGCATGGGCCTGGGAGTTGAATCATTTACAGGTTACCTCTGTCCATTAGAGACATAGGTGCCAAACCAAGGATGAATTTCCGGTTTCCCATCCAATTGTCCAATTTGCACTTGAATTGGGTTAGGAAGGAATTCTGCTTCATATGGATGGGGAGTCTGTTTTATAAACGGAGTAGTATCTGGGATACATACCTATCTCTCCAGCAGGTCCTATTTATATCACAGGCAAGGTTTAACGCTTTAGAACGGGTAATTCTGATGCTGTTTTGCAGATATGCAGGAGGTCCCATCAGAGTGGGGTCTGACAATGCCATGCGTGCCAGGCATAGATGTATTAATATTTTAGAAATTTTATGAAAGTCGATATAAAGCATAGAAATATGGATATCAAGAAGAGGTACAAATGGAAATGTTTATGGAAGAATTAAATATACCAAGGTTAGTGGTAGATGAGGCTCAATTACTAATGGTTAGGTGAGGAGCTGATGAGAAAAATTGTGATGCATAACCAATCTACAAGAAAGTCCCCAGGAATAGATGGTATTCCCATGGAAGTTTGGAAGCTATGAGGAAAAAACTGATAAAAATCTGGAAGGTTTTGTTTAATAATATTTTAAGAGAAGGAGAAGTACCAATATCCTGGAAGAAAGCAGTGGTAGCTGTAATACTTAAACAGGGTAAAGATCCATTGGGCCCAGCTTCATAAGGCCCATTTCAATACTAAACCATGATTATAAAGTGTTTTATGTCTATAATGGCTAGCAGAATGGCAACACTGATGCCAAAATTGACAGGTATGGATCAATGTGGTTTTGTGGAGGGGAGGCAAACATTTGACAACATTAACAGAACACTGATGATCCCTAGGGAAGCAGAATGTAAGAAAATACCATTCTTGTTGGTGGGTCTTGATGGAGAAAAAACATTTGACAGAATAAGCTGGCCACTTTATGAGCAGGGCAATGTAAGCATCTGCATTTCCTGAAAAAATTATAAGGTTGATTAGGACGATATATGAAGGATTGGAGACGAAAATGCTTATTATTATTCTCCTTAGTGGTCTACTTACAAAATCCTAGTCTCTCTCTGTTTTTTTCACCTTCCCCTGCTTCATCATCATCCTTTTCCACTTTGAATTATAGGTTTCTGCTTGTGCTACATATAGGAGCCTTAACTGTGTAGCTCTGAAAAACCCCTTCAAATCGGGTAATCACAATCCGCCTTGTTCTATTGGAAGAATCAACCTATCTCACTGGACCCTTGCCATCTTCCCCTCCCAGATAAAATCCTTCGTCTCTTTACTAATTGTTATCCACAACTTCTCCTTTGGTCGATAAAAATATGCCTGAACTGTGTATAACACTAAAGGGACTAGAAACATTTTAACTGCTTGCATCTTACTTTCCAAATAACAGAGCTTCCAATTTCTCAGTTTTTGTATTATCTTTTGTTTAGTCTCTTTCCACATATCCTCAGCTGCCACAGCATAATAATTTTAATTCATACTCCTAAGTACTTCATTTTATCATGTCCGTGGGGGTACATAATTTATAGCTGTTGCCTTTGTTTTAGCTTCATGAATTTTGTATCCCGAAAAGATTTGAAACTGTCTCAAAATGTTCCAGAACACTGAAATATCCTTTTCTGGTTTTATCAGGTATAAAATCTGGAGCGTTTCTCCCCTGGCCTCCGCTGAAAACAGGCTCTGTGGAACCTAGTCGGACATTCCCGGTCAACAAATGTTAAAAAATAAATAAATAAATAAAAAATAAAATAGTAGCACCTGCAAATATAGACAGTTTTTCTTGACTACCATACCAATTATATCCTTGAATTTCTGAGTCCATTATTTTCTTTGCCACTGGTTCTAAATATAATGCAAATAACAAACGAGAAAGAGTATACCCCTGCTTGGTTCCTCTGCTCAAGAAGAAATTATCAGAGAGGAACCCACCCACTTTTTGCCTCCGATCCCTCATATATCCTCCTAATCAACCTTATAATTTTATCAGGGAATGTAAATGCTTCCACTGACCTGCTCATAAAGTCCCAGCTTACTCTGTCAAATGCTTTCTCTGTATCAAGACCCACCAACAACAGTGGTATTTTCTTACATTCTACTTCCCTCTGGATCATCAGTGTTCAGTTAATGTGGTCAGATGTTTGCGTCCTCTCCACAAAACCACACTGATCCATATCTATCAAGCTCAGCATCACTTCTGTCATTCTTTTATCCATTATAGACAAACACTTTATAATCATGGTTTAGTATTGAAATGGGCCTGTATGAAGCTGGGTCCAATGGATCTTTACCATCTTTAGGTATTGCAGCTACCACTGCTTTCTTCCAGGATATTGGTACTTCTCCTTCTCTTAAAATACTGCTAAACAAAACCCTCCAGATCTTTATCAGTTGTTTCCCTTGTAACTTCCAAACTTCCAAAGGAACACCATCTATTCCTTGGGACTTTCTTGTGGACTGGTTGAACATCATAATTTTTATCTCATCTCCTCCTATCCTAACTGTTAGTAATTGAGCCTCATCTACCTATATGCTTGGCATATTTAATTCTTCTATAAACATTTCCATGTCTACATTTTCTTGATTTCCAGACATCTCTGCTTTATACAGACTTTCATAGAATTTCCAAAATATTTCTAATACCTCTACAGGATCTATTGTTATCTTCCTTGTTGTGGGGTCCCTAAGCTTGGCCACAGCTCTTTCTACTTTCTGTTGTCCGGGTCATTGTTCTAAAAGTTTTTGTGCTCAAGAGTTGTCAAAAACATTTGCTTAATAGCAGTTTTTCTAAACTCATACATATTATCAAGGAAATCCCTTATTTTCTATTTAGCATTCTGCAGTTGCTCCTCTTCTTATTCTGTGAGATCCCCCCTAGTCTGCAAAACTAACATTTGTCAGTACCTCTAAATAATTCTTCTTACTTCTTAACCATGTCTCCCTTTCTTTTATTTCCACCCTATTTTTAAACTGCACTTTAATTTTATCCCACTCCCTAGCTATATTTTCAGAAGAAATTTCTATCTTCTCTAATAGCTCCTGAATAATTTCCACTACCCATTCCTTAAATTCCTGTCTTTTCAACAGAGAGAGGGAAAGTACCAGTGTCTCATTATTTCATTAATCTGTGTTTTTGTTTTAGTTATCATTGGCACATGATCTGAAATGGTTACTGGATGAGTATCAAGACTCAATTAAATGCACATGTTCCTGTGAAATGTAAATTCTGTCTAGCCTAGTCCAGTTTTTGTATCTTGCAGAATAATATGTAAACTCACTCCAAACTTCTAGTACTGAATTCACATCTTCCATGCCAAATAGTTTCTTCATTTTCTTAAAAAAAAAAATCTACCCTTCATTGTTATATTTTCCCTTTTGGGCTCACCCATACACATATTCACTACTGCAAATCAAATTCCAGTTCCTACCTATAAGTTATATTTCTTCTGAAAGCTGATTATTTCTCCCAGAATTTTCTTAAGCTCCATTATAACAGTTTTAGGTGGAACATAAATACATGCCAGTATAATCCTCCTCCCTTGCCAGTAGCCCCTTAGTACTACAAATGTACCAGTATGGCCCCTACAGTGCCTTTTTTAGGAAAAGTGATGGTTAAAACTACCAACATAAAAATTTAAACAAAACAGAAATCAAAGGTCATGCTGCTAAATGCTAGGAGTCTAAACATGAAACTATACTCACTGCAAGCTTTCCCAACTCTGGAAAATGCTGACATCTGTGCAGTCACAGAAACCTGTTTCAAAGCTGCGGACAGCACCACAGCCTTAACCTGGTTACTCATCCCATCATAGATTCAGACCCCAAACTGTGGGCAGTTAAGCCAAAGGAGGTGGAGTTTCAATATACATTAAAGATGTACACACCTCCAGGCTGGTCAAACAGTATGACGCACAGGAGTTACTCCACGTGCAGTTAACCATTGACAAGACCCCTATTCAAACCATCAGCTATCTACTGGCTCCCAAATCTGACTCAAGATATCCAATCTGCCTATTTGAACCTGTTGGAATCTATCAAGATTCAGCCCTTTACCCTGATCCTGGGTGACTTTAACTTTCCAAACATAGATTGGAAGAACTACTCATGCCAAAACACAAATGCCCAGAGATTCCTGGATTTTATCAATCAATGCAAATGCCTTGGAAAGTACAGTTTTGTACCTACCATAAATGTAGATGTTAGAGTGCTAATACAGCTGCAGTCATAACATATGGGTTCTCCTGCCGTCAGGCGGGTCCTCGGTCGGCGTCGGTTGTCGTTGCTTCTTCCCTGACGTCAGTGCGACAGGGGTATAAAAGAACCAGCCGACGCCATTTTCTTCAGTTTTTCTTGCCCCAGATGTCAGGTGCTCCCAGAAGGAAGGCAATACATAAATTTGTGTAATAAAGCAATGTCATATAATCAAAATACATTAGTTGCAAGCAAATACACCATAAAAGAATACCCCAATCAGGTTGTATGAGGAGGTGTTAGCCAATAGGCCTGTCCCAAGAGGGGAAGGAGGGAGGGAAACCTGGACTGCAGCTGTATTAGCACTCGAACATCTACATTTATGGTAGGTACAAAACTGTACTATGTTCATCGTGCATACAGCTGCAGTCATAACATATGGGTAGAATCCCAAAGCTAAGAAAGGGGTGGTAGGCACTAGTTGGAACTAGGAGGAGCCAGGATGCCCTGCAAGACTGCAGTGGCAAAGCCTGCTCTAGTTTTGGAGTATAATGGTAGGTGGTAGTGCTTGGAGAAGGTATGCACAGAACTCCAAGTGGCTGCTTCCAAAATATCTTTGGTAAGAACTCCTCTGAGGAAAGCTGCAGAGGTAGATGTGGCCCTTGTGGAGTGAGGTCCGATGCCTGCAGGTACAGTTTTGCCATGAAAAGAGTAACAAAAGCGTATGCAGTGGGCTATCCATTTTGAAACTGTCTGTTTGGAAATAGGCTTCCCTTGAGCTCCTATAGCATAGGACACAAAGAGCTGTTCTGATTTTCTGAAAGGCTTTGTTCTGTCCAAATAATAACGCAGTTGTCTGTGGATGTCCAAGGAATGTAATAATCTCTCCCCTTTGTTTTGAGGATTAGGATAAAAGGTAGGTAAGTGTATAGCCTGGTTCAAAGCTACCCTGGATACCACTTTTGGCATAAAGGATGGGTTGGTTCATAAGGAAACTCTGTCCTGATGGAAGATGATAAAAGGCTGCACAGCCATGAGGGCTTGTAGTTCTGATACCCTACGAGCTGAAGTAATAGCCAGAAGGAAAGCTGTTTTCCATGACAAATATTGCAAATCTGTTGAGGCAGCTGGCTCAAAAGGAGGCAAGGTCAGCTTTTCTAGTATGAAATTGAGGTCCCAAGCAGGTATTGGTTGTTTCCTTGGGGGTTTTATATTCTTAGCCCCTCTGAGGAACTGACTTAAGAGGGGTGAGAGAATAAAGGTGGATCAGTGTTGTATTCTGCAGAAATGGCTGAGGCATGGATTTTGATGGAGGAGAATGAAAGTCCACTGCTTAGCAGCTTAGCTAGATACTGTAATATTTGAGGTAAATTCAGTTTTCCAGGATTCTGGCCCTTTTTCTCATTCCAGACACAAAACCACTTCCATTTTGCGGCATAGGCTTTTCTAGTAGACGGCCTTCTGGCCTCCAAAGTGACATCCTGCACACCTCCTTGGAGAGTAGGGTCTGTTGTGATGTTAAGGAATCTTCCATGCGGCCAGATTGAGTGTTTTCAGCTGACTGTGAAGAGTTTTGAAGCTGTGCTGAGTCAGAAGAAGAGGCATTAGAGGTAGGGTCCATGGTGGGGAATGCGTCAGGCTCCTCAGGAGTGGGTACCAGTGTCTTGGCCAGTCTGGAGCAATGAGAATCATCTTTGGTCTGTCTGCTCTGGTTTTTAATAGAACTTTGGGCAGCAGAGGAAGAGGTGGAAAGGCATAAACTGTCATTGTTGTCCAACTGAAAGAGAGAGCGTCCACTCTCCAGGCCTTTAGATGAAAAGTCCTTGAGCAGAATTTTGTCAATTGGTGATTTTTGTGGGAGACAAAGAGATCTATGTCTGGCCTTCCCCATGCTTGAATTATTTCTGTAAAAACTTGAGGATGCAACTTCCATTCGTGTGGATCTGTTACATTTCTGCTTAGGTTGTCTGCCAGCGTGTTTTCCTTGCCTGACAAGTACTGTGCTTGAAGCTCGATTTGTAATTCCAGAGCCATGTTCCAAAGTGACATGGCCAGTCTGCATAGGGGGTATGAATGGGTACCTCCCTGTTTGTTTATGTACCACATTACTGTCATGTTGTCTGTCCTTATCAATAGTTGACCGGGATGCAGAAGGTCTTTGAAAGCTATAATAGCATTTATTACTGCTAGCATTTCCTTTTGATTGATGTGAAGGTGCTTTTCTTTTTGGGACCATTTGCCCTGAATGCACCGATCTGTCATGTGCGCCCCCCCAGGCGTAGTCCGAGGCGTCTGTTGTGATGACTTGATTTGCTTGAGGCTTGCAGAATGGGAGACCTGTGTTTGTTTGGCATGGTTGAGCCCACCACAGAAATTCCTTTTGAAGACATGGAATTAGTGGTATTATTGTTTCCAAACTGTGGCTGTGTTGAGACCATAGGTTTTTCAGGTACCATTGAAGTTTCCTCATATGCAGCTTTGCACATGGGATTAGTAGGATGCAAGATGCCATGAATCTCAGAGCCTGCAGGATTTTCCTTGCAGTCAGCCTGGTAAAATCTGCTAGTGTTCTGAAGTATTGAGTTAGTTGCCCCTGCTTCTCTGGCGTGAGGTAGACCATCTGGGTGTTTGTGTCCAAGTTGGCACCCAGGAAAATTATTTTCCGAGAGGGTATTAGCCTTGATTTCTTTTTGTTGACAGTGTATCCCAGAGAATTCAACAACATTATTACATAAGCCAGATGTTTCAGAAGAATATGCTTGCTGTCCGCTTGGATCAAGCAGTCGTCCAAATATGGGTATATTTGTATCCCTTGAAGTCTGCAGTAGGCAATTACTGATGCCAGGCATTTCGTGAATACTCTGGGCGCAGTAGATAAGCCAAAGGCCAATGCAGAGAATTGATAATGGGTTGAACCTGCAAGAAATCTGAGGTATCTTCTGCAATTTTGTCTGATTGGGACATGCAGGTATGTCTCCTTGAGGTCCAATGTTACCAGCCAAGACTCCTTGCCCAGCATGGGAAGAAGCTGCTGTAAAGTGAGCATCTTGAATTTTGGTACGAGTAAAAATGTGTTTAGGATGGATAGTTCCAAAATAGGTCTCCAATCTTTTCCCTTCCTTGGTACCAGGAATAGTCTGGAATAAAAGCCTTGACCTTGTTCGTGAGTAGATACCTCTTGAATAGCTTTCATGTCCATGAGATCTGAAATCTGTTTTTGTGCCTCTGCCCTTTGATTGTGTGGCAGGTTTGGCATGCCTCTCATTTTTGGAAGGGTGTGAAAATGGAATCTGTAGCCTCTGTTTATAATGTCCAGGATCCATTTGTCTTTTGTGACAATATGCCAATTTTTTGAAAATAATGCCAGTTTTCCACCTAAGGGTGCTGCCATTTGAGCCTTGCTTGGCATGCAAAGGGGAAAGACATTGGGCTTGCTTTCTGAATGGCTGCGAACTATCCTCACCACCTCTTTGTGTAGGAGCTTGCCATTGTCTGCCTCTATACGATCCTTGAGATTGCCCTCTGCCCCTCGGGCGTCTGTATCTACCTCTTTGGGGTCTGTCCATGGCTGGAAAGGACCAATTTTTGGAAGGCCAATTTCTACCGAAACGTGGAGGTTGTACCTGTAGAAAATCCTTCACTGTTTGCATTGATTTAGCTTTTTCCTCCATTTTCTTTAATACCTCTTCAGCTTTAACACCAAATAATACATCCTTTTGAAGAGGGGCATCTAGCAATTTAGCTTTGGCATGATCTGGTAAGGTTTGTTCCTTGAGCCAGGCATGTCTACGTATCACTGATCCTGTAACAGCAGCTCTACATGAGGCCTCTAGAGCATCAAAACCACATTGCAAGGTATGTTTACCCACTTGTTCTGCACTATGCATCAAATCCTGCAACTCCTTCAAGTCTGGTTGTTCAGGTTGTGACATTTTACTTCTCAATTGTGATAATAGAAAATGCTGGTACTTTAGCATATGGAACTGGCAGTTTAATGCCCTCATGGTTAAGGTAGCCGAGGTATATACCTTTTTTCCCCACCTTTTCTGAGGATCTGGAATCTCTCTCGGAAGGTAATGGATTTTTAGCAGTGGAGGCCTTAATTCCTTTGGGGCCCTGTGAGATAGTTTCTGGGTCAGCCGCATGGCTTTTGTATAAAAATTGGTGCGAGTCAGGAACCCGGTAGTACTTGTCAGGCTTGACAGGGGCTGGAGGTAAAGAATCCGGATTAAGGCAGGCCTCCGAGTACACATCATCTAGTATGTCTAAGACAGGAGGTATAGCCAGAGGCCTGTGCTGAGGTAGCAAGAGAAAATCCCTAAGCCTTTTCTTGGAATCAGAGTACTCTTGGCCTTCCCAGTGGAAGTGTTCCCTTAAGGTATGCAAGGTTTCCCCAAACGAGTAATCCTCTGGGGGGGAGACAGAGGGAATGGACTCCTCTGCATCAGAATCTTCAAAAGGGGAGTAAGAATGTTCCTGTTCATCAGAGTGCTCTGATATAATGGAGGCCTGGTCACAGGAGGGGGATTCTTCCTCCACTCTGGGCCTTTTGTCTGGGGGGGTTGAGAACCCCTGATAAGAGTAATTAAATCCTCAGCCATTTTGAGCATCTGTTTTTTAGGCATGGGGCCTGGAGAAAGGCCATGTGTAGCTTGTCTCTTAGAATGCATGGCTGCTTTAGACTTAGTGAAAGCCTTGATGGGAAAAGAAGAGGAAGGTCTGAAGACACCTTGAGAGGAGGCAGACCTGTCTACATTTTGAGATTCACCACCAAGAGTGGCTTCGGTATCTGTAGTCGGGGTGTGGGCTGAGGAGCCAGCAATCTCGGGCACAGAAGACACCGCCAAAGAAGTGTTGTTGGTAGTCAGGGGCTGCGTAGGCGCCTCGCTGAGAACCGGACCACCTGTAGTCGGCTTTGGCGTGGTGTCGGTAGAGGTCGCGGACCTCGTGTGCCGGTCCTTATCTTTGTGTTTTTTAGACAAAACTGGAGTCGGAGTATCCAATGACATAATATAGTTAAATTTTTGCCAAAATAATGCTGGGCGAACTCCGCCTGACGTTTAATGGTGCGTTTATTGAATGTAGCACAAAAACGACAGACCGAGACGTCGTGGTCTGGGCCTAAGCAAGGAATACAGAGGGAATGAAAATTCTTATGTGGTATTTGCTTCCCACATGAAATACAATTATTAACTTTGTCTGACATCGGTCTGAGGCAAGAAAAGTTCCCCCAACGGGGTACTTAGCTTTCAAGGAGACTTCGGTTGGAAAATTTTCGTAATTTCAGGAGCTGGCCGACCGGCACTTGCGAACTGCTTCTGCTTCGGGCACCGCGCGGCAAGAAAGACTGAAGAAAATGGCGTCGGCTGGTTCTTTTATACCCCTATCGCACTGACATCAGGGAAGAAGCGACGACAACAGACGCCGGACCTAGACTTTGGAATTCGGCCGACCGAGGACCCGCCTGACGGCAGGAGAACCCATATGTTATGACTGCAGCTGTATGCACGATGAACATCAGCTAGTTGATACCCCCGCAAAAGGTGATAATATCTTGGACTTGGTATTAACTAATAAGAGTAACCACTGCAGCAGCCCTATGTACATACTCCCTGGTAAGATCAGACCATAAAGCGGTCACTTTTGAAGTCACCATCTCCCCCAACCCCCCCCCCCCCCCAGCTAGGATCAGACATAAAAACTTCTCCAAAGCTGATTATAGCCTCCTGAGGGATTGTATAACAGCTTCACAGCCCCCTCCCCCTCTGTAGGAACTGGCACCAATAGCTAAAACTGCACCAAAGCACTATATGAGCATTTATATAGATGCATGGCATCAGGAATACCCGACAGGACTAAATCATCCTCTGCAAGGAAGAGTAAACCTGTCTGGTGGACATCTGCAATAAATAAACTCTATAACAAAAGGAAAAAAATTGCTGTCTGAGACCAAGAAGGAGCAGGTGCCCTAATTGGAAGCAATGTCTTCTTAGCCTGAACATGCAAGTAAATAAGAGCACTAGTGAAATCCTCCAAAGCAAACTTCGAGTCCAAATTGGCCACATCTACTAGAGACAATCATAAGGCCTTCTTAACATATGTCTGCAACCTCAAAGGAAGCACCCAGATCTGTTCAGAACTGGTGGTCAAGGACACCACATATGCAAATGCCGTAGATATAGCAAACTTGCTGGCTGACAGATTCAGTGAAAGCTTTACCCCTCTGTCCCATCAGTAAATCAGGACATTCCCAGTACCTGCCCCCTTACCCTTATATCTAGGTGAACAGGTCAACACTGCTCCCTCAAAGGCAAAAAATACAGCCTCCATGGGACCAGATATCATCCAGGGTGCATCCTATGTGAACTCACGCAAGAACTTGCAGCACCATTAGGCACCCTATTCAACCAAAGCTTGAGTACTGGTTTTGTCCCAGCTGAGTGGAGGACAGCCACTCTCATCCCTTTACACAAAGGTGGAGCATCCACTGATCCAGGAAATTATAGACCCATCAGCCTAACTAGCCCGATGTGCAAGGCTATGGAATGGATTATCATGGACCTCATTAACAAGGACATTGGCAACCTCCAAACATGTGATCCAACACAGTTTGGCTTCATCAAGGGGAGGTCATGTCGGTCAACTTCTTTGAGACAGTCACCAAAGATGGATCAGGGGAAGACGGTGCACACCACCTACCTTGACCTGGCCAAAGCCTTTGACACTATTCCCCACTTGGGCATAATAGATAAACTTTCTTAACTAGGCATCAATCCATATGTTACCAGATGGATAGCAAAGTGGCTCATTGATAGAACCCACCTACTCAAAATAGGGAAACCCACCTCAAGCAGACCCCGTAACAAGTGGTGTACCCCAGGGTTCGGTCTTGGGGCCTCTGTTATATGGGATATACTTTTCTGAGGTGCAGGCCAAAAAGTACAGTTGTGTACACTTACCATAAATGTAGATGTTCGAGTGCATTCACTGTTGCAGTCATTACATTTGGGTATCTGGCATGGCTTAGTGGTAAATCACTTTGTGTATGGTATACAGGGTCATGGGTTCAAGCCTTGCAGAGGCTGTTTATTACAGACATTCCAAGGGCTCCAGGTTTCAGCCGCAAGGAACTTTTAGAACAAAGCAGCATGGTGCCTCCACCTCCAAATCTGGAAGCAACAAGGCACCTCCCTATGGTAAACAGTCTCAATGACTTTCCACTGCAATCACCAAGCACTTATCTTTTGGCCGCCCCTTTGGGGGGAAAACTAGCACTTCATGCACAAAACTGGCAACTGATTACCCAGGACAAATGGGTTTTAAATATAGTATCCCAGGGATACAGATTTCATTTCCACACGTTGCCAATCCCAAACGGATGGCCAGATCTACTTCCAAATCAGTGGGCAGAGGCCCAGAAACAAGTTATGTCCCTCATGAATATGGGGGCTATTCAGCCTGTTCCAGAAAAGGAAAAGGGACAGGGTTTCTATTCAAGACTTTTCCTGGTACCCAGAAAAGACAAATCATGGTGTCTAATTCTGGACTTATCCATTCTAAATACATTTCTGGACATTCCAAAATTCAAGATGCTGACTCTTCAACAGTTACTACCTATGCTAGGCAAGGATGCCTGGTTGATAACTCTAGACTCAAAAGAGGCTTACCTGCATATCCCAATCAGGGAATCTTGCAGAAGATGCCTCCACTTCAAAGCAGGCTACTTGCATTACCAGTTCTCTGCACTGCACTTTGGCTTATCTACTGCACCCATGGTCTTCGCAAAATGCCTGGCACCAGTAATTGCATTTTGCAGACAAAGAAATATTCAAATTTATCCATACCTGGACGATTGTCTAATTCAGGCAGAAAACAAGGACACTCTTCTAAAACATCTGGTGTTTGTAAAAAGGGCTCTAACTTGCCTAGGGTACACCATAAACAAAAAGAAATCACAACTGGTACCCTCTCACAAAATTACATTCCTGGGTGCAAGCTTGAATACAACTGCCCAGATGACTTACCTTACACCAAAAAAACAAATTCAATTGATGACTTACTTCAAATAGGTGGCCACAAAAACCCAGCTATCTACAAGCCAAATTCTGCAGGCCTTGAGTTCATGGCCTCCTTCTTCTAATTCCATATGCAAGACTGCATATAAGGAAATTTCTTTTTGTTTATGGTGTACCTTAGGCAAGTTATAATCCTTTTTACAAACACCAGATGTTTTAGAAGGGTGTTTTTGTTTTCTGCCTGAATTAGACAATCGTCCAGGTATGGATAAATTTGAATATTTCTTTGTCTGCAAAATGCAATTACTGGTACCAGGCACTTTGTGAAGGCCCTGGGCACAGTAGATAAGCCAAAGGGCAGTGCAGAGAACTGGTAATGCAAGTAGCCTGCTTTGAAGCAGAGGTATCTTCTGCAAGATTCCCTGATTGGGATATGCAGGTAAGCCTCTTTTAAGTCTAGAGTTACCAACCAGGCATCCTTGCCTAGCATAGGTAGTAACTGTAGAAGAGTCAGCATCTTGAATTTTGGAATGTCCAGAAATGTATTTAGAATGGATAAGTCCAGAATTGGACACCATGATTTGTCTTTTCTGGGTACCAGGAAAAGTCTTGAAAAGAAACCTTGTCCCTTTTCCTTTTCTGGAACTGGCTGAATAGCCCCCATATTCATGAGGGACATAACCTGTTTCTGGGCCTCTGCCCACTGATTTGGAGGCAGATCTGGCCATCCGTTTGGGATTGGCAACATGTGGAAATTAAATATGTATCCCTGTGATACTATATTTAAAACCCATTTGTCCTGAGTAATCAGTTGCCAGTTTCATGCATGAATTGCTAGGCGGCCAAAAGATAAGTGCTTGGTGATTGCAGTGGAAAGTCACGGAGACTGTTTACCATAGGGTGGTGCTTTGCTGCTTCCAGATTTGGAGGTGGAGGCACCCCACTGCTTTGTTCTAAAAGTTACTTGCGACTGAAACCTGGAGCCCTTGGAATGTCTGTAATAAACGGCCTCTGCAAGGCTTGAACCCAGGACCCTGTACACCATACACAAAGTGATTTACCACTAAGCCATGCCAGATACCCAAATGTAATGACTGCAACAGTGAAACACAAAGAACATCCAGTGGGCTATGACTGACCAAGTTTGCAGATGACTGCAAGCTGGGTGCTGTCATCAATTCCTCTAGTGATGTGGACATCCTCCACGAGGATCTCACTCAAATGACTGGTACCAGAAACATGGCCTCAAACTGAATACCAAAAAATGCATCATCCTCCTCTTTTGGGAGAGTGATGTCCCCACAAATTATCATATTAATAGCAACGCCCTAAGCATGCAATCAGTCGTGAGGTATTTGAGCACCCAGGGTGATAGCAACCTGACTTTTGACCACCATGTTGCTTCCGTTGTACGGAAAGCCTTCTACATAGTCCACCTCATAAGTAAGGGTATCTCATCCAGGGACAAGGAGGTCATAACATCCCTGTATTCTTCCCTTATAAGGCCCATTATTGAGTACAACGCCCCTTTTGGCATGTACCTCACAAAGCACATGCAGCTGGAGAGACCACTGAGGTTCCTCACTAGGAGAATCCAGGGCCTCAAACATCTGCCAATACACAGGCTAAAAGTCCTATCCCTCTACTCAGTTTCATAGAGACTCCTCAGAGGTGACCTCTGTCTGGCATACAAGGTGATCATGGACCCAACCTTGATGGGACTGCTGCATATATGCAAGTCCAGCTCCACTTGAGTAACCCACACTCGTGACCTCAACATGGTCTGTAACATCAACAAGACTGGTTGGCGGGACAGATTTGTGTCCCAGAGACTTCCCCGTCTATGGAATACACTCCCTTTTCACATCAAGCAGCGTAAGTCTTTACCCCTTTTTAAGTGCAACCTGGATGGGAAATAGAAAACATGGACAGAGGCATTGGGTGATGATTTGTCTAAACATGGGCTAAACTCTTGGCTAGGATTATAAGGGCCTCAGGGCCAATAGCCTAGTAACCTCCTATGATCCCATGATAAGTATTTTTTATCCTTTTCTATCATTATTGGAGCTCCTCTTTCAATTAATATCAGTACTCTTCCTTTTCTTTATCCCAGATATTCTACTGAATAACCATCCTGAAAACCTTTCTTTATCAAATTCACATGCTCAGTTCTTTCCAAGTATGTCTTCTGTAGCATAGATATTTGCACTCTAAATGTTTTAATATAGTTCATTACTCTTTTTTTTTTTGTATTTAAATTTGATTGGTACTCTCAAATTTACTTCGGGACTCGCAGGCTTTGCCCTTCTTGGAAGGGGTGATACAGCCTAAGAATGGTTATTGCCAAGGCACACATGGGTTTTCGTCAAATTGCTTTGAATATCCTATGTCTGACAAAAAAAAATCTAATTTCTAACTTTTCCTGGAAAAATGGATTTAATAGAGGATCCTGCACAGTCTTTTACGAAACATACAAAACAGTCATTCAGAGAACAATTTCTCAACTGAAACGGTCATAAACTAGCACACCTACTGGCAATGAACATCAGAGCTGCACTAGCTAAATGTGTATCAATTTCCAAGTTGACATATTACCTTCCACCATTGCCTTACATTCTTCCACAAACACTCAACTACTCCAAGCAGCACTACATAAAATTTGCTGCTACTCTGCCTTCCTTGTCAACGCTAAAGTCTCAATGTAGTCTCTTAAATGAAGTCAGCTGGCTTCTTAATACCAATAGGGCAAGCCTTTTTTTAAATGCAATGCTTTTGAAAAATTACTAGGCTGGACTACCATCCACCAATTTAATCAAAAGTGTCAGAGGACAGCTGACAGCTTCCTTAGAAATAACAGCAATGATGTTATATTAGATAGACATCATTCTGGTTTAGAAATTGGCAAAAGAGCCTTTTCAAAATTTGGACCTACCTTACAGAACAATGAAAAAGTATTTTTTAAAGAAAAAAGTTTATGCTTCAGAAATGCTGTTTAAGTCAGGTTGGGTCAGCATTGTACATCCCACTAATGCATTTGCATTACAAACCTGTCATTCAGCTTCAAATCCAAACACTTGTAAATGTCTACATACTGATTTTTTTCTTGTAAATATGTGCATGGATAGTAAGTCAAGTATTATTCTCAGAACTTTTATTATTTTTGCATTTTTCATTAATCTCCAATATTGTTCTGTATGTACTTTTCCACTATAATTTTTTTATTTTTATGATTACTGTTATTAATGTCTGACAGTTGTCACACTATATTGTACATAAGCTCTTCAGAAGAGCCTGGCTCATGGCTGACCAAGGTCTACTGACCAACCCATTTACTCAGTTAAAAAATAAATAAAAATAAGAGGGAGTCTACTTCATGTAAAAATTAATATTGTTGTAAGATGTGTTGTTTAAAGATTACAAGCTGGAATTAACCCAGTCAAGAAGGAAAGACTACTGACTTGTTTCAGGAAAAAAAAAGTGCCTTTGCAATGACTGGAATGCAAAAACCCTCCTTAGCAACAATGAAAATGGAAAGTTATCCTGACATGGGTTTAGGTTGAAAGGAGAGTTGAAATTTTAATTGCAAAAGGCTTCCCTTTTCTGTTAAAGGCAAGAATCTTACAGCCACAGATATGTTATATGTTATTATGGAAATGCGCCGACAATTATATTGCCATATATCTCCCTGAGATGAAATGTTCGGCTTATTAGAAAAGACAAACGCAGGTAATGGCATTTTAGGAAGGAACAAACAAAACGACCGTTGAATCCACCAAAAAGAAGAAATACAGACTCCTTATGCAGGATAAAATACGGTGCAGCTTGAACAGGAAAAACTTTAATACATAAAATAATCCATTGGGTTTACATGAAATAATCCATTGGGTTAAGCGCTTTCATCTGTTCTCATACAGACTTCCTCAGAACCTACTAATGCAACTTAGCCTTAGTTTATATATCCAATTTGGTGCCAAAAAACATTCAAAGCTGATTAAAAACCTTAAAGAGACATTCCTTACATTCATATATTACACGCAATAACTTCTAATTCATTAATATAAATACTTCCAAATATATATCTAAATGAATTATATACATTATGTGCACATAATATCAATTTATAAATACATTTTTAAAAATTAAATAAAGTAAAATACAGTATAATAAAATGCAGTAAACTACAGTGCAATAAATGAAATGTATGCACAGTATTGGTATAAGAATATGTGCAAGAATATAAATTTAAACATGTATAAATATTTGTACAATATATACATTAATTTATATAACATTATTAATGATAAACTGAACATAAGTATGCCGCTGTTACAGAATAATATCAAGGCATACATAATTTATTCTAAGATAAGGAAGGGTTTTATACTAATGCTGTCATTAATACCTGGAAATCTTGTGGCATCAGTGTAAATCTGCCACTTACTTTTCATCATAGCTAAATAGACTTTCCAATTACCCCCACATACACTACTATCAATTTGTTCAATAATGGAGAATTTAAAATTATGTTGATGTCCTCTACTAAATATGTGTTTGTATAAAGCATTCTTCGTATCTTTTTTCTGAACCTTATAATAATGTTCATATATTCGTTTTTTGATTTTCCTCTCGGTCTTTCCTATGTAAAATGCTGGGCAGGCATCACACTTTGCAAGATATACTACTTGTTTAGTATTACAATTGCCTGCCTTGCATTTAATATATGTCTTATTGATGTTCTCTAACTTGATACATGCGACTTCATTAATATATCTACACTGGCTACAGGAACCACATTTTGAAGTTCCTTTAGATGTTTTCTTATGTTTCTCTGTATGTGTTGTCCTCTCCAATAACTTTTTAATATTTGGAGCTGTTTTCAATACACATTTGGGTTGATTACCTAAAATCATGGCTATGCTATCTGTTATAGTTATCAAATCCCAATGTCTATTCAATATTTCTTTTATATGATTAGCAAAAGGAGTATACATAATCACACATACTCTATTGAATACTTCTTCTGTGGTATCCCTCTTGCCTTTATCCTTAACACTTACACTTGATGTACCTAGAAGGGGTAGAAACTTGATGCCCCATTGCCGTTTTACATATCCAACGACATCTTTTAACATGGGAATAGGGTAACCCCTACTACTGAACATGTTAAATATTGTTTCTAATTCATCTTCCATTGTAACTTTACTGGATGACATGTGTGCTGCTCTAACACACTGTCCTTTTACCACATTTTTGAATATATAAGGTGGATGACTACTACTAAACTCTATATAATCATTTGAAAATGTGGTTTTCCTGTGTATTTTAGATGCAAACCCATTTCTAGTATGACTTATATAAGTGTCCAAGTAGGCTATACCTTCTTTGTTAATATTATATGTGAATTTCGAAAAATCAGTCGTCCCATTGATGTAATTAATGAATGAATTAATTTCGTCGTGCGTACCATTCCATAGGATGAATAAATCATCGAGATATATAAAACAATATGATGGTAAAATTCACTTTGAAACACATATTTAGACTCCCAATCTAACATAACAAGGTTTGCAAAGATGGGGGCACAAGAGGCACCCATAGCAACACCTCTGCTCTGCCTAAAAAACTCCCCTTGAAATTGAATGTAATTATGGTCTAATACTAAGCTCATCATATCCATAATTAAACCAATTTTATCCCATGACAGTTTTGAGAATTTCCTCAAACTGTTGCAGAAAAATTCCAAGCCACAGTCCTTAGGTATACATGAAAATAGGTCAATGACATAAATTGTCAAAAAAATCAACCCACCATTCCATATATCATGCGTAAGTTTACTTAAAAAATGCCAAGAATCCTTAATTAGATGTGGTATATTCTCATACACATGTTTTATCCATCTATCTATTGTTACACCCAAATTATATGTCTTGGACTTTGACCCAGATATAATAGGTCTAAAGGGAGGGTTGTCCATGCATTTATGAACCTTAGGGATACCTATTACATTTGCCATTATAGGAAATTCTACCTTAATAAAATTATAGATCGCATTCGTGATTCTATTATCTATCAAATACTCTTCGATAGCTAAATCAATTCTTATAACCTATATTAACTTGGTTTAATGAAATTGCTTCATAATCCACACAGTGGAGAGATTTTTATTTTAAACAATTTCAAGCAGCGGAAAATAAAGCTATGAACATATACAATAGGAAGCAAAGGAAGATACAGTGAGATGTGGAACAATATAAGAATAATTGAGCGTACATTTGGCCACAAGATAGAACAGCCAATGAGAAGGAAAAGTTTTATAATGGTAGAAATAGATATAGGAATAATGAAGGGGAAGAAAATTTTCAAGGGGGCAGATTCTATCCAGCCCCGAAACAGCAATACAGAAAGGAACGTTAAGTCATACACTCAATGTTTATTATGTAAATACTGAGCATTCAAATGAAGAAAACAACATACACAAAAGTACAGATATCAGCTTAAAAGATTTCGATTGCCATGATAATACACAAGCAGCGGAGAACAAATTGAATATAGTTGAAAGTAAAGGCAATTGCATTTTACATACATATAATGGTTTTAATGTATACAATTATACTGAATATGAAACTGGTCAAGAATTTTTCACCTTATTTAGTAAAGGGATGAAATATATACCCACAACTGGTTTTAATTTAGTTGACATGATT
Organism: Protopterus annectens; assembly: GCF_019279795.1. Classification (NCBI taxonomy): domain Eukaryota; kingdom Metazoa; phylum Chordata; order Ceratodontiformes; family Protopteridae; genus Protopterus; species Protopterus annectens. Next base: position 1,465,288,646 of record NC_056733.1, read on the forward strand.
AAAGAAATAAAAATGTACTGTAGAAGGCTAAATTTAGTACTACAATTTGGACAAAATGATGAAAATACAGGATATATGACATATAATAATTTAAAGAGAAAAAGTTCATACATCCCAGTTGCAAATGCACAAGTTGCCAACTATGAAAAAATGGTATGTAAGGATATTTACTGGCTATATAATAATATCAAGACAGGAGATTTTTATAACAAAATGTTAGAGGATAACTTAACAAAAAGTGAACGGAGATGCTTGGAATCAATTATGAAAAATAAAGAGCTCAGAATAATGAAGCCAGATAAGGGAGGGGGCATTGTTATATATAACACTTTTGATTACAATGCGGAGATACATAATATATTACATTTGTCAGGGAATTATGAAGCAATTTCATTAAACCAAGTTAATATAGGTCATAAGAATTGATTTAGCTATCGAAGAGTATTTGATAGATAATAGAATCATGAATGAGATCTATAATTTTATTAAGGTAGAATTTCCTATAGTGGCAAATGTAATAGGTATCCCTAAGGTTCATAAATGCATGGACAACCCTCCCTTTAGACCTATTATATCTGGGTCAAAGTCCAAGACATATAATTTGGGTGTAACAATAGATAGATGGATAAACATGTGTATGAGAATATACCACATCTAATTAAGGATTCTTGGTATTTTTAAGTAAACTTACGCATGATATATGGAATGGTGGGTTGATTTTTTTGACAATTGATGTCATTGACCTATTTTCATGTATACCTAAGGACTGTGGCTTGTAATTTTTCTGCAACAGTTTGAGGAAATTCTCAAAACTATCATGGGATAAAATTAGTTTAATTATGGATATGATGAGCTTAGTATTAGACCATAATTACATTCAATTTCAAGGGGAGTTTTTTAGGCAGAGCAGAGGTTTCTATGGGCGCCTCTTGTGCCCCCATCTTTGCAAACCTTGTTATGTTAGATTGGGAGTCTAAATATGTTTCAAAGTGAATTTTACCATCATATTGTTTTATATACTAGATATCTAGATGATTTATTCATCCTATGGAATGGTACACACGACAAAATTAATTCATTAATTACATCAATGGGACGACTGATTTTTTGAAATTCACATATAATATTAACAAAGAAGGTATAGCCTACTTGGACACTTATATAAGTCATACTAGAAATGGGTTTGCATCTAAAATACACAGGAAAACCACATTTTCAAATGATCATATAGAGTTTAGTAGTAGTCATCCACCTTATATATTCAAAAATGTGGTAAAAGGACAGTGTGTTACAGCAGCACTCATGTCATCCAGTAAAGTTACAATGGAAGATGAATTAGAAACAATATTTAACATGTTCAGTAGTAGGGGTTACCCTATTCCCATGTTAAAAGATGTCGTTGGATATGTAAAACGGCAATGGGGCATCAAGTTTCTACCCCTTCTAGGTACATCAAGTGTAAGTGTTAAGGATAAAGGCAAGAGGGATACCACAGAAGAAGTATTCAATAAAGTATGTGTGATTATGTATACTCCTTTTGCTAATCATATAAAAGAAATATTGAATAGACATTGGGATTTGATAACTATAACAGATAGCATAGCCATGATTTTAGGTAATCAACCCAAATGTGTATTGAAAACAGCTCCAAATATTAAAAAGTTATTGGAGAGGACAACACATACAGAGAAACATAAGAAAACATCTAAAGGAACTTCAAAATGAGGTTCCTGTAGCCAATGTAGATATATTAATGAAGTTGCATGTATCAAGTTAGAGAACATCAATAAGACATATATTAAATGCAAGGCAGGCAATTGTAATACTAAACAAGTAGTATATCTTGCAAAGTGTGATGCCTGCCCAGCATTTTACATAGGAAAGACAGAGAGGAAAATCAAAAAACGAATGTATGAACATTATTATAAGATTCAGAAAAAAGATACGAAGAATGCTTTATACAAACACATATTTAGTAGAGGACATCAACATAATTTTAAATTCTTCATTATTGAACAAATTGATAGTAGTGTATGTGGGGGTAATTGGAAAGTCTATTTAGCTATGATGGAAAGTAAGTGGCAGATTTACACTGATGCCACAAGATTTCCAGGTATTAATGACAGCATTAGTATAAAACCCTTGCTTATCTTACAATAAATTATGTATGCCTTGATATTGTTCTGTAACAGCGGCATACTTATGTTCAGTTTATCATTAATAATGTTATATAAATTAATGTATATATTGCACACATATTTATACATTTTTAAATTTATATTCTTGCACATATTCTTATACCAATACTGTGCATACAATTCATTTATTGCACTGTAGTTTACTGCATTTTAATATACTGTATTTTACTTTATTTAATTTTTAAAAATGTATTTATAAATTGATATAATTATGTGCACATAACAATGTATATAATTCATTTAGATATATATTTAGAAGTATTTATATTAATGAATTAGAAGTTATTGCGTGTAATATATGAATGTAAGGAATGTCTCTAAGGTTTTTAATCAGCTTTGAATGTTTTTTGGCACCAAATTGGATATATAAACTAAGGCTAAGTTGCATTAGTAGGTTCTGAGGAAGTCTGTATGAGAACAGATGAAAGCGCTTAACCCAATGGATTATTTCATGTAAACCCAATGGATTATTTTATGTATTAAAGTTTTTCCTGTTCGAGCTGCACCGTATTTTATCCTGCATAAGGAGTCTGTATTTTAGGAAGGAATTTGTTGTGCTTTTTTCTCCCCTTTCTATCATTCAGACAGCTGTCACAGTACCCTACATCCTTACTACATCTGCCAGCACTCCAATCTATTCCTGGTCTAATGCCTGAAAATTTCACCAGTGCTAGCAAGGATCCTAAGGACATCCTTGGGAAGACCATGCTGTCAAATACTCATTGGATGGGTGGGTTGCATTATGGCCTACCCTACGTAATTCCCCCCTCCCTTTTTTGCAAACCTTGTGGTATGCCTGAGAGATGGTCGTGCAATGGAGTCATGCAACATAGCATCCTGAATTCGATGCAGCCATGCCATGTCCTCACCCTATTCCCCTCTTACAAATAAGCCTACAGGAACACTATCTACAAACTCTGCCAAAGATCGGCACAGGAGACCACCCACATCAAGAAGGTAATGCCCATCCCTTCCTGCTGCTAAGTCAAGTTGCCTAAGCTGCAGTCAGGGCTTTATCTCTCTATGGCTCCACAGCAGCTGCATTTCAGGAAGGAATATTAATTTTATGTGGGGACTGGAATTTATTATTGATATGCTGAAAGTGGTCTGTGGAACTATAGGATTTCAGTGAAGCTGAAATTAATACATCATTATCTGGATATGGGCTCAAGTCATGCTAAACAATGACGATTACTGTAGAGAGAGATAAACACACAGATACACTTACTATTCTCCAATATCACATCTGGTCTAAAACAGATGGAATTTTTGTAACTGGGGAACATTAGTATTTGATTACGGATGTAAATACAGGTAGGATCCAATATCATTTTACACGATATAGCAATACACACACATGTGAAATGTGTTTAAGTGACCTACTTGGCTTGTGTTTGCCTTCCAGTTTAACGCAATGTAAACGGAGGTTCCAAAAAGCAAATACTTATCCAGCGGGGCATTAAGGAGTTTCACTTTTGCATCCTCAGTCAGGGACTGGGACCTTATCCAACAATGTCTCCTGGTAACTGACACGGTTGTGGCAGGCCTGGATGCTGCATCCACGGCATCATTCCTATATTTTATGGCATGCTTTCCCAGGTATAAAATACCTTCAAGATTTCATCCTGCACTCCCCACAACTATCATGGAGTTGCTTGATAACATGCTCCTGATACTGCAGAATATGGATCTGAACATTCAGGGCCTTGACAGCCAGAGTTGCTGAAGCATAAAACTGGAGGAGTTCCACTCCAAAACTGGTCTAATTCTCTTAGCAGTTTCCAGGAACACTTCTCTGGATCTGCAGTGGAGTTCTTATATAGCAACTTGTGAGAATCTTGCACCCCACAAATTGTTCAGGTCTCTTCACCCAGAGAGATGGGAATCTGACTACAAAGATGCTGTTACAAAAATATTCAAAAGGGCATAAGGGCCTCCTGGACCAGAGAAATAGCCATTGGCTTTGAGGGTCCAAAGGCCAGAATGTACCTAAATGTCTTCTGGGATGCAGAAGCTCCTTGAAACTGTCACTTGAAATGTTCTCTTATAACTGACAGTGTCCCTAAATAACGTGAAGAATCAGAGCCCAGAACGTCCTCACTATCCATGCCCTAAGTTCTGAAGTCTAGGGTTGTTTAGATTAAAGCCCTTTATTAAAAATGTGTTTGCCTTTTTCTACTGCCTTGGACTGATGTATTTTCTTCTGGCTTTGTCCCAAGCTAGAGGGGAGAAAACTTGTAAGTCATCTCTTCAGAATCATAGGATTTTCAGTCTGTCAGTGGGGAGATCACCCTCTTCCTCTTAGGTGGGAGACTCTGGACATAGAGGGCTGATGGGAATATGGTCGCATGCTACACAGGAACTGGAGGAAACTGTATTATCTTAACGCAGTCCTGGCATGGCGGCTGGCTGTGCTCATGGGAAGAAGACCATCTTTCCACCCGTTTTTTCTTCTAAAGAATATGTATTGGCTATTCAGTTCATTACAGCTAAGCTGACATTAATGCAAACTAGGCCATCTCCCATGGCAAATTCAGAAGGTCATTGCTGTTCTCACCTGGAGGCTGTAGCTTGGATCTGGTGCGAGTCTCAGGAAGTTGGTTATTCAGATCTAGTTTCAGTGATTTCCGGTATGTGGACTGTTAGTTGTAACTTAGATCCAAGTCTTACAGGAGTGGACACGACCTGTCTTGATGTACCTTGAACTTTCAGTTACCATGATATGACAACTTACCAAATCATGACCACTTCATTAAGTATAAGATTTGCTCCAAATACTTTAAAGGAAGCCTCAGTTATCACGGTCCTGAGGAAATATGTACTTGTCCCTGATGATTTGGACAATTACTACTCCCTCTAAAAAAATATAAGCATGTAAAGGCACCCTACAACCCACCTGAAACACAGAGGGGAAGGAGGGAGTGGAACCAAAGCAGAGGTAAGGGAGGGCTGGCAATTAAAAAGTAGAACCCAGCAGAGGTAAGGGAGGCTGGCAAATTAAAAGTAGCAGGAGCTGACAACATGCCTTGTAAACCAGCTCTAGACTTAGAGTATATAGGCAGGTGATAATGCAATGAGGCCTAATCCCAGCTGGAACCTCTTTGCCATGATGGAATAACAAAATGCAACAAAAAGCCAATCCACCAAGAAATAGTGGTTTTTGACACACAGGGTTTGCCCTGTGAACTTAAAAAAAAAAGAAATAAGTAACTGCTGAGACAAAAAAAAATCTTTCCTGCTCAAATAATAATATAAATTGCCTGTGTACATCTAAAGTGTGCAAAATCTTTTCCCCTTTATTTTGAGGATCTGCTGTCAAAAATCAAAGGGCTCTACTGCTGCTAGGGCCCCTAACTCAGACACCCTTCTTGCAGGAAGTAATAGCCAACAAAAAGCAGTCTTCCATGACACAAAAATATTTTTCAGCAGTAGCTGCAGGCTCAAGGTTGTGTAGAGAGTTTTCCAACACAAATTTGAGATCCCAAGCAGGAGTAGGAGCTCTGAATCTTTATGGAAAGAGAAAGACAAACCTGTCCAATAATTCAGTAAGATATTGAAGAGCCACACTCAATTGGGCTCTGAAATCTCCAAATTCTTGATGAGGAATCAGAGCTGAGCATCCACTTTCCAGCAATACTGCAGCTGGTGGTGGTTTTAGTGGAGAAAGCGAACAGATCTATGATCCCCCATTCCCACTGACACATTCAAAAAATAATGAAGATCCATTTTTTCCTCGTGGGGATCCATGATTTGTCTGCTTAATACATCTGCTAGGGAGTTCTGTGCTCTGGCAGAAACCTTACCCTGAAGAGTCAGTTGCAGGCTTAACATGATCTCCCATAAGTTGATGTACCACATGACAACTGCTAACATCTCCTTCATGTTGATATGTAGATGCTGTAGCTGGGCACTTGTCTTGTCTTGTATCCTTTTTCCATTTAGAGCTCCCAAGCAGTGTGTCCGAGGCATCTGTCGTTAAAATCTCAGTGTCCAATCTTGGCAGTGCTGTGTCATATTTTTTTGGAGCATTGCAGCTTCCTCTCTATGCAGTTTGGCATTGGGAAGCACCAGAATAAGATGGAAGGACTGTCCTTGCAGTCGTGACAGACTCTTTTGTTTGTCCGGGGTTAAAAGGCCATCTGGGCTGCTGTATTCAGTCTCACACCCAGAAAGCACATGTCTTGAGAGGGTACTAGACTGGACTTTATTTAGGCATCTTAGCACTGCTATGACATATTCCAGATGCTGTAGAAGGTGTTCCTTTTCTTGAGCCAGAATCAGGCAGTCGCCCAAGTAAGGATAAATTTGAATGCCTTGAAGCTGAAGTAAGCTATCACTGGAGCCAGAACCTTAGTAGATAAGCCAAAGGGCAATGCAGAGAACTGATAATGAAATCTCCAGTTCGAAACGCAACTTAGCCTTATGGGCACATGAGTAAGCTTCCTTGAGATCCAAAGTTACCATCAGTGATCCTTGCCCAGCAGAGGTAACAGTTGCTGTAACGTCAACATCTTGAACTTGGGAATGTCCAGATAAGTGTTGAGGATCCTTCTTTGGTACTAGGAACAGGCGAGAATAAATTTCTGACACAGGGACTGGCTGAATAGCCCCTATCTGGAGTAACTGAGAAACTTGCTTGTGAGCCTCTTTTCTTTGTGGAGGAGGAACATCTGGCATGCCTTTGAAAGGGGCATTGTGTGGAAATAAAATCTGTACCCGTGATGAATGATATCCAGCACCCATCTGTCTTGAGTGATTAAATCCCAATTTTCTTTGAAAGAGACAATCTTCCTCCCAAAGGAGCTGCCAGGCGAGTCCACTGGCAGCTGAAAGGCAGGTCATTGGTTCTGCTTCGAAAGGACTGACCCCTGCCCTCACCAGAAGTCTGAGCAGGTGAACTGTCTGATCTGGGGCTAAGCAAGACAGGCCCTGCCCCTACCACGTCTAGACCTACCCCTAGACTGGGAACCATAAGCAGGATATGTCCACCCCTTAGCAGGCCAATTTCTACTAAACTTGGAGGCTGCACCTGCAAAAATCTTTAACAGTCTGCATAGACTTAGCTTTGTCCTCCATTTTCTTTAAAACTGCTTCCACAGGCGGTCCAAACAACACATCAGACTGTAAAGGAGCATCCAAAATCCTGGTCTTAACATGCTCAGCTAAATTCTGATCCTTCAACCATGCATGAGAACAGAACTAGTAGCAGCCACCCTCGAGGAGGCCTGAACAGCATCAAAACCACACTGCAAAGAATGCTTACCCACTTGTTCAGACACATGAACCAAATCCAGCAATTCTTTACACTCAATACCTTCCGCCAAAGCATCCACCTTAGATTTCAATTGTGAAAGGAGATAATTCTGATATTTCAGCATATGAAATTGACAATTTCATGGCTAGAGTGGAAGAAGTATATACTTTCTTACCCCACCTATCCAAAGCCCTTGCCTCTTTATCCGAGGGTACAGGATTTTTAACCACAGAAGCTTTAACACCTTTAGGCCCCTGAGAAACAGTTTCTGGGTCCCTGGGACTCTTAAACAAATACTTATGAGCTTGGGCACCCTATAATACCTATCAGGCTTAACAGGAGCAGGAGGCAAGGAATCAGGGTTCAGAGAAGCCTCTGCAAAACATCCTCCACCAAATCCAAAACAGGAGGAATAGCTAAGGGCCTATGCTGAGGCAAAAACAAGAATTTCCTAAGCCTTTTTCTGGAGTCAGAGTAATCTTGGCCTTCCCATTTAAAGTGCTCCCTCATGGAGTGAAGAGTCTCTGAAAATGAAAAATCCTCAGGAGGAGAAGCTGAAGGAGTGGAATCATCCACATCAGAATCAGAATAAGCAGGAAACTCTTGCAAGTCTTCCACAGAAGACTCTGAAGCCTGTGAACACTGTTCAAAACTATCAAACTCCTGTTCCACCCTAGGCCTCTTATCAGGTGGGGCATAGAACCTCTAATCAGAGTAATCAAATCTTCAGCCATTTTAAGCATATGTTTCTTAGGCACAGAGCCGAAATGCTAGGAGAAGCCCCTACAGAAGCTGAACTTGGCCTTCCTCTAAAAGAAGCTCTGGAAACAGAGGAAGAACAGTTACCTGAAGCCCCTCAGCCTGGCCTACTTCCTGAGAGGGCACATCCTGTAACAGTAAAGTATCTGCCTGAGACTCCATAGAGACTCCTGGCAAAACCTCTGGCTCCCCTGAGCCTTCTAAAGGACCGGCGTCCGGGACTGCGGTTCCTCACCCTAGACTTCACTGTTTTGTCCCTAGATGAAGCAGGCGCCGGAGCATCCCGGCATTATAATCTTCCCAAACACTAACCTAGCACAATCAAGCCTCCTCTTAATAGTGCTTATTAAATCTAGCACACAACCAAAGGCCCTAAACAAGGTATACACAAAGTATGATAATCCTATCTGCTTCCCACAAGAAATACAGTTATTCACTTTTCTGACATCCGGTAATATACTGAGGCAAGAAAAACCAAAATGTTCCCAACTCTGTACTCGGTCTGAAACTCCAAAATCTCAGAACGCCAACCTGCACTCGCAAAATTGCTTCTGCATCGGACCATGCGGCAAAAGACTGAGGTCATGCATTAGTACCCTGACTGGCGCCAGTCTAAGGCGCCATGACCGCGCCAGCCTCTCTCTCTGGTATCGGCCGACTGGGACGCGGACTATACCCAATAGTCAGGACTGCAGCAAGGGAAGACGAAGAACATCTTCCTTGCATTCGAAAGGTGTCTATGATCCTTTGCAGTCTTGCTTCCATACAATACACAGTACTGAGATGCCCTTATATCTTTCCTAAATTATATTTTTAATGAAGACGGTTCTACAGTGTTTATTCTATCTAGGCCTCTTTTCTGCCTATGAGATAGTAGATCACAACATTAATTTTGATCACCTTTGAACCTACTGTGGTGCTGTCCTTGAACTGTGTATCTGACTTTCGGGAGGATAAACCCTTCACTTTTTTATCCTATCATATCTAGTATTCCACAGGCTTCCATTTTAGGTCCACTTCTGTTCTCTGTGCATATGCGCCCAGTGGGAGAGCTTCTTAAAGAGAGTTATTCAGTACTCTGCTGATGATACTCAGCTTTACCTTGTGCTATACATTGATTAAGCAATGATCTGGATTCCATCAGACTGGATGACTGCCAATGACATGCAAATTAACACAGCCAACACTGTGGTCATGACTATTCTTATGATCTTCTTTGCTCTACCTACTTCTCTCTCCTCTCCTATCTCCTCTTGCTAGCCCTTTTCTTCTCTTACTTCTTAACTACTGTCGCCTCCCTTCATTTTACCTAACACTACTCCTCTTACTTCTCCTCATACTTGTACTTTTTCCTATTATAAAAGTAGCCTTAAGAAACAGCCTGTTAGTATTAAGTAAGATGCTTTGAATCTGATTTAACTCTAATCATGACTACCATTGATTATGTGCCTTAATTTTTATTGATATTACCTTTTTTATTATTATTCAAATTTTTATTACAAATTTTTTTTCTTTTCTTTGTATTCTATGTGTTTATTATTATCATGTCTGTTTGTTACATTGTATGTGGAGCTTTTCTCCCCGGGCCTCTACTGAAAATGGAAATATATCCAGCTAGACTAGCCCAGTCAACAAATGTAAAATAAATAAAATCTTAAGGAAGTCAGACTGTCCTTCTCTTAACCTCATTGTGATTTACAATGGTGACCAGTTGTCTACTATGAAATCTTAGACAGACTGACAATTCTAGATGAGGTGTCACCACAAAAAAAAAAAAAAAAAAAAACCCACTAACCAACATCAAGCGAATCAGAATACTACAGGAACCTCTTCAGCATATCATTGATGTATTCTTCGCTGTTGTCATAAATAAATGACTTCAGAAAAACCCAGTAATTTTTACAAAGCATATAAACCAATGAAAACTTATTAAAACAATCAAATGTTTAAAAATCTATTAAAAAGCCTTAATGTATTTTGAAAGACACATACATATATTTATAAAAATGCTACCTATGTTAACAACAAATGAGTCACCTATTTTTCTCATATAACTTTCTGCCTTCTATTTCTAAGAAAGCATTTGGTATTTATTACATCATTCCACCCCGAAGGTTGGTTTGCTCCTAACTTTAACTGCCACATAGTTTCTTAGATGAGGTGTCTGTCATTAAGTTCCCCTGCTTCCATCTTCAGAATGTCTCATGCATCAAGACTCCTCCTTTCTAATGGCTTCTTGGTGATACTCCCTTTGACTTGGGTCCCCCTTACCAGAAGGAGCTCCTGATTCCCTAATATCAGATTAGCTTATTTTGCTCCTTCTCCACGGGGTTGTTGGAAATTTCCAGGGCATGTCTAGAGTCTTCAGATCCCTGGGCCTTCTGTCATCAGTCCTTTCATCTCTGAAAACACTGGCCTTAAAAAGTTCCTTAAAACACATTTATTTGAAATGGCATTTGCATCAAGATATTTTTACTTTTCCCTTTTTATTCTGCACTCATCTAGCTTATTATCCAGCCACTATTCTGTTTTAGATCGTCTTGTATATAATAATGCTTAGTGTTGTTAATTATGAGTTTTGTTGAATGTAGGTATTTTTTCTATCTTAATGTTGTCCTGATTTGTATTTATGCTATATGACTATTATTCTTACTGTTTTTCACTTGTTTATTTAAGCAGTTTTAACTGTTAAAAGTGCTTTGGAAACAATCATTAAATGAACTTGAAGAATGTTCTCCAGGAGGTAGCCTTAGATTCAGCTGCTACGGTCTTAAGTGAACAGGTGGTGGCCAAGGACTTATGAATCGTAAGAGGACATCTCAAGATTGTAACCTGAGGGTACAAGCTTCTCCAACAGTCACTGTGCAGATTTTAATCTTGCGCCTGAGGTATACAGGGATAAAGCTCTGATAGCCTAAAGTTCAATTAGTGGTTTGAGTGCTTCATAGCAGAAGTGGCTCAGCAGGCCTATCCTGGGTGGACTGGTAGGTGAAACAGGATGCATACAGCCACTGTCCCTTGGAGGAAAGGTGACAGTGTACAGTATACTAGGCATCCTGGGCTGGACTAGGCTTATGGTTATCACTGCTTGGTGCTAGCTGTCAGAGTGCAATGGAGCATGCTCTCATTGGGAAAGTAATTTGCAAACCCTCACTGTGATGCAGATAGCCCATTCCCTAACCCAGGGATGAAGTTAGACCCTGTACGCAGAAAAAAATGATCACAGCCAGGAGCACAAACTCACTAATGCCTGCTTAAATAATTGCCCCATGGATGGGTGTATCATAGTGGATCCTGACAACTCAATGCACTAGACAAGAACTGGGATCAGTTCATTAGAGGAAGCTTGATGGTCAGTAAGGTGGGTGAAGCATACAAAGACAATGGAGTTTCTGCCCTCCTCTTCCTTGATAATTAAATGGGATTCTGATGTTGACACTGGGGGACAGGCATCTGATATGAAGATTTGGGCCTGGTCTTTGGTGACCGGCATGAGAGCCTCTGGAGAAGCAATAATTGGGGTACCCAGTAATAGGCATCTGGACCTGGGGTTGCTCAAATGCCTCCTTGAAGCTGACACCCTTGGATCTAGAGGTATTCAATAAACTTGAAAAGCCTGTGACTGCACTGCCTCTTTTTGGATGGAAGGATTTCTGCATCACTATGATTTTGATGGCATGGTGGCATGTATAACACCTTTACTCACAAATCCAGGATCTGATCCTAACCTCTGGTCATTCTCTGTATGGAGTTTGTATGTTCTTCCTGTGTCTGTGTGGAGTTAATCCCACCTCCCCAAAACATTCTGGGTGTATACTGTAATGGAGGAATGGGTAAAAAGGTGCCTCCTTAAAGGATGAAATTTCCAGAGTCTGAATCCAGTCTTCCCAGTTGAATGCGAGAGGTCTGCCATTGAAATGCACGCAAAAATGAACAGTCATGGGCAGAAGCATAGACTCTAAGTGGTACCTAGCGAAGGAAGAGACATGTGAGACCAAATGCTTTAGGCATCAACCGTAGTGCATGGTATCCTGTAGAAAGGAGAATAAGGACCACAGGTTGTTCACTGCATCGGGGCTATCCACTCAGAGTTGTAAAATTTGGCTCGAAGTGATATAGTCACATTGACCAACATTATCCACAAAGGGCATGGATGCAGAGAGATAAAGCCCTGACTACAATGCAGACTTCCTGGGTTTGAGTGTTGTAGGCAGGGGAGGATAGGTGCACCTGCCCTGGTAGGAAAGAAGGAAGGGCATGTGCACAAAGGCACACAGAAGATCTCCCATGTGGAGGCTGGGAAAACCAATTTGAAGTAGTGTGTCAAGGGGTGAAAAAAAAAAATGTAAAAACACTGCTGGCAGCAGTATGACACAGACCTGGGTTGCCTTGATCTCCTGTTGGAGTAAGTCCAGGGGGAGCATGAGGGGTCAACAGAATCTGCAAATGAGAAGCACCAGTGTCCACTGTGGTCAGCAGTGGGTGGGAAAAGAAATGTACAAACACGGGTATCTGTGGAATGGGTTGAGGACCTGCACACAGGCTAATAGTGGGAGTGATCTATGCCTGCCATTGACCAGCATATACGCTCTCTCCATAAATCCCTACATCGCTAAGTCAGCAAGCTACTGGTCAAAAAGTGTCTAGCTGCCCAGATTGGATTACCTGGGATGGGTACATTGAAGAAAAGCTGAGCACAAGGCCAAGCAACCTGCCAACAATGCTCTACAGACTGCTACATTGAACATAAGTTCAGTGATGTGACATGACTTGGAAGTGGATGACATGACAGTAACGTGGATGCTGGATATTTTGTGTATCCAAGAGACTATTTGTAAGGGCAGTGCACAAAAGTCTTATGGCCTGGAATCCAGAGTCTACTACTCAAGAGTAAGACGGACTAGAATTGGTGTGGGAATCCGATGTCATTTGAATAAATGGCATACTCATGCCATTGATTCTAATGACATCCCTCACAGCCTTTCTTTAAAACCAATGGCTTACTCATGGCAGTCCAACTCCCATGTAAAGATGGAAGTCTTCATGATCTCAGCCTATACTTTACAACAGAGCCATGATGGCAAAAGCAAATGGGACACTCAGGCAACAGCTGCATGATTTCCTCAAAAAAGAAGAACAAAATTAGTTGGCCATTTTAATTGGTGACTTAAAGCTCGTATCAGGAGAGACACAATTAGATACAAGGATCGCCTAGGTCCACAGCAATAATGAAATAAAGGTCATAATGAAATTCTGTCTTGCAAATGACTTAATGGTGGGCAACACTTTTCTCCAAGAAAGTCACACAATTAGGTACAAGACTAGACAGCATGCAATTTAGGCAGATCTTCTAGTAATCCCTAGTGAAACATTAATCTCCAAGAATAAACCACCGGTGACTACAATGAGATGTAAGCATTGCTCAGAAAAGTCTCTAAGATCAACAAAGACTAAACTGACTGGAGTGAAAAGTACTCATGGTCCTTGCACTCTAGAAGGAGGGGAAATACATGGAGCAGGAGAAGAATGGCAGCACATGCGAAGATGACAGAAAAGATCTGCAGTTGAGTCGGTTGTAAAATTAAAGTACATAAGGAGAACTGGTGGTGGAACAAAGTCAAGGAAGTTATCAAAACAGAAGTTCAAAAAGAAGTGGGAGATAGAAAAGACTGACCAGGTTAAGGAGGGATACCAGTTGGCTGAGAAAACTGTCATAATGGCAAAGAACAAGGTGGCTGAAAACCTTTATCAGCTTCTGGAAAGTAACTTTCAGATAGCAGAGAGAAGCTCTATCAGGTTACAAGACAGCAACAGAAAATTAAAGAAAATAGTCGTCAAACACCATTCACAATGGACATCAGCCAAAAATTAGTCATCAAAGTCAAAAGGGAATACTTTAAGAAGCTTCCCTCTCCTCCTACCACCCAACACTACAACTTGTGAGAGATGCACTTATATTGCCAAACTGGAAGCAAAGCTCTCTTCACCCAAGACTGGACTAGACAGTCAAGCGGAGAAGGTAAACACTTGCACCACAATACACTCATCACACAGTCCCTCAAAACCTACACCACCAAAACACACACATAGAAACACAAAACACACACCTACATCTATGGAGGCTCTCAATAAAAACCTGCCCAAGCATCAGGGACCTCCAAAGCAGAAACGCAAGCAAATCCACCCCCCCAACACAACCCAAATGATACATAGCCCACAAACTCAGTGCTCCTCTCAACCACAGCCCATAAGGCATAACAATGTACCCAACACTCTAGTCATAGGTGACTCTATAGTCAGGCACACTGATGTTCCACTCGCCAGGTTAAACAAGGAGAAAGTTACCGTCAGCTGCCAGGATCCACCACATAACGCACGCATTCAGGTCACTCCACAAGTAAAATATGACACTGTCATTGTCCATGTTGGTGTGAATAACCAGAGACGTACCTCCCTGGACTACATGAAAAGAGACATGGAGGAGCTCTCCGATCTTGTAGCCCAGGCAGGTATGACCCTAGCCCTGAGTAGCATCCTACCATCACCCAGAATGATGCCACAGTACAAGGACAAAATGATGGACTTCAACAATTGGCTAAGCTTCTGGTGTCATTCTAAGGGGATCCAGTATTTGTCTGCCTGGGACAACATGATCGACAGACCACGATGCTTTGCCAGAGATGGCTTGCACCTGTCGCCCTTGGGATTCCGAATACTGGCTAAGGCTCTTGCCACCCCTATAGTGCCTTTTTTAGGCAAGGTTCAAATGACAAATTCACCACCGTAACAGGTACAAGCAAGCAAAATCTGAGGGTAATGCTACTCAATGCTAGAAGTCTAAACCTCAAAATGCACTCACTCGAGGCACTTCTTAAAATGGAGAACATCTACATCTGTGCAGTGACAGAGACCTGGTTCAAAGCTCCAGAGAGCACCCCTGCATTACCAGGCTATAATTCATTCCACACCTTTCGGCCACCTAACCCAGAACGAAGCACTAAAGGTGGAGGCGTGTCCATATTCATTAAGGATATCCACACCTCCAGGCTAGTTGAACAGCATAATGCATACAAGATTATCCAAGTGCAACTAACTCTGGGCAAGACCGCAATCCAAATTGTAGCTTGCTACATAACCCCCACCATGCCCCAGGATTCCCTCTCCTCATTTCTTGATACACTAGAAAGTATTAGGGTACAACCTAACACCCTAATAATGGGCGATTTCAACTACCCCACCATTAACTGGGAAAACTACTCATGTACCAACTCTTTTGCTCAACATTTTCTGAAATTCATAAATTCCAATGCCTTGGATCAACTTCTTCACACCCCCACCAGGGGCAGTAATATCCTAGACCTGGTCATTACCAACATGGGCAAATGGTGTTCCACACCAGAGGTCAATTCCTCGTTTGTCAGATCTGACCACAAGCTAATCACCCTAGATATCCACATCCCGCCCCCACCCCCAATTAGGGAAACCACCGTAAAAAACTTCTCCAAAGCCAACTTCACACTTCTTAAGACAGAAGTGGCAAACTTTATGATACCCATGCAGACGTACAATAGAGTTGCGACTGCTGAATCCTACACAAATTCACTTTATAAGCACTTACACGAGTGCATGGATCATGCTATCCCTAACAGAGCCAAGATGCTATCCTCCAAAAAAAGGAAGTTGATCTGGTGGTCCTCTGCCATAAACAAACTCTACAATAGAAGAAAGAAACTGTTGCAAAAGAGAGTAAAATCCCATGACTGGAGGAACGCTCTGGTCAACCTCAGTAAGAAGTTGAGATCCCTCATAAAATCCTCCAAAGCTAGTTACAAAAACAAAATTGCCACCGACTCTAAAGACAACCACAAAGCATTCTATAGCTATGTCAAGAATCTCAATGGCAACACTCAGATCTGTTCTGAGTTACAGCACAATGGCACTAAATATACAGAACCAACTGATATTGCCAACATCGATAGGTTCAGTGCTAACTTTACCCCCCTCTCACCCCCTAGAGGGCCCATCTCTATACCGGAAGAATGCAAAGTTCCTGTAATGACGGCTGCACAGGTAAAAAACAAACTCTCCAAAGCCAAGAACACAGCATCCATGGGACCTGACAATATCCCAGGCTGTGTTCTACATGAATTACAGAATGAACTGGCACCCTACCTAAGTACCATGTTCAGTCATAGCCTCACTTCAGGCTTTGCGCCCACTGAATGGCACACCTTGACAGTTATTCCACTCCAGAAAGGAAGAGCCACGACGGGCCCCGGGAACTACTGCCCCATTAGCCTGACGAGCTTGGTTTGCAAGGCCATGGAACGTTTCATCATGGAACTCATAAACAAAGACATTGGTAATCCTCAAACTCTGGACTCTACCCAGTTCTAAAAGGCAGATCATGTCTCCTAAACCTGATTGACTTCTTTGAAGCAGTCACGAAAGCCATAGATGAGGGTAAGGTGGTTCACACAGCTTATCTAGACCTCGCCAAGGCTTTCGACACCATCCTCCACTCTGGAATTATAGATAAGCTCACTAAACTAGGTATAAATCCCTATGTCACAAGATGGGTTGCCAGCTGGCTCATGGACAGAACCCACACTGTAAAAGCAGCAGACTCCAAATCCAACTTCAGACCAGTGACAAGTGGAGTACCACAGGGTTCATTCACTTGTTTACATTTTGGTATGTTATACTGGTACTCTGTCTAATGGGTTTGCACTACTTAAAATTGTTGCTTCTTAGAAGTATTCTGTATATTTGCAGATTTGTCTCTCACTTATCAGGTTGCTTGTCGGAACAAATTGGTTGGCAACATCCTTTAAAAATGATTTTCCTGTCCTGAATACATCATGTAACTGAAAACTTTATTGTTGTACCGAAAACCATTAGGGAATGCATTTTGCTTCGGTAATAAAAGTTTCATTTCATTCATACCAGCACTCCACACCCTTTATTTTTGTTTCTTGGAACATTTGCGTTTATATGCATATTTGTGACTCACTGTATCAGAGTTCTTGTCAGAACAATTCAGTCAATTTTGCAGTCCTAAATTCACTGTGCAGCTGAAATCGTGTTACTGTACAAGCAAGCGGGAGTGTATTATGTGGAACTGCTTGCTTCAGGTTTGTGTAGCCAGATGAAGTTACATAGCTTTTATGCATTACCTGAAATAACAGTTTAGAAATATAAAAGCCACTATTATGTTTGCTACACATTACTGGGTGGGTGCCTCAGGGTGAACTGTTTTCATTACTTAAAGTTCTATGCATTTGTTTACTGCAATACTCTTAGCTGTTTAGTGCAATTTGTCAAGCATGATACAGTTAATAAGTAAAACTAGGCCACACTCTGGTCTTTTAAATTTCACTATATTACTGTTTTTTTTATCACCAGCCTCTCCACATGAATTTACTTAAACTCATACGGCCCTCATATCATTAGAGTTTGAGACCCCTGTATTAAGCAGAGGAATGTATACCAGCTAGCAAATTATGACTTATTCAGGATTGAGATAAGCAGTGGTAATATAATCAAAATTGAATAAAGATGTTTGGTTCCAGACAGTCTTTGACCCTGGGTACATCCCACCTGCTGGTCCTCTAGTTAGACACATTATTGCGCACCTAACTGAGGGGGGAGCATCCTTTATGGATTCAAGTGCTGCCGAAGACTGTTTCTCTGCTTTGCATCCACTAATTGCTGGGATAGGCATTCTTGCAACCCAGAAGAAGATAAAGTACGGATTAGGAAATTAAAGTGTGAGTGAATGAATAACTTCTTATAATAATAATTACTGCTTTTTGCTGTCACTGATCTTAATCCTCTTATGCAATATCACCAATGTGTCTGTGAAGCATTAACCGATATTTATCTTACACATTAATTATATTTTTTTAATAAATTGTACATTCTATATTTACACATTAGGAGTCATGCATTTACATGCAATATAAAAACTCAAGTCTGTTCCAAACACAGAATGATTTAACCATGCCAAAATCTATTCTAGCATTAAAAGTAATAAAAACAAGACACATAAAATACACAAATAATTTATTTAAACTTTAGGATACATAAAAATGCTACAAAATGGCTTATTCTGTTTACCCCCCACCCCAGGTCCCTTGGACTGCTAACAACTGTTAAATTACATTAAATAAATGTCAACACCGTTCTGTAAATATAATAAATGCATATTATATATATAATTTTTTTCTTTAAATCAGCAAAGAGATTTTACAGATGCATTATAGTCCTGCTCACAAACCTTTGACTCGTATCATAGCCAACATTAATACCAGCTTTGGGTCTGGCACTGCCCACACCATTAAGTAATCTGCAACCATTATCTCAGATGTCAAGTACCTACTCCTGCGTTAGTTGGGGAAGAGTTCTGGATAGCAAGATAATGGCAGAGAATATTACTGCTCTGGATGTAAACACAGCACAGCCAGTTAGTTTCCAATCATAGTGGTGAACAATATAGTACCAACCTTTTGTTAGATGTACAATTCAATATTCCCCAAAGCACTATATTATTTAAGTCTTCCTGGCCACCTTGCAAATGATGCTAGAATCTCTTTGCTGGTTTAAAAATGTATCTTAGTTACTACTTTTAAGGCACTTTGCTGTAACAAAATATCTCATTTTCATACATCAATAATGGTGTTCACATAAATTACAGAAAACAGAATGTGAGCTTAGAGAGAGTCATATCTGTTAAGTAAGCAGTTTCAAAAACAGCCAACCATTTTCCAAAAATGTACTTCTGACATATATTTTTTTTAAAAAAATGACCGTGTTAAGCTTTCTTAGCTACTTCTGAAAATAAGCAGTTAATGTGAGTACCAAGAAGGAGTAATGCACAGATAACTTGTCACCCCCTGTTAAATGCTCATGCTATACTGTTACTGCAACAATATTATGTTACCACTGTGTTTCTGTAGTGGTTAACAGTACGGGCCTACACTGGGATGCATGCGCATCAGATTAATGACACTGTAAGAAAAAGATGTACCATGAGAAATTACAGAATTTTTAACTGAAATTGCAGCGGTAAAACCTACACACCGAGACTAACAAACAGTGCTGTACTGTTCGCTCACAGCTAACTGCAGCACAAATCAGTCATACACATTCTGTTATCTTTACATTAATACTCCAATTCGCAGAAGGTAAAATAAAATGGCACAGCAAGATTCAATGTATGCAGTCTGAATAACAGATATTTTTACTGCTTAGCTCATTTTTTTTTAATAGAAGTGATTTGTTACTTTTTCCCAGGCCTAAACTGCTGGGAGTAGGAAATGATGTGCTAGTAGGATGCATGGAAGTACTAAACAATATGCATCCCAACCCACAGATTATATAACTGTCAAGGCACATTTTCTCAAACTGCTAAATGGTTGCAGGGCTCCAGTAACAAGACAATCTGCCTCTTCCTCCAAGTAAATGCAATGTACACAACCTCAAGTCCCAGAGTGACAAAAGGACATAATACCACTCAAAGCAGTGTCAGTCAGGTGTTGTGAGCCAGCATTCTAACAGTGGCATGGGCTGTGGTTGGAATACAGACTTTTCTGATGGTCTCATATTTACTCACTCATTCTTTTAAGAAATGCAATTTGTTGCCGAGTACTGCAACAAAAGCTAACAATAGCAGTAAAAGCACACAACTGGTTATCTGCAAGAACATCCAATGGCATCTTATAATGAAGCACATACACAAGCAGAAGCCCATCTTTAAAACGGAACTCACCAAGAGGTGTGTCAAGTATAGTATATTTGAAAGACTGCATGATACATTACATTCGAGTGTCACATAAATAGTGTATTAAAGTTAAAAAAAAAACTTTTTAGGAAGCAGCACATTTTAGAAATTATCTGAGAGGTAAGGAAATGTTCAGCATCTGAGAGGACTCTCAACACAACATAAATCAGTGTGCAGCTCATTAAATCCCACAGTTATGGGCATTTTCATTTCATTAAGGCACATTCAGTTATGGGAGACTGAGCTTGTAGTCAAGTGAGATGGGTTACTTTTCTTGTGAAAATACTGTGTCAGTAATTGCACCCCTAAGGCTGTATACATTTAAGCCATGAAAGATAACTCAGGGGTACCTAGTATGGAGCTAAAACATGAAATTTGTGAAACATACAAAGACATTAAAAATCAGTGCAATAATCTACAACTCCCCCTCCCCCTACAGTCCAGCTGCAGTATGAGCAAAATCAGTTCATCTTAAAGCAGCAAAATCATTGTAGTGCTACTGCTACTGTTGGTTGATCTATTATCCCCATCATGTGTAACAAGGTATTTTTGATTTATAGGAACACCTACTGAAGTGGCAGACTGAATTTCCAGAACACAAAAAGGCACCTACATATGACGGTGTCATCCAGTGACTGAATAAGGTGATCACAAAAAGTACAGTTGTGTACACTTACCATAAAATGTAGATGTTCGAGTGTATTCACTGTTGCAGTCATTACATTTGGGTTATCTGCTTTGATCACCTTATTTGGTCATTGGATGACACTGTTGTATGTAGGTGCCTTTTTGTGTTCTGGAAATTCAGTCTGCCACTTCAGTAGGTGTTCTTATAAATCAAAAATACCTTGTTACACATGATGGGGATAATAGATCAACCAACTGTAGCAGGAGCACTACAATGATTTTGCTGCTTTAAGATGAACTGATTTTGCTCATACTGCAGCTGGACTGTAGGGGGAGGGGGAGTTGTAGATTATTGCACTGATTTTTAATGTCTTTAACAGACCCAAAATGAGTAGGACTACAGCCATATTGAAAATCTACTAGTGTCATGGAGTGCTACAGACATCTCCCCTTGGGCTTCCAGTGGTGCTGATTCCATGGGGAGAGACAATAGCTTCTATGCTAAACAGCATATATACAATAAAACAGAAATAGAAAATGTGTTTGCGTGAATGTTCACAAATCTCTGCAGACATAAGACACTGTGAAGTAAAAATATAATCAACAATAACATTGCAACAGCTACCTTTGTACGGAACAAAAGTTGTAAAGTAAATAGATAACCAACACTAACATTACAACAGCTGCCTTTGCAAAGAAAAAAAATCTGCATAGCCTTCAAAAAGGGGAGGGGATGCAAGATGGAGGATAATGCAACTTGAAGTGTAAGTGCAATTAGTTTTGTTTTTCGTAAGCAAAAGTTATCATTATTATTAAAACAGTCTGTAACAGTATACACAATTATAGCATTTCAAACACAGCTTAGCTGAATGCAAGAACGCAAATTCATCAGCTTAGGTAATGCGAGTCTCTTGTCTTAGCTTCTACCATATATAAATATACTATTTTTTTTCAGTTTGAGTGACACTTGCTGTGACACTAAAGGATTTTCGAGGAGCATACACGGCAGACCACACAGGTAATCTAAGCGCACAACTCAACCCAGCTTGCTAAAGTAGTAAAGAACATCAAAGTGGCACAACAGTTAATGCTTCTGTATCACAACTGCAGGCTACAGGGTTCAGTCCTGACCTTGAGATGTTCTTCGTCTTCCCTTGCTGCAGTCCTGACAATTGGGTATAGTCCGCGTCCCAGTCGGCCCGAATACCAGAGTATAAGGCTGACGTCGGTCATGGCGCCTTAGACTGACGTCAGTACGTCAGGGTACTAATGCGCATGACCGACGTCATTTCCTCAGTCTTTTTTGCCGCATGGTCCGATGCAGAAGCAATTTTGCGAGTGCAGGTTGGCGTTCTGAGATTTTCCGAAACCGGAGTTTCAGACTGAATACAGAGTTGGCTAAAACATTTTGGTTTTTCTTGCCTCAGTATTTAACCGGATGTCAGAAAAAGTGAATAACTGTATTTCTTGTGGGAAGCAGATACCGCATAGGGATTATCATACATTGTGTATACCTTGTTTAGGGCCTGAGCACGACGTTGTTGGTTGCCGCTCTTGTGCTAGATTTAACAAGCGCACTATTAAGAGGAGGCTTGATTGTGCTAGGTTAGTGTTTGGGAAGCGTTGCAATTACACTATGCCGCGGATGCTCCGCGCCTGCTTCATCTAAGAAGCGCAAGGACAAACGGTGAAGTCTAGGGTGAGGAACCGCAGTCCCGGACGCCGGTCCTTTAGAAGGCTCAGGAGCCAGAGGTTTTGCCAGGTGTCTCTATGGAGTCTCAGGCAGATACTTTACTGTTACAGGATGTGCCCTCTCAGGAGGTAGGCCAGGCTGAGGGGCTTCTCAGGTAACTGTTCTTCCCTCTCTTCCCAAGGTAGTTAGGGCCTCTCCTTCTGTTGCCAAAGCTTCTTTAGAGGAAGGCCAAGTTCAGCTTCTGTAGGGGCTTCTCCTAGCATTTCGGCTCTGTGCCTAAGAAACATATGCTTAAAATGGCAGAAGATTTGATTACTCTGATTAGAGGTTCTATGCCCCACCTGATAAGAGGCCTAGGGTGGAACAGGAGTTTGATAGTTTTGAACAGTGTTCACAGGCTTCAGAGTCTTCTGTGGAAGACTTGCAAGAGTTTCCTGCTTATTCTGATTCTGATGTGGATGATTCCACTCCTTCAGCTTCTCCTCCTGAGGATTTTTCATTTTCAGAGACTCTTCACTCCATGAGGGAGCACTTTAAATGGGAAGGCCAAGATTACTCTGACTCCAGAAAAGGCTTAGGGAATTCTTGTTTTGCCCCAGCATAGGCCCTTAGCTATTCCTCCTGTGTTGAATGTGGTGGAGGATGTTTTTGCAGAGGCTTCTCTGAACCCTGATTCCTTGCCTCCTGCTCCTGTTAAGCCTGATAGGTATTATAGGGTGCCCAAGCTCATAAGTATTTGTTTAAGAGTCCCAGGGCGGACCCAGAAACTGTTTCTCAGGGGCCTAAAGGTGTTAAAGCTTCTGTGGTTAAAAATCCTGTTCTGATAAAGAGGCAAGGGCTTTGGATAGGTGGGGTAAGAAAGTATATACTTCTTCCACTCTAGCCATGAGGCGTTGAATTGTCAATTTCATATGCTGAAATATCAGAATTATCTCCTTTCACAATTGAAATCTAAGGTGGATGCTTTGGCGGAAGGTATTGAGTGTAAAGAATTGCTGGATTTGGTTCATGTGTCTGAACAAGTGGGTAAGCATTCTTTGCAGTGTGGTTTTGATGCTGTTCAGGCCTCCTCGAGGGTGGCTGCTACTAGTTCTGTTCTTCGCAGACATGCATGGTTGAAGGATCAGAATTTAGCTGAGCATGTTAAGACCAGGATTTTGGATGCTCCTTTACAGTCTGATGTGTTGTTTGGACCGCCTGTGGAAGCAGTTTTAAAGAAAATGGAGGACAAAGCTAAGTCTATGCAGACTGTTAAAGATTTTTGCAGGTGCAGCCTCCAAGTTTAGTAGAAATTGGCCTGCTAAGGGGTGGACATATCCTGCTTATGGTTCCCAGTCTAGGCGCCTAGACGTGGTAGGGGCAGGGCTCAAGGTTCGTTTAGGCCTAGATCAGACAGTTCACCTGCTCAGACTTCTGGTGAGGGCAGGGGTCAGTCCTTTCGTAAGCAGAACCAATGACCTGCCTTTTCAGCTGCCAGTGGACTCGCCTGGCAGCTCCTTTGGGAGGAAGATTGTCTCTTTTCAAAGAAAATTGGGATTTAATCACTCAAGACAGATGGGTACTGGATATCATTCATCACGGGTACAGATTTTATTTCCACACAATGCCCCTTTCAAAGGCATGCCA
Source organism: Protopterus annectens (assembly GCF_019279795.1). NCBI lineage: Eukaryota > Metazoa > Chordata > Ceratodontiformes > Protopteridae > Protopterus > Protopterus annectens. Next base: position 1,465,312,585 of record NC_056733.1, read on the forward strand.
GATGTTCCTCCTCCACAAAGAAAAGAGGCTCTCAAGCAAGTTTCTCAGTTACTCCAGATAGGGGCTATTCACACAGTCCCTGTGTCAGAAAGGGGCTTCGGATTTTATTCTCGCCTGTTCCTAGTACCAAAGAAGGGGAACACGTGGAGACCAATTTTGGATTTATCTATCCTCAACACTTATCTGGACATTCCCAAGTTCAAGATGTTGACGTTACAGCAACTGTTACCTCTGCTGGGCAAGGATCACTGGATGGTAACTTTGGATCTCAAGGAAGCTTACCTTCATGTGCCCATAAGGCTAAGTTGCAGAAAGTATCTGCGGTTTCGAACTGGAGATTTTCATTATCAGTTCTCTGCATTGCCCTTTGGCTTATCTAAGAGTATTCACAAAGGTTCTGGCTCCAGTGATAGCTTACTTCAGGCTTCAAGGCATTCAAATTTATCCTTACTTGGACGACTGCCTGATTCTGGCTCAAGAAAAGGAACACCTTCTACAGCATCTGGAATATGTCATAGCAGTGCTAAGATGCCTAGGGTATTCTGTGAACGAAATAAAGTCCAGTCTAGTACCCTCTCAAGACATGTGCTTTCTGGGTGTGAGACTGAATACAGCAGCCCAGATGGCCTTTTTAACCCCGGACAAACAAAAGAGTCTGTCACTTTACTTCCATCAACTATCTCATCAGTCCGTGCTGACTGCAAGGACAGTCCTTCAAGCATTAGGGTTCATGGCATCTTGTATTCTGGTGCTTCCCAATGCCAAACTGCATATGAGGAAGCTGCAATGGTATCTCAATGTATGGACACAGCACTGCCAAGATTTGGACACTGTCATTCAAATAATACCTTGCCTTCAAAAGGAATTCTTGTGGTGGGCTCAGGAATGTCACCTAAACAAGGGACTCTCTGTGACCCGGCCAGAGGCGAGTCAGATTTTAACGACAGATGCCTCGGACACTGCTTGGGAGCTCATCTAAATGGAAAGTGGATACAAGACAAGTGGCCTGCCAGACTACAGCATCTACATATCAACATGAAGGAGATGTTAGCAGTCCAGTTTGCATTGATGGCGTTCAAGGAGTTACTTCTTCCAGGGCAGGCGTTGATTCTGACAGACAACACAACTGTCATGTGGTACATCAACAAGCAAGGGGGAACACATTCTTATCCTCTATGCAGGCAAGCAATGATTCTATGGGAGACTGCGTTAAGCCTGCAACTGACTCTTCAGGCAAGGTTTCTGCCAGGAGCACAGAACTCCCTAGCAGATGTATTAAGCAGACAAATCATGGATCCCCACGAGTGGAAACTGGATCTTCATGTATTTCAAAAATTGACAGTGTCATGGGGAACTCCAGACTTAGATCTGTTCGCTTCTCCACTAAACCACCAGCTGCCAAAGTATTGCACAAAGGGGTTTCATCACACAGCTTGGAAAGTGGATGCTCTGTCTTTCAGTTGGAAAAACCTTCATGTCTATGCCTTTCCACCTCTACCTCTTCTTCCAAAGGTATTACTAAAGGTCAGACAGGACAGGCCAAGGATGATTTTGATAGCTCCAGATTGGCCTCGGCAACATTGGTACCCACTTCTAAGGAGTCTTGTAAAGAAGCCTCCATGGCCTTTACCTCTGATTCCTCATCTGTTATCTCAGAAGGACGGTCATCTGCTCAATGTCAAGCTTCCATCTCTTCATCTCACAGCTTGGCATATTCTGTGTTGAAGCATGGTAGGTCTCAGCTTCCTCAACAAGTTTTAAATGTGATTATGGAAGCTAGAAGGCCTAGTACTAGGAGAGTGGAAAAATGGAAGAGATTTTGTTTTGGAGTACAGCAAAGAATTAGGAGATTTCAGAGCCTAATTTGAGTGTGGCTCTTCAATATCTTACTGAATTATTGGACAAAGGTTTGTCTTTCTCTTCCATAAAGATTCATGCTGCAGCAATTTCAGCTCACTATGATTGTGACCCACCTTTGTTTTCGCATCCTTTGTTCAAGCAGTTTCTTAGAGGGGCAAAGAATATAAGACCCCGAGCTCCTACTCCTGCTTGGGATCTCAATTTTGTGTTGGAAAAACTTACTCTACAACCTTTTGAGCCTGCAGCTACTGCTGAATTGAAATATTTGTCATGGAAGACTGCTTTTCTGTTGGCTATTACTTCTGCAAGAAGGGTGTCTGAGTTGCAGGCCCTTATGGCAGTAGAGCCCTTTTGATTTTCCATAAGGACAGGGTATCATTACGCACTAATCCTTCCTTTATGCCTAAGGTGGTTTCTAGTGTGGCTTTAAACCAAACTATTCATTTGCCTACGTTTTTGCAGATCCTCAAAATAAAGGGGAAAAGATTTTGCACACTTTAGATGTACACAGGCAATTGCGTTATTATTTGAGCAGGACTAAAGATTTTAGGCAGTCTCAGCAGTTACTTGTTTCTTTTGCTTTAAGTTCACAGGGCAAGCCTGTGTCAAAACAAACTATTTCTAGGTGGATTGGCTTTTGCATTGCATTTTGTTATTCCCATCATGGCAAAGAGGTTCCAGCTGGGATTAGGCCTCATTCCACTAGGGCTACTGCCACTTCAACAGCATTTCTAAGGGGTGGCAACTAAGGATATTCTGGAGGCAGCTACTTGGAGTTCAGTGCATACTTTCTCTAGGCATTATCACCTGCCTATATACTCTAAGACTAGAGCTGGTTTTGCCACAGCTGTTTTACAAGGCATGTTGTCAGCTCCTGCTACTTTATAATTTGCCAGCCTCCCTTACCTCTGCTTTGGGATTCTACCCAATTGTCAGGACTGCAGCAAGGGAAGGCGAAGAACATAGTACAGTTTTGTACCTACCATAAATGTAGATGTGCGAGGATTCCCTTGCTGCAGTCCCCTCCCTCCTTCCCCTCTGTGTTTCAGGGTGGTTGTGTAGGTGAGTTTACATGCTTATATTTTGTGTATATTTTACTGTATATATTGTACATGTTTTTTGGTGCAGGTTGTTTTTGGGACTTGTCTTTTTGGGTCTTCTGACATCTGGGGCAAGAAAAGACTGAGGAAATGACGCCGGTCATGCGCATTAGTACCCTGACGTACTGACGTCAGTCTAAGGCGCCATGACCGACGTCAGCCTTATACTCTGGTATTCGGGCCGACTGGGACGCGGACTATACCCAATTGTCAGGACTGCAGCAAGGGAATCCTCGAACATCTACATTTATGGTAGGTACAAAACTGTACTTTTCTTTTCCATCTGTGTGAAGTACTTATGTTCATATGCATGCATGGTCATTCCCATAGCCGGCCTTAGGCATAGACCAACTAGGCTGCTGCCTAGGGCGCCACTCTAGCAGGAGCACATTTCCAGTAATCTGGATGGTGTAGGTATGCCAGGATGGGGGCACCAAGAGGTGTGTGTGTGTGTGTGTGTGTGTGTGTGTGTGGGGTGCTGTGGAGAACTTTTGCCTAGGGAACCAGTTGACCAAAGACCGGTCTTGGTCATTCCCTGGGTACTCTAATTTCTTCCCATTCTAGAAAAAGGCTGAACTGACTACCTTGCCAACTAAACACACACACCCATACATATTTACATTTGCAGTTACTCTCAGAGCACTCAACAAATTAAGCAATTTACAGGCCCTAGTATGTTACTTCTGCAACAAAGGGGAAGTATGCAGATCCTACTGTACCCCCCACTGAGGAAGGCTGCAGAAGAAGCGTTATGCATAAAAGTCTGAATGCAACACTAAGCCAATCCAACTTTGGGAGGAGGCTAAAAAAACTGAGATATCAGACTTGGCTTTATACATATATACAACCTTCAAATATAGAACAGAAAAGAACTGTGATATAATGTGTGAAACACTAGCAATAAATATAAAAAGGTTAAAAGAAAATCAAAAGTTATATACTTATCATACTGATCTCTTAGTAGAGTTTAGTTTTTATTAACTATTGGGACTTAGCATACAGCACCTGCTCAGCTCAGTGGATATAATTTTCCCACGCTACATCAGAGCCCCCCTTTTCCCATGATAACTAATAAGAAACAGTGAAGGAAAGAGAGAGAAAGTACAGTTTTGTACCTACCATAAATGCAGATGTTCGAGTGCTCATACAGCTGCAGTCATTGCAGATGGGTTACCCTGCCATCAGGCGGGTCCTCGGTCGGCCGAATTCCAAAGTCTAGGTCCGACGTCAGTTGTCGTCGCTTCTTCCCCGACGCCAGTGCGGCAGGGGTATAAAAGAGGCAGCCGACGCCATTTTCTTCAGTTTTTCTTGCCCCAGATTTCAGGTGCCCCCAGAAGGAAGGCAAAACATAATGTTATGCAAACATGCAATATAGATAAATCAAAAAACAGTAGTTGCAAGCAAATACACCATAAAAGAATACCCCAAATAGGTTGTATGATAAAGGTGTTTGTCATAAGGCCTGTCCTAAGAGGGGACGGAGGGGGGGGGGGTTAACCTGGACTGCAGCTGTATGAGCACTCTAACATCTACATTTATGGTAGGTACAAAACTGTACTATGTTCATCGTGCAAACAGCTGCAGTCATTACAGATGGGAAGAATCCCAAAGCTAAGTAAGGGTGGTAGGCACTAAGTGGAACTAGGAGGAGCGAGGATGCCCTGCAAGACTGCTGTGGCAAAGCCCGCTCTAGATTTTGAGTAGAGTGGAAGGTGGTAGTGCTTGGAGAAAGTGTGCACTGAACTCCAAGTAGCTGCTTCCAAAATGTCCTTGGTAGGGACCCCCCTGAGGAAAGCTGCAGAGGTAGCGGTGGCCCTGGTGGAGTGGGATCTGATGTATGCAGGCACAGATTTTCCATGAAATGAATAACAAAAGCGTATGCAGTGGGTTATCCATTTTGAAATTGTCTGTTTGGAAATAGCCTTTCCTTAAGCACCTGTAGCATAGGACACAGAGTTGCTCAGATTTCCTGAATGGCTTTGTTCTGTCCAAATAATAACAAAGTTGTCTGTGAATGTCCAAGGAATGTAGTAGTCTCTCCCCTTTGTTCTGTGGATTTGGATAAAAGGTAGGCAAGTGGATAGTCTGATTCAAAGCTACACTGGATACTACCTTTGGCATGAAGGTAGGGTTGGTTCGTAAGGAAACTCTGTCCTGATGGAAAATGATGAATGGTTGCACAGCCATGAGGGCCTGTAGTTCAGAAACCCTGCGTGCTGAGGTGATAGCCAGAAGGAAGGCTGTTTTCCATGACAAGTATTGTAGCTCTGTTGAAGAAGCTGGCTCAAAGGGGGGCAGGGTCAGCTTTTCCAATACGAAGTTGAGGTCCCAAGCTGGAACTGGTGGTTTCCTTGGGGGCTTTATATTTTTTGCCCCTCTGAGGAACTGCCTTAAGAGAGGATGTGAGAATAAAGGAGGGTCTGTGTTGTATTGTGCAGAAATGGCTGAAGCGGGGATCTTGATGGAGGAGAAGGAAAGGCCACTGTTTAACATCTCAGCTAGGTACTGTAAAATTTAAGTTATATATATTACCCAAGGATTCTGGCCCTTTTCTTGATTCCAGGCACAAAACCGTTTCCATTTGGCGGAGTAGGCTTTTCTAGTAGAAGGTATTCTGGCCTCCAAGATGACATCCTGCACCTCTCCTTGGAGAGGAGTCTGTTGGGAAATTAAGGTATTCTCCATGCAGCTAGATTTAGGGTTTTGAGCTGGCTGTGAAGGGTTTTGTAGTTGTACTGGGACAACAGAAGAGGGACTAGAGGTAGGATCCATGGTGGGGAGTGTGTCAGGCTCTTTAGGAGTGGATACCAGTGTTGTTTTGGCCAGTCTGGAGCAATGAGAATCATTTGTGGCCTCTGCTCTGGCTTTTAATAGAACTTTGGTCAGTAGAGGCAGAGGAGGGAAGGCATAGACTGTCAATGTTGTCCAACTGAAAGAGAGTGCGTCCACTTTCCAAGCCTGTGGATGATGGGTCCTTGAAAAAATTTTTTTCAACTGGTAATTTCTGTGGGTAGCAAATAGATCTATGTCTGGCTGTCCCCATGCCAGAGTTATCTTTGAGAAAACTTGAGGGTGCAACTTCCATTCGTGTGGATCTGTCATATTTCTGCTTAGGTTGTCTGCCAGTGTGTTTTCCTTCCCTGGCAGGAATTGTGCCTGTAGTTGAATTTGCAATTCCAGTGCTGTGTTCCATAGGGTCATGGCTTGCCTGCACAGGGGGTATGAATGAGTTCCCCCCTGTTTGTTTATGTACCACATGACTGTGGTGTTGTCTGTCCTTATCAATAACTGGCCTTGATGCAGTAGGTCTTTGAAGGTGATAAGAGCATTGTGCACGGCTAGCATCTCTTTTTGGTTGATGTGTAGGTGCTTCTCTTTTTGGGACCATTTTCCCTGAATGCACTGATCTGCCATGTGTGCTCCCCAGGCGTAGTCTGAGGCATATGTTGTGATGATTTGAGTTGCTTGAGGTACACAGAAAGGGAGACCTGTGTTTCTTTGGCATGCTTGAGCCCACCACAAAAATTCCTTTTGAAGGCATGGAATGAGTGGTATAATGGTTTCCAAGCTGTGGCTGTGTTGAGACCATAAGTTTTTTAGGTACCATTGTAGTTTGCTCATATGCAGCTTTGCACATGGGATTAGTAGGATGCAAGATGCCATGAATCCCAGAGCCTGTAGGACTTTCCTTGCAGTTAGCCTGGTGAAAGTTGCCATTTTGCTGAAGTATTGAGACAGTTGCCCTTGTTTGTCTGGCGTGAGGTAGGCCATCTGGGTGGTTGTATTTAAGCTGGCACCCAGGAAAATTATCTGTTGAGAAGGTATTAGTTTTGATTTCTTTTTGTTCACTTGTTCACTGTGTATCCCAGGAAGTTTAACAGTTTTATTACAAATGCCAGATGCTGCAATAGAATGTCTTTGCTGTCCGCTTGGATCAGGCAGTCGTCCAGCTATGGGTAGATTTGTATTCCTTGTAGTCTGCAGAAGGCAATTACTGATGCCAGGCATTTCATAAACACTCTGGGCGCCGTAGATAAGCCAAAGGGCAATGCAGAGAACTGGTAATTGGTTGAACCTGCAAGAAATCTGAGGTATCTTCTGCAATCTTGTCTGATAAGGACATGCAGGTATGCCTCCTTGAGGTCCAATGTTACCAGCCAAGACTCCTTGCCCAGCATGGGAAGAAGCTGCTGTAATGTGAGCATCTTGAATTTTGGCACCTGTAGATATGTGTTTAGGATGGATAGGTCTAAGATAGGTATCCAATCTTTGTCTTTCCTTGGTACCAGGAATAGTCTGGAATAAAAACCTTGACCTTGTTCTTTTGTAGGTACCTCTTGAATCGCTTTCATATCCATGAGAACGGAAATTTGTCTTTGTGCCTATGACCTTTGATTTTGTGGCTGGTTTGGCATGCCTCTCATTTTTGGAAGGGTGTGAAAGTGGAACCTGTAGCCTCTGTCTATAATGTCCAGAATCCATTTGTCTTTTGTAACAATATGCCAATTTTTTGAATATAATGCCAGTTTTCCGCCCAAAGGTGCTGCCATTAAAGCTTTGCTTGGCAGGTATAGGGGGAAGTCATTGTGTCTGTTTTCTAAATGACTGTGATCTATCCTCTCCACCTCTTGGGTTTGGTGCTTGCCATTGTCTTGCTCTGTAAGATCCTTGAGGTTGTCCTCTACCCCTTGGGCGTCTGTATCTGCCCCTTTGAGGTCTGTCCGTGGCTGGAAAGGACCAATTATTTGAAGGCCAGTTTCTGCTGAAGCGTGGAGGTTGTACCTGCAGGAAATCTTTCACTGTTTGCATTGATTTTGCTTTTTCCTCCATTTTCTTTAGTACCTCCTCAGCTTTAACACCAAACAATACATCTTTCTGAAGTGGTGCATCTAATAACTTTGCTTTGACATGATCTGGTAAGGTTTGCTCTTTGAGCCAAGCATGTCTACGTATAGCAGACCCCGTGACAGCAGCTCTACATGAGGCCTCTAAAGCATCAAAACCACACTGCAAGGTATGTTTACCCACTTGCTCTGCACCATGCAACAAATCCTGCAACTCTTTCAAATCTGGTTGTCCTGTTTGTGTCATTTTGCTTTTCAACTGAGATAACAAAAACTGTTAAACTGTTGGTACTTTAACATACGGAATTGACAGTTTAATGCCCTCATGGTTAAAGTGGCAGATGTATACACCTTTTCCCCCCACCTTTCTAATGCTCTGGAATCTCTCTCTGAAGGTAAAGGTTTTTAGCAGTAGAGGCCTTTATTCCCTTGGGACCCTGTGAAATAGTTTCTGGGTCAGCAGTATGGCTTTTATAAAGGAACTGGTGAGAATCAGGAACCCGGTAATACCTGTCTGGTTTAACAGGGGCTGGAGGTAAAGAATCTGGATTAAGGCTGGCTTCTGTGTACACATCATCAAAAATATCTAAAACGGGAGGGATAGCCAGGGGCCTATGCTGGGGGAGCAGTAGAAATTCCCTGAGCCTTTTCTTGGAATCTGAGTAATCTTGGCCTTCCCAGTGAAAGTGTTCCCTCAATGTATGCAGGGTTTCCCCAAAAGAGTAGTCCTCAGGAGGGGAGACCGAGAGAATAGACTCCTCAGCATCAGAGTCTTTGAAAGGGGAATAGGCGAAATCCTGGTCCTCAGAGTGTTCTGAGGTAACAGAAGCCTGGTCTGAGGAAGGGTAGTCTTCCTCCAATCTGGGTCTTTTGTCAGAGGGGGGGGGGTTGAGAACCCCTGATGAGAGTAATCAAATCCTCAGCCATTTTAAGCATTTGCTTTTTAGGCATGGGGCCTTGAGAGGAGGTCTGAGGACCCTGTTTTTTTAGTTTTCATGGCTGCTTTAGATTTAGTGAAGGATTTAATAGAGAAGGTGGAAGGCCTGAAGACGCCTTCAGAAATGGCAGGCCTGACTAAATTTTGAGTTTCCCCGCCAAGAGTGGCGTCGGTATCTGCAGTAGGAATGGAGACCGAGGAGCCTGCGACCTTGGGTACTGAAGTCCCCGGTAATGTAGTTTCATCGGTATTCAGAAGTAGGCGCCTCGCTGAGAACCAGAGAACCGGTAGTCGGCCTAAGCGTGATCTCAGTACTCGGTGCGGACCTCGGATGTTGGTCCTTATTCTTTGCGTCTTTTGCTCAAAACTGGTGTCGGTGTATCCGACGACATGATATAATTAAATTTTTCGCCAAAATAATGAAGGGCGAACTCCGCCCGGCACTTAATAGTGCGCTTGTTGAACCTAGCACAAAAACGGCAGGCCGAGACGCCGTGGTCTGGGCCTAAGCAAGGTATACAGAAAAAGTGGAAATCCTTATGCGGCATTTGCTTCCCACAAGAAATGCAATTATTAACTTTGTCTGACATCAGTCTGAGGCAAGAAAAGTTTTCCCAACGGGGTACTTAGCTTTAAAGAAGACTTCGGCTGAAATACTTTCGTAAATCTCAGGAGCTGGCTGACTGGCACTTGCGAACTGCTTCTGCTTCGGGCACCGCGCGGCAAGAAAGACTGGAGAAAATGGCGTCGGCTGCCTCTTTTATACCCCTGCCGCACTGACGTCAGGGAAGAAGCGACGACAACCGACGCCGGACCTAGACTTTGGAATTCTGCCGACCGAGGACCCGCCTGACGGCAGGATAACCCATCTGTAATGACTGCAGCTGTATGCACGATGAACATCTGTTTCTGACCTATGCAAAAGAAAGTAAGAGATGGGAAACTGCAAAAAAGTCTTCCCACACCCAAACAGGAGGGTGGAGGAAGGGTTGGTTAATGAAGACTGAATTCTCCTAGAAGGGCTAATGTTATGGTGAACAAATAAGTTTTGTTACCTGCTGTGGAGATTAACTTTTAATTAACAAGGATACAGTCCCCATCTAATCTACCTTGGTGGCTTGTTTGGAGAATTCATCCATAAACAACATGGCCCAGACAAACCCTTGACTTGATATTGTTCATCTGCCTTTCCATTAATCTGGTAATCCCAAATGACAGTACCTACCCAACTGCCCCTGAGGCACACAGTACTGTCACCCTACCGAGAAGATTTATCCAAACCACACACAGTCCACCAAACACCCAGCATGAATGGAGAAATTGACAGAAGCCAATGAAGATACATAAAGCAAGCAGTACTACACTCGATGCCGGATACATAAAATACCAAGATAGTAAAGGAGGAGGAAGGGGCCTATATTTCACCACCTAGTACAGAAATGTTTCCAATCCCTGCATTGAATGTCTCCTCAAAGCAAGATAAGGCTAAATATTGGCAAAACCTAAGGAAACTAGATGAAAGAGTGGCTACTTGGACCAACATCAACCTGTAACAGCCTGTACACAGTTTGGTTTCTTTGAGAAACTAAAGGGTAATCACAAGCAACTTCTCACAGCTGTGCCATTTCAGATAAAATCCAGTTCCCCTGACGCCCCTGCATTATCAGAAAATATCTCATCACAGTAGTGCATGTATGTAATAATTAATAAAAAAACTCTCCATGCAAATTTTCAGTAGCTGCCAAGACAGCCGCAATCTGTGACTCTTTCTGTTGAGGGATATCCATGGGACAGTACAGACAGACAGACCGAAGAATAGGCTGGGATAATTCCCAAAGATACCTTTAGACAGACCCCCCCCCCCCCGCTACATAACCAAAACCAGATTCGCTATATGTGACAAATACATGCAAGTCATTGAGATTTCTAATAGTCTGAAGTAATAATTCAGAAGAAAGCTACTGTACTAAAAGATTATGCCTCTAATAAGATCTGACAAAAATAACCAAATCGCAATGCTGCTTGGGAAAAATGCCCACCCCATGCAATTCCTAGTAGTGAGAATATGGTAAGAAAAAAAATTACATGAGGTAAACTCCATCTAGGCTAAACATTCACCCAGTGTGCTTGTGGAGGTGCTACTATTAACCTTGATGCAATGACCAGCTGTCCCATCGGTGGGCTTTGCAGTAAGCATGAAAACTCCCAATAAGTTATCTAGGACTGAGTGAACTTTAGAGATCTGAGCCTTAAATCTAATCCCCATAAGTGAGAGGGGGACAGCTTGAGCCACTCCCCAGGTGACTCAAGATGACACTTCTAGCAGAAAAAAATTAAGAATGGGAGCCCATGACTAGACCATTCAAGAGGATGCAACTTTATGAAGCCACCATCTATGAGCCAGTAGGAGACTGCTGTACACCTTGCCAGTGACAGAGGGATAAAGCCCTGACTACTACCCAGGCAATTTCTGTTCATTTAGCAGTCTGCAAACTTTATGTGCAGGCATGGAGAATGTGAGTGTGTATCACATGGGAAGGAAGGGTACTGTAAAACAAAGGTAAGGTCCCAAGGAGACACTAAATCCTTGACAGGTGGACGTAACAGTAAAGTACCTTTAAGAAAGGCCTTACACAGCCTTGAGGAGGCTAAGGCAATGTTGTTTTCACCAACGTGAAAATTGGAAATGGCTGCCAATTGTACTTTCACTGTGGAGGAACTAGCTCCTTGCTCAAAAATGCCAGACAGGAAATCCAACACCGCTGGAACAGGGGCAGTAAAGGGATCTAGTTTTCTCTGAGAGGCCCAAACGTAAAAGCGCTTCCATTTACTGCGATAAAGTTTCCTAGTGGAGTCTTTAAGAGAAGCCAGCAGAATGGATTTTACCGGTGATGAAAGACCAGGAGTCCTGGCAATCAACGGAACTGCAGCAACCAGGCTGTCAGCTTGAGGCTGCCCAGATAGGGCGGACGGGCCCTCGACGGATGGGAGATTAGATCTGGGCAGGGATCCAGAACCCACGGGGGAGCTAAAAGATGAGACCAAAGGAATGGGAACCAAACCTGACGAGGTCAGACCGGGACAATGAGGATCACTTTGCACCGCAGTCGGCAAGCTTTCTGAAGAAACTTCGGAATGAGTGGCAATGGTGGATAAGCATACAGAAGCCCGGGGGGCCAAGCATGAACCAAAGTGTCTCTGGGGACTTCCCCTGGTGAGAGAAATCAGAGCAAAGAACTCACTGCACTTTTCGTTGGAAGGAGATGCGAAGAGATCACAGCAAGGCTGACCCCCATGCAAGGAAGATCTCCTCCACTACTGACTGTTTCAGAGACCACTCGTACGGCATCAGAATAGCCCGACTTAATCTGCCCGCTAAAATGTTCGAGCACCCTGGGATGTGCGTTGCTATCAGAAACAGACCGGTGGAGATCGCCCATTCCCACACACAGCCTTGCGACATAGGGGGGTAGGGATCTTGTTCCCCCATGCTTGTTGATATACCAGATAACCGACATGTTGTCTGACTGAATTGCAATCAATCTGAAGGAACGACAGTGTGAAAGGCTTCCAAAGCTAAAAGCACTGCCCTCATCTCTAGAACATTTATGTGTAACTTGGTCTCTGATTGGGACCACGTGCCTTGGACTGTCCTTCACAAACAGTGTCCCCCCACCCGATTTGGGAGGCGTCCGTGGTCACTGTGGCTTGAACTGGAGATGACGCGAAGGGGCATCCTTCTGATATCTCCTGTGAACTTAACCACCAAAAAGAGACGTCCTGCAGAAGTGACTGATCTTGACTGGAAATTCCACAGGCAGGTCCAGCCAAAACCACTGAACTGCCAGAGTCCATTGAAAAACCTGCATGTGAAGGTGCGCACAAGGGAGAATCAATATGGGGGCAGCCATGGAGCCCAGAGCCCGGAGAACCTCGCTCACTTTTGGAGACTTGGAGTTCACTATCTGAGCTATGTGGCACCTGAGGTGTCAGATCCTGTCTGGAGTTAACAGTACCTTCATCTGCAAAGTATCTAGCCATGCCCCATTGAAGTCTAGAACTTGTACTGGTTGCAAATGGGTTTTCTGAACATTGACTAATTCCCAGTAGCTCTGCCAATCGAATGAAGCAATCTCGGGCCACTCACAGGTGATGCTTGTTGGGCGCAGCAAAGAGCCAGTCGTCCAGGTATGGAAACACCTGAATACCCTGAAACCTCAGGTGAGCCCATCTATAACTGCCATTACCTTGGTTAACACCCTGGGGGCTGTGGTGAGACTAAAGGGTAGGGCTCTGAACTGAAAATGACTGGCTCCCAGCTGGAAGCGCAGAAACCTCCTGGAGCTTCTATGTATTTTGATGTGGTAGTAAGCATCCTGGAGGTCTAATGAGCACATCCAGCCGCACTCTCTGAGATAAGGTAGAATGGGCAGTAGGGTGACCATCCAGAATTTCTGTTTGGCTACAGACAGGTTTAATGTTGACAGGTCTAGAATGGGCCTGAGGTCCCCTGTCTTTTTTGGCACCAAAAAGAACCTTGAGTAGACACCTGATCCGGACTGATCGGGGGGGGGGGGGGACCTGTTCGATGGCTTATTTGAGAAGCAGCTTTGAAACCTCTAGAGCTGTGGCCTCCCTGTGAGCGGGTGGAACATCTGGGAGGTGTTTTGAAATATTTGGAGGGGCAACAAATGGGATAGTGTAACCTCTGGATATTATCTGTAACACCCAGCAATCTGTCGTAATGGACTCCCATGCCGCTGGGTGTAAGGACAATCCTCCCCCAACTGCCTCCAGAGTAGGACAGTCAGGCAACCCCTCAGGGCTGCTGACTGGGTCTATCAGAAAAGGGTTCCCTAGACCCAAAATTCCTGGGACCCCCTCTACCTCTGGGTCGGCGTCGATCCTGTCCCTCTGCCTCTGGGGGAATAGTTGTCCTGAGAATCCTGGGAAAACTGAGATTTTCTGAATGGCATCTTCTTCTGCCCTACGATTCCTAGAGAAGGACCGCTGAGGATTAGAGAAGCGGATCCCGGCGGCAGACAAAGTCTTCCTGTCATTTTCGCTCGGGACAAGTGTGTCACGTACCGTTTTCCCAAAAAGAGAAGAACCGTCGTAGGGAGCATTGATAAACGACGCCTTGAAAGGGTCCGCGAAGTGACACAACCTGAGCCAGGCATGACGCCTCATGGCAATGCCTGTCCCAGCCGCCCTAGCTGCTCCTTCCGTGGCATGGGAAAGGAGTCGCATCGACGTGTTTCAGACCGACTTGAGAGTAGACATTTCTGCAGAGAACAACTGTCTGTCCTGAGGCGATAAAGACTCTGGGGGCGACTCAGCGAATTCCGATGCAAGGTCTCGCTGAAGCCGGATCACAGATGCCAAATAATTCAGCGCACGGATTGAAAAGGCCGCTGAGGAATAGATGCGCTTCCCAAACCTATCCACCGACCAGGACTCCTTGTCTGGAGGGTGGACTGAGGAACTCTCCTGTGCTAGTTCCTTCCCAAGGTTGTCTGTCGGAAGGGGGAGATAAAATTTTGTCAGGGCGTTTGGGGATGGGCTCTACGGTGTCAGGCTCCTTCCATGCCCGCGTGGTGATAAGGTCCACCAAAGGGTCCATTGGCAGGGACACCCAGGAAGTACATGGGCCCGTGTCAAAAGCCTCCAGGAACACTGACTCATCCCCAGAAGGTTTTGGGGCTGATCAACCTCCCCTCTGGTGGAGGATCTCCATGATTTCTCTGAAGGAGACGTCTTCGGGAGGTGACCTGGGGGAACCTTCTCCTTCATCTAAGTCAGTGTCCATACTGAGGGACTCGGGGGGGGGGGGGGGGAGTGCAAGTGCCTCCATTTGCACTTGCCCTTACGGTGACCCTCTTCAGTGCGACTCTCAGAAGGGGGTTCATGAGCCGCAGGGGGTTTCCTCAGGGAAAATTAACCTGGGGATCCTCTGGCACGGGCTGTCCCTGAGACAGTATGAAGGGAGTCGTCACCAAATCCATGGGGCCTGGGGTCTCAATCCCTGGGAGTGAACCTTCTCCACCACTTTGAAGGCCGAGGGAGAGTGGACCTCCTTAGCACCCAGTAAGGAAGACGCCCTCCTCGGATCCAAAGCATGGACCGCAGCCGAAGCCAGGGTAGCCTGAGGTCCGAGGGAACGGGTCGGATCCGAAAAGGTCAGAGCCGAAGAATCCATTCCCTCGGGTCCGACTCCCGGTCCGCGGCCCCGAGAGTCGCTCGGATCCAAACAAGTCGGATCCGAGGAACTCAAGTAACAGCCGGAGTTGAGGTTGGAGGAACCGTTGGCGCCTAGCTACCAGCTCCGAAAATCCTCGGATCCAAGAGCCCCGAAGCACCGATCGGGGAAGGAGAGATGGGGCGGAAAAAAGGCATGGAGGTCCCCCCTCCAGAGGGAGAGGGGCCTGGCAAGACCCCCATCTGTATTTGGGTCTGAATGAATCTCTGCATCATCCTGTCCATATCTATATCCGATAAACTCTGAGTCGACCTCGAAGAGACCACCGACTCGTATCTCTGGTCTGCGCAATGGGGAGGAAGGCCTCGGGTCCTAATGTTCCAATGGCTCCGGTGAGAAACAAGGAGACCAGAGCCGTGGAGAAACAGGCCACATGGCCTTAGGAGGAGGACTAAAAGAGCTCCCTGTCCAGGGATCTCTTGCAATGTCTGTCCTTTCTCTTCTCCCTATACTCTCTGCGCCTTTCTTTGTCTTTTTCTTTTTCCTTGTCAGTCACGCTGACTGTAGATTTGTCTTTATTAGAGCCATCACCAGAAGAAGAAAAGGGAGGTTGAGTCTTTGTCTGGGTGGGAGGTTGAACACTAGAAACCGAGGCTGTGACAGATTCCAGCATGGCAGCGGGGAGAAGGCCTTTGGCTACTAACTTGGCCTTCCGATCCCTAAGGGCCCTCGGATTGAACCCGGTGCATGTAGCACATCGAGTGGACAAATGTGCCACTCCCAAGCAAATCATACACAGAGTGTGACCATCAGCCGGGGAATGCTTATGGCCACACTCTGTACATTTCTTGAAAACAGATTTTGGCTGATCAGTCATGGTCATGCACCCAAAAGGAAAAATACTACCTACCAAAAAAAAAAACCACACACTAACACAGGTAGGGGAAGGGCAGGCCTAACAACTGCTCTACCAAGTTAGCAAAAACTTTTCCTTTTTTTTAAACTGACGAACAAGCAATACACTAAACAAGGGGAGGAAGGGAAAAAAAATCACTCAGACACACATTAGATTTAAGTAATAATACCACTTACTATCCCTGAGCTCAGAGCAAAGGAGACCACGATGCACACTACTGGCGTGGCAAACGAGATCTGAGGGAAGATAGAAGATGGTAGGGCATTATGGGTAAGGGGAGGAGCTCGGAGCAGATGCTAGAAAAAAAGTTGCTGGCTCGGATCCGTATACCCACAGGTTGCAGATAAAATTAAGTTAACTACTTCAGATAATAAGTTTTGCATTAGTATGAAGTCTGAAACTCAAATGTCTTTCATTTTCTGACTTCAGTCATTAAGGATCTGCCAGAAAACCACAATTTTATGAAAAATGGACCAAAATTATGAGGCAAAAATCTGGACATTCTACAAAAATCTGTACATTTGAGAGGTATGTGCCCACCCAATGTGATGACATCAGCACATGCAGGGAAGTTAGGCCAGAAAAAAAAACCTGAGCTGTTGATGAACAGAAGGTACGGTTTAAGACTTCAATACAGGTTCATTGGTAGTTACTAGACATGCAGTCTAGGATACCATCAGTGCCTATCGCAAATTCCCAACTGCCGAAAAACACTGCCTGGTTAAGTGACTTGCTCAAAGTCATACAGTAAGCAAATAAAAAGGTGGAAAGTTTCAAACCCTGAACCCTTGTCAGAGGAAGCATTGATTAACAACTCATAGCTTTAGTCCCCTGCACTAACTGCCAGACAGTATAAAGGTGCTTGATAGATCAGAATCCTGTAGCCATGTGAATGTCCCCACTAGACTTCATTATCCATATCACTTATGTTGAGAAAGCCAGTCCTGCTCGTCACTATTGCCTTACACACACACACACACACACACACACACACACACACACACACACACACACACACACACACACACACACACACACACTAGTTATACACTGCCAGATTCAAACACCTGCCCAAGTCCACATTCTCTGGAACTGCATTAACCACTGATGCCACAGGACAAGTCTTTCAGTGAATGTTTGTAATTCATGTGAGGCAAGCTTTCAGTTAATGTCTGACCCTGGTTGGGAGGGGGATATAAGCCCAAATACTTTGTCACAGGATGGCTCCATCTCCCTCCCACAGAATGCCTGTCAATTGGGAAGCAGCTGGGAAACCACAAAAAAAATTAATAAATAAAAGATACCATGGAGACTGTCTGTATGAATGGTGGCTGCATAACGTTAACTAGCTGACACTATACCTCTCAAACACTTAGTGCAACAAATCTGAACAAAGCATAAAATAATGGGGGAACAAAGGCCCAAAAAACAGTGACAGATTTTAAATATTTCTCTTATAAACCTAGAACGTTGTTAGAACAACAGGATTTGTGTTACTATGCATTTACCGAAGGGTATGAAGTCTAAAACTCAAATGTGTGCCATTATTTAGTGACTTCAATCCTCACTGATTTGTCAGAAAAACAAATTTTAAGAGGAACAAACCAAAAATACTGGCAAAAATCTGGACATTCTGTGAAAATCTGGACAGTTGAGAGGTATGGTTGACACAGATGCTAACTTTCTCCAGGGGGAATGTCCTGTAAATGGTAAATGCCCTTAAGTTGGTAACCTGCCATACAGATGGTGGACTAAGAAAAGAATGGGATAGTCTGCCACCACATAAGCATTCCTTACATGCTTCCTGATGACATCACAGATACAAGCATGGAAACACCTTTGAGTGTCTGGTTCACACAAGGATATGCATTCAAAAACGCTATGAAGGGAAGGGCATGATGTGCAAGCTTCACTGTGACACATCAGGCTTTTGAATCTCCTTGACAGGGCTTGGCATACAGTAAATATCCAAGGAATAACGTACTGGCTCGAAGTCACTTCCCAGGCCTCTGACCATGATAAACTCAGAAAACAAGTAAGCAAACACAAATGAAAGTACATGACCTCTTCTGGAAGAGGACAGCACCTCTTCTCAAAATCCAAAGGATACTTTTGGAAGACAGTTGGGGAGGATTGTCTTGAAGGAAGCAGAACAGTTGGAATAGCTTAAGGAATAGCCTACTGGATGTATACTACAGTAGGAGTTCCATAACATACTGATACTTTATATTACCATGAGTTCCAAATATGAGTGGAAAAGGGAAAAATCCATTCTTTCACTACCTTCCAGAAGGTAGTTCGCAAATGAAACAGAGCAGGAACCCCAGTCCTCAGTGTTCCGAAATCCCAAAAGCAGCAATGCCACACCCAAGTGAGAGTTCAAAAGATACCCACCACATACCTCGACCTGGCCAAAGCTTTTGACACAATTCTCCACTAACTAAGGCATGGTAGATATGTTAAATAAACTGGGAATAAACCCCTATATTACCCGCTGGACTGCCAAATGGCTCACAGATAGGATGCAAATAAGCAAAATAGGGGAAATGAAGTTACCCCCACAGAGACCAGTCACCAGTAGAATTACCCAGGGTTTTGTGCTGGAACCTCTCCTGTTTAACATCAACTTTTCTGAAGTAAAAGCCAGTATCAAAGGGCTCTGGCTGACTAAGATTGCAGATAACTGCAAGCTAGGAGCAGTCACAGAATCCCCAAATGACTTGGCCATCCTGCATGAAGGCTGGTCTTAAATAAGTGCTGCCAAAATCATGGACTGAAACTAAATGACAAAAAATGCATTATTGTTTCTTTTAGAAAGTAGTCTACCCAAGGGAACTACCACATTGACAATACTTTCCTAAGAGTTGACCTGGTTTTTTCACCATGTGTCTACTGATGTAAGAAAGTCCTTCTATATTGCATAGCTTATACACAAAGGGATTGTGTCTATATTTCTAGGGATGTCAATGTCTCCCTTTACTTAGCCCTCATTAGGCCATTCGTTGAATATAATGGTCCCTTTGGCATGAACCTGTCCAGACACATACAACAAATGGAATGCCCACAGAGATAACTTACTAAAAAGGATACAGGGCCTAAACAACATATCCTATATAGACCGACTCAAAGTCCTGTCACTATGTTAAAAGGTGACCTGTGTCCAGCATATAAGGCATCTTTCGACTCATTAATGATGGATTTGCCGCACATCAGCAAGTCAAATGGCATCAGAAATAATTGGTCTAGGGATCTAAACCTCTTCTGAAGCAACAGGACTGTTTGGAGGGCCAGATATATTTCACAATGGATAATATTGCTGTGGAGCAAACTCCCCATTCACATAAAACAAAAGTTCATCCCTGTCCATTTTCAAGTGCAACTCAGATCTATGGATGGAAACAGAAAAATTCACCCAAGGATGGCTCCCCGTGGATGGAGGCAGCTCCTAAATGTTTTATCCAATGCATAAGTTCCCTCAAATTATCTATAGTATGATTGCAGTTATTCTCATTAGGGGTAAGATATAATTATCAACCATAGGATGGGTAAGGCCAATCTATAACTAAATGGGATAGGTTGTTTCAAGTGCAAAAAAATGAACTTGGCTAGGTTTAAAATGGCCTGCAAGGGCAGCTAGTCTAGTACTTAACTATGAACACTCTCACAAAAAGAAATAAGCTGCCTGGGCAGTCTTCTGGAAGAGAACACTGGCACTACAAAGTACTTATCTACTTCTGAAATTTCAAAGGCACTCCAGTGGAGTCGCCCTCTAATGAACACAGCCCAGGACATCTATTTAGCCAAGTAGGTTCAGTTCTAAGATTCAATACCCAAAAATGCAGAAGTCGTGTCATGGGTGGGAAATCAAAATCCCAAGAGTAGGAACACTTAATGCCTCCCCCGCCCCCCAACAGTAGCCAACAGAAAATGGTCATGTTTTATTACACAGTGACCTACTGTTTAAAGTAGTCCAGCAAAAGAACAGGGGGTCCAAAGTTAGAAGGTAAAAACTGCAGACCTGCACTAGTGTAGAAGAAATGGAAGGAAGAAAAAATACAGAGAAGTAACAACAATAGCACATACTTGCCTTTTATTAAAGTTAATACCTCAATGCAGGTTATGTGAACCATACTCAAATGGCACTTGCCTTTGGGCACCCATGCCTGACTTTTGTAATAAAGGCCACTTCCTTACCAAATCTGCCTTGTGGACCACAGACAGCAGCTCAATCAATGAGTGCAGCTGAAGCAGTAAATCCTACCACAAAAGCTAGATACAGCTGTTTACCTGGAAAGTGGATTTGTTTTGCACCTCACATACCAACACTACCTCTTATCGTGGAGATGACTACAGCATCTGCTGACTCCTTCAGGCCTGCTGAATAACAGGCTGGAAGAAGAGGAAGGATGCAGGTCAAATCCCCCTGCAAACAAACTAAGGAACACTCACCCTGCAGGCTTGCCCTAAAGACAAGTGTATCTGTGCAATAAACACTGGTGTGTACAAACAGTGCATGCTTCGATTAGGTCCCCCCCCAGCCAGGCCACTGCTAAAGGAGCTTGCACTGGGCACAGCATCTACCCATGGGAGGGATGAGCCCTGGTCAAAGCTGTTAGGTACAAACTAAAGTTTACTCTGAAGAAGAATAGCAATACTGCGTTAAATGAACATCGTGTGAATAAAGTGGACCAGCCTTCAAAGTGTTTAACAAATCACTATTTATTGTAAAAGCCGAGGGTATCTTTCTTTTCACTTGTTAAGTTTGATATTACAGTTTGATATTATACCTGATGGGGTATATTTATAAGTTGATTTATCTTTTGGTTGATGTTTACAGATAAAAGTGAATCAATCACAAAATATAAATCTCGGTATTGGGCTGGCCGGAATGTATAAAATGTTTATATGGTAAAAACAGCCCAGTCACCAAGGCATTATGTAGGCTTCTACTGAGAAAGTAGATGAGACAAAGTTTTTTTTGTAATTAACAAACAGCTGCAGGATCCAATGCTGAGCCCTGTTCAGAATGTGGCACTGGAAGAAACCATCCTAAATAACTGGGCCAGTGCTTGTCAAGCTTGAGACTTGAAACTGCAGCATCTGAGACTTCATTGGTCTAACCTATCTACATACATAAACTGAAAATGCACTATAAATGCATTATAGTACATTTTTTTTTATTCTGCAGCAGTGATTTTTTCCCCTACTACCCTGATCAAGAAGTCGTGGCGCCCATGCTTCCACTGCTTAGCTGCAGGATTATATTAATTGTAAAAAACATGCCTCCACTGCTCAACCGTAATACAGTATTATGTACTATTACCATACTTATACAATGTCATACATCATTTTCTCTACATATCACACTGCACTAATTAATTACTCAGTGATATGCCATCATCCGTATATATCACACTGCAGCAATACTAATTGCGTTTTTTTTTTCTGGAGACAGGATTCAGGATGTTGCAAAGGATTTTAGATTCATTCACCTTAACAAATATAACTATGACCTTCTGGTGGCACATGTGGGGGGAGCTGAATGAATATTACAGCGCCACCAAAGTGGAAATGTGTAAGGATATGATCAATCCACGAGGAAGGGGCAAGAAAAAAACAGATATCCGAGTAGTATCTTGTCGTCACCTAGAATGGTGCCACTATTTGGGGGAAATATAACTGGCTTTAATTACTGACTTAGTAGCTGGTGTAATTCTATAGGAACCCAGTATGTGTCTGCTTGGGTGAGCCAACAGACCCTTCTGCTTTACCAGAGATTTCTAAACGTCTCATAATAAGACTTAATGCATTACGGCTGAAACATCTGTTGCACTCATAGTGCCTTTTTTTAGTCAGGGTCTGCCTACTTGACAGTCCTACCTAGAAAATTCTAGTCTGGAATATAATAAAGTTACTCTGCTCAATGTTAGAAGTTTTAAAAAAAAAAAAAACAAAGGTGACCAAGCCTGAGGCTCTCCTGTGAATACATTTATACATAAATGCATACAATAATACACACATGGTTTCAGTGCAGTGAAAGCATTCTCACTGTTCCCAGATTTAGTATCTATCATGCATTCCGAATTATGGGCAACTGTCTGGGAATAGCAGTCTTTGTTAGATACAAAGACTACCTCACATACAAACAGACTTCTCATTACCTCAGTTTTGAAAAATTTTGGAAGTCTGTGTCACCATAAATAAAATCAATTGCCACTTCATTATCAGTTACTGATCTTCCTCTCCCTCCACAACTTCCACTAATCACAGTAGCTATCTTATCCCTAAAACTGGTAATCATATAAAATTATATACACTTATTCTATATTACTTAATTCACCCTGCAATATACTGGCTCACCTACACTACAAAGGGAAAGCATGACTTTAAATACAAACTACCCTGAACAGTTGGTAAGCAAACTAGGAGACACTATCCTGGATATTGTCCTTACAAATAACGCCCTCTCTTGTACAATTCCACAAGTATCATCTTCCCCTGTTAAATTAAACCACAAAATGGAGATTTACACTTATAAGCTGAAGGTTCTCCTGAAACAGACTGGGTCGAGGGCTTCAAAGGCAAAATTCCTGTAGCTTCGTGACCTAATTCTACAGCACCCATATCCAAGCTGACCATATAAATAGACTCAAATCCTTTAACTCTGAGGTCTACTCTCTCTTAAACAGATTTACAGAGAAAGTAGCATATACCCATACTAAATTCCTAAGGAATTTTAAAATAAACCCTTATTATAGAATGTTCACATAAATAAATTGTACAACAAAAAGGAAAAAAAATGTAAAGTGCTCATAGGGGATTAATTACTTCCCATTGCAAGATGGCACTCAAACATGTTAGTTAAGAATATAAGGCAGAAATCAGAACATACAATGCTAATTATGAACTCAGAATGGGCACTAGTTTCAAAAATGTTTCTTTTAACTCCATTAGAATGTCAAGAAACAATACCCATAAATATTCTGAACTGATCCACAATGATGCTGCCTGTTCTGACCCCAAAGAAATAGCCAAAAAATGTAATGTATATTCACCACTCTGTCTCCTCTGATAACACACACTCCACAGGAATCACTCTGGCACAAGTCCTAGCAGCCCTGTCTAAAACAACAAACACGACTTTCATGAGCCCTGACAACATACCAGGAAACTTGATAACGTGAACCAAGTATGGCCTACTGGAACTTCTACTACACTTCTAAGCAGGAGTCTTGCAATAGGCCATGTTCCCTAAGCTTGGAGACTAGCTTGTGATACCCCTACATAAAGAATATCCAACTACCAAACTTGACAATTATAGGCCCATCAGTCTCACCAGCCGTGTTTTTACAGTCATGGAATACTTTCACCTCTCACCTTTTAAATCTAACAATTACTAACCACTGAGCCCTAGGTCCACATCAATTTGGCTTTGTCAGAGGTAGGCCCTAACCTTCTTAACCTTTCATACTTCTTTGATGGGGTAGCTGAAGCAGTTGATGGTTATGCAGAACACATGGCATACCTGGACCTAGCCAAAGGTTGCCAAACTGGTGAGCCTAAACACCAACCCATAACTAGTGAGGTGGACAGTAACTTGGTTGTCAGATAAAATATATATTTGTAAGAGTTGCAGGCACCATCTCAGAAAGTAAAAATGTTACAAGCAGGCTTCTTCAGAGTTCAGTACTGGGTCCTCTTTTGTTTGCCATTTATTTCTCTGAACTACTAGATAATATCCCAAATCTTTTATTAACAAAATTTGCAGATGACTGTACACAACAGAGTGCTATTCAAGCACTCACCGACGCAAAGATACTCCAGAAGGGGCCGAACTACGCAAATAACATGTGCAGGACAACAGCCTCAAACGTAATGCTAAAAAAATCCAGTATAGTGCATTCTGGTAAAAAAATAGTTACTCAGCATACCACAAAGATGATAATCTCCTTAAGACTGACAGAGATCCAGGCATCCTCATAGACATACTTCGACCATCATATCTCCACTGGAGTTGGAAAATCCTTCAATCTGGCACAGCTAATAACCAAACAGCATTTCTTGCAGAACCACTTCCTTTGTACTCATCACGTATCTGCCTCATTATTGAAGACAATGCTCCCTGTGGTACCCACTGGAACATCACTCAGCTGGAGATATCCGATAGGTTTCTAACCAGGAAGTCACAGGCTTCAAATAGTACAGTTTTGTACCTACCATAAATGTAGATGTTCGAGTGTTCACCCTGCTGCAGTCACTGCACTTGGGTTATCCTGCCGTCAGGCGGTCCCGCAGTCGGCCTGAATTTGAAAGTCTTGGTCTGGTGTCAGTTGCTGTCGCTTCTTCCCTGACGTCAGTGCGCCAGGGGTATATAAGAGGCATCCGACGCCATTTTCTTCAGTTTTTCTTGCCCCAGATGTCAGGTGCCCCCAATAGGTAGGCAAAATATATATACGTAGCTAGATAAACATAAAACAATACCTTTAGGCACAAGCAAATACACCACAGAGGTTGTATAGGATAGAGTGGTATAGATAAGTTCAGCTAGTACAGAGGGGACGGAGGGAGGATAACCTGGACTGCAGCAGGGTGAACACTAACATCTACATTTATGGTAGGTACAGAACTGCACTATGCTCATCGTGTTACCCTGCTGCAGTCATCACACTTGGGTTGAATCCCAAAGCTAAGGATGGGAGGTGGAGTTAAACAGGGTTAGAAGAAGCTAGTAGGCTCTGCAAGACTGCAGTGGCAAAACCAGCTCTAGTCTTAGAATATAGAGGCAAGTGATAGTGTTTTGTGAAGGTGTGCACTGAACTCCAAGTTGCAGCTTCCAGAATATCCTTGGTTGGCTCTCCCCTGAGAAAGGCTGCTGATGTAGCTGTAGCCCTGGAGTGGGACCTAATGTTAGCAGGTACCGGTTTCCCATGATGCGTGTAGTAGAAACGTATGCAATTCCCTATCCATTTAGAAATGGTCTGTTTTGAGATAGCTTTTCCTTGTGATCCTGTAGCATAGGCTACAAACAGCTGCTCAGTTTTATCCAAGTAGTAACGTAATTGCCTGTGAATGTCCAAAGAGTGCAGGAGTCTTTCTCCTTTGTTCTGGGGATTTGGGAAAAAGGTGGGCAAATAAATGGTTTGGTTTAGGGCCACACTGGATACCACCTTTGGCATAAAGGAAGGGTTAGTTCGTAGACAGACTCTGTCTTGATGAAAAATGAG
Source organism: Protopterus annectens (assembly GCF_019279795.1). Classification (NCBI taxonomy): domain Eukaryota; kingdom Metazoa; phylum Chordata; order Ceratodontiformes; family Protopteridae; genus Protopterus; species Protopterus annectens. The sequence goes on from NC_056733.1 coordinate 1,465,337,665, forward strand.
GAAAGGCTCCACTGCCATTAGTGCCTGTAGCTCTGAGACTCTTCTAGCTGAGGTTATTGCTAGTAGCAGGGCAGTTTTCCATGAAAGAAATTTTAAATCAGCTGAAAAAGCTGGTTCAAAGGGCGGCAGTGTAAGCTTTTCCAGAACAAAGTTGAGATCCCAAGTAGGTGTTGGTGCTCTCCTTGGCAGTCTTATGTTCTTAACCCCTCTGAGGTACTGTCTTAGGAGTGGATGTGAGAATAAAGGAGGATCTGTGTCGTAATGAGCTGAAATTGCTGAGGCGTGGATCTTAATAGATGAAAAGGAAAGTCCTTTGTGCAACATCTCAGTTAAATATTGTAGAATCTGAGGAATGTTTGGATCAAGTGGATTTTAGCCTTTAGCCTGGTTCCAGGCGCAAAATCTTTTTCATTTGTTTGAATAGGTTTTCCTGGTGCTGGGCCTCCTGGCCTCCAGAATGACATCCATAACAGCTTTGGATAGAGGTGTTGGCTGGTTGTTTAGGTAATTTGCCATGCAGCCAGGTTTAAAGTCTTGAGCTGGCTGTGTAGAATCCGATTGTCTCGCTGGGTGAGCAGGTGAGGAATCTGTGGTAAAATCCATGGTGGGCCGTGGGCCATGTTCCTTAGAAGTGGATACCAATGCTGGCGTGGCCAGTCTGGTGCAATAAGTATCATTTGTGGCCTCTCTAATCTGACTTTCAGCAGTACTTTTGCTAGAAGAGGCAGTGGAGGAAAGGCATACACTGTTAATGTTTTCCAACTGAATGAGAGGGCTTCCACTTTCCAAGCTTGTGGATGGAATGTCCTTGTGCAAAATTTTTGAAGTTGGTAGTTTTGGGGGCTTGCAAACAGATCTATCTCTGGGCGTCCCCATTTTTGAGCTATCATTGCAAGTACTTGTGGATCTAGTTTCCACTCGTGTGGATCCATGATGTTTCTGCTTAGGTCTGCTTAATTGAACCTGGTAAGACAGTGCGGTGTTCCACAAGGTCATTGCTTGCCTGCATAGACGGTAGGAATGTGTGCCCCCTTGCTTGTTTATGTACCACATTACTGTGGTATTGTCCATCTTTATTATTAGTTGTCCTGGGTGTAAGAGGTCCCTGAAAGCTGTTAGGGCATTCTGTACTGCTAGCATTTCTTTTTGTTTGATATGCAGATGCCCCTGATCTGTAGTCCATTTGCCCTGAATGCACTGTCCTGCCATGTGTGCTCCCCAGGCATAGTCCGATGCATCTGTTGTCACAGTTTGCCTGGCTGTGGGTAAGGTGAAAGGCTGACCCTTGTTGAGGTGACATGCCTGTGCCCACCATAGAAACTCCCGTTGAAGGCAGGGAATGAGTGGTATCATTGTTTCCAAGCTGTGGCTGTGCTAAGTCCATACGCTTTTCAGGTACCATTTTAATTTCCTCATATGCAGTTTTGCAAATGGTATTAGTAGTATGCAAGATACCATGAATCCCAAGGCCTGCAGAATTTTTCTTGCAGGGAGTTGGGTTTTTGTTGCCATTATTTTGAAATATTGAGTCAGCTGTTGTTGCTTGTCTGGCATGAGATAAGCCATCTGGGCAGTTGTATTCAAGCTGGCACCCAGGAATATTATGTTTTGTGAGGGCACTAGTTTTAATTTCTTTTGGTTTACTGTGTACCCTAGGCAACTTAGAAGGTGTTTGACAAATGCCAGATGCTTTAAAAGAATGTCCTTGCTTTCTGCTTGAATAAGGCAGTCGTCCAGGTATGGGTATATTTGAATTCCTCTTTGTCTGCAGTATGCAATTACTGGTGCCAGGCATTTTGTGAAGACCTTGGGCATAGTAGATGAGCCAAAGGGCAGTACAGAGAATTGACAATGCGTTGAACCTGCAATGAAGCAGAGGTATCTTCTGTAATTTTGTCTGATAGGGACATGCAGGTATGCCTCCTTAAGGTCCAACGTTACTAGCCAAGCATTCTTGCCCAGCATGGGAAGAAGCTGCTGTAGTGTTAGCATCTTGAATTTTGGTACTTGCAGACAGGTGTTCAGAATTTAAAAATCCAGAATGTGTCTCCATGCTTTGTCCTTTCTTGGGACTAGAAAGAGTCTCGAGTAAAATGCTCCTGTGTAGGTACCTGTTGAATGGCTCTCATGTCCATGAGAGCTGTAATTTGTTTTTGTGCCTCTGCCCATTGATTTGGTGGCAGGTTTGGCATTGGTAAGGTATGAAAATGGAATCTGTAACCTTGAGAGACAATGGTTAGGACCCATTTGTCTTTTGTGATGATGTGCCAGTTGTCTGCAAAAAATGCTAATTTTCCTCCCAAGGGAGCTGCCAGGAGAGATTTTCTTGGTAGTTTGAGGATTGAGTCATTGTGTTTGTCTTCTACTAGCTTGGGGCCTGTCTTCTCCTTCTTTCTGGGTAGCTGAACTCCATTGGCGAGGTTTGTAAGGGCCTTGTGACTGACCTCTGCCCCTTGGGCGTCTGTATTTGCCCCTCTGTGATCTGTCAGAAGCTGGAAAGGACCATTTTTTGTTGGCCAATTTCTGCTGAAATGAGGGGGTTGTACCTGCAAAAAATCTTTGACCGTTTGCATAGACTTTGCCTTATCCTCCATTTTTTTAAAAACCTCTTCTGCTTTGACACCAAATAATACATCCTGCTGTAAAGGTGCATCCAATAATTTTGCTTTAACATGATCAGGAAGGGTTTGTTCTTTTAACCAAGCATGTCTACGTATGACAGAGCCAGTAACAGCTGCTCTACAGGAAGCTTCCAATGAATCAAATCTGCATTGTAAAGTATGTTTGCCCACCTGTTCAGCTGCATGCAACAGATCCTGCATTTCCTTGAATTCAGACTGTTCAGTATGTGTGCTCATTTTTTGTTTTAATTGAGACATTAGGAATTGCTGATATTTCAGCATGTCAAACTGACAATTTAATGCTCTCATAGCCAGAGTTGCTGAGGTGTATATTTTCTTTCCCCATCTATCTAGGGCTCTGGAATCCCTTTCAGAGGGCACAGAATTTTTAGCCATAGAAGCTTTAGCTCCCTTAGGACCCTGGGAAATTGTTTCGGGGTCAGCCACAGGGCTTCTATAAAGGAATTTGTGTGAGTCAGGTACTCTGTAGTATTTGGTTTGGCTGGAGCAGGAGGTAGAATGTCTGGATTTAGACTAGACTCCAAGTAAACATCATCCACAATATCTAAAACTGGAAGGATAGCAAGAGGTCTGTGCTGGGGTAGTAAAAGGAACTCTCGGAGCCCTTTCTTAGAATCATAGTCCTGGCCATCCCAGTGGAAATGTTCCCTCATGGTATATAAAGTTTCCCCAAAGGAGTAGTCTTCAGGGGGAGATGCTGAGGGAATAGAGTCTTCAGCATCAGAGTCTTCATAAGGTGGAAAAGTGTAATCCTGTTCCTCAGAGGAATCTGAGGAAATTGAAACCTGGTCAGAGGAATCATAATCCTCCTCTTGTCTTGGTCTTTTATCAGGAGGGGGATCAAATCTTCAGCCATCTTAAGCATCTGTTTCTTAGGCATGGGGCCTTGAACTGTAGACTGATGTACAGTCTTCTTTGGTTTTAAAGGAGTTTTAAGCTTAGCATAAGATTTAATGGTGAGTGTAGTCGGTCTAAAGACACCTTCTGCAACCGAAGGTGTTTCCACTGCACCGGGGTCTACTTCTGCTCCGGTGTCTGAAGGGCCTAATGAAGTTGGCTGCGTCGGCCTAGTAGACTCCGCTTGAGAATCCACAGCTGTCTGGGGTTCCAGTTCTGCAGTTGTCAGGGGCTGCGTAGGCGCCTCACTGAAAACCGGAGACCCGGCGACAGGCCCAGCAGAGGCCTCGGAATCTGGCTTGTTCCTAGGCTGCCTGTCCTTATCCTTGCGTTTTTTATGCATGCCGGTCGTCGGCTGCTCCGATGGCATGAAATAATTAAATTTCCTACCAAAGTAATGTCGTGCGAAGTCAAAACACTGTTTGATAGTTCGTTTATTAAACCTAACACAAAACCGACAACCTGTGATGTCGTGGTCTGGGCCTAGGCAAGGAATACAATAGGAATGGAAGTCCTTATGAGGTATTTGCTTCCCACAAGAAATGCAATTGTTAACTTTTTCTGACATCGGACTGAGGCAAGAAAAGGTTCCCCAACGGGGTACTTAGCTTTATTGAAGACTTCGGACCGAAATTCGAATCGAAAATCTCAGGTGTCGGCCTACCGGCACTTGCGAACTGCTTCTGCTTCAGGCACCGCGCGGCAAGAAAGACTGGAGAAAATGGCGTCGGATGCCTCTTATATACCCCTGGCGCACTGACGTCAGGGAAGAAGCGACAGCAACCGACGCCGGACCAAGACTTTGGAATTCAGGCAGACTGCGGGACCGCCTGACGGCAGGATAACCCAAGTGAGATGACTGCAGCAGGGTAACACGATGAACATCCCTTTGTTATCCAAACTGAATGACTGCCCTGTCTCTCTGTGTATTCCATTTCCTACAGGTTCTCTGTACAGATTTGTGAATGGCCCTTCAGGCAATGAAAGACCCCACCTTGTTAGACCTACTATGTCTTGTATAATGGTTCTTGAAATACACACACACACACACACACACACACACACACACACACACACACACACAAAAAGGAACTTGATCTCTGTCAAGAAGTTAACAGGACATGCTGCTGAAACAGATTCTTCTCTAGGTATATCCCCACCTATGGAATAAAATACCTTGGCATATTGAACAAAGCAGCACCCTTGCTGCATTCAAGACCAGCTTAAAGAATCTGATGGGTACTCGCTAATTATCCAACCTATTTTGTGTGTCCCTCCTTGAAGCAGGAAGTAATGCTTGATATTGGGTGTCCTGGCTAGGCTGAAAAAAGTCTGATGACTGTCTTGTATTGACCTATAACATCACTCAGCTTACCAGACAAAAACTCCTTAATAAAGGGAGGTGACCCTAAAAGAGAAGTTACCAACTATCTGGGGCACAAACTTCGAAGTCTACCGAAAACAGAAGTTACCAACTATCTGGGGCACAAACTTCGAAGTCTAGCTACAAATCCTGCAACTAAGTGAAAGCTTTCACTGGCCACCAAAAAAACAAAGTCCCCTGTAATATCGTCAGTCAGCAGCTATCACCACATATCCTAATGATGAATTAAACAGAAACATGAACATGCACCCTTCATTTTATGTTTTCCCTTTCTCCCTATGTAAAATCCCAATTGATGTGTGCCAGTCTAACTGTAAAAGCAAATTCTGCAGGTGGCCAGCACGGCTTAGTTCTCGAATGTACAGGTTATGCCTACAGTTTTTGTTCTACCTTGTGCACAGGTTTGTCAGGTTTGAGGTCTTTTACTTGTCACCCAAATAAATGCACGAGCTCTAAATAAACCTGATCATACAAAACAGCAAGCAAGAAAAAAAAAAAAAAAAAACATTGACTACAAAAATGCACTAAACACACCCTACTGCAACACAGGCTTTCATGCAAATAAACCGCAGACCCTTTACCATCATAATGTCCTCCGAAATCATTCCCATTCCAACTGTTACAAAGAGCAAGTTGTTCACTGAATTTAAAAAAAAAGATTATTCTTTCTCAGGGATCCTTTCATTTTGGAGTTTGCATTATGTACACGTTTTGAGACTAAATACATTACTGAAATATGTAGCGAGCACTCAAAAAAAGGGCATTTCATTTTGAGCATGTCAAGATAATCTGTTTTTAACATACTTTAAATGTATAAATAAGACCTAAGTGATCAATTGTCATTTGAATTTAAGTAAGGTTCCTGACATGATCCATCACTTATGGTACATCAGTTTAGAAGGCCATGTTTTTACCATTTTATAAACTCATAACTCCCAGAGTTGAACATCAGTCATAAACAACTGCAGGCTTACACTGCAGTAATGATTTGAAATATACTGCAGTAACATCATGTCATACAGTCCAAGGGCTCAACTCAATATGTATACGAGATATTGAAATGTAGTCCTTTGTGTGTTCATATTTTTGTGATATCATGTAGAGGCAGCAAAATGCATTAATTTTTCACTCAAATGACCGGAGGTGTCCCCAAATATGGTACTATTCAACTTAGACAAATTCCAAATGACTGGGTTATAATCTGTTAAAAAAAAAAAAAAAAAAAACTCTTAACGGCTGTTCAATAAAATTTATTTTACCCGAGAACAAGACACTAGAGTGGCATGAAAGTTCAGCCAGTCTTGAATGATTCTTGGGACTTCCTACCCTGCAAGTCATGCAAGATATAATAAATGGATATGCTAGGAGGTTCTTTTAAGGATGTGAAACTATTTCCACAGCACATGCATTATGACATACATTTAAACAAAGTGGTAATAGAAATGGTTGTCCTTAGGGGTAGATAAACACTAAGCGTCACCTAGACCACCATCAAGACAAGGGCACTTTTCCCACTTATCTTTTTTTTTTTTCATCAAGTTGCTGCTGATGCAACTCCCTGTTCAAAGCAGGCACAGCTACAGAGTGCTGTAAGTAAAAATGTGCATAGCTCTGAGTTTCCACACCTTCTTCTCGGTCCCCCCTCCTTTTTCTTATCTAGGCAGCCAATCAAAGAAAGTACAGTTGTGTACACTTACCATAAATATAGATGTTCGAGTGTATTCACTGTTGCAGTCATTACAACTGGGTTATCCTGCTGGCAGGCTACCCTCAGTCGGCCTGAATTCCAAAGTCTAGGTCCAGCGTCGGTTGCTGTCGCCTCTTCCCTGACGTCAGTGTGCCAGGGGTATAAAAGATGCAGTCGATGCCATTTTCTTCAGTTTTTCTTGCCCCAGATGTCAGGTGCCCCCAAAAGGGTAGGCTAAAAATATGTCAATACAACATGCATGCACCAAAGTATATATTTTGCCTTCATCTACAAGCAAATACACCACATAGGTTGTATAGAATAGAGAAGTATAGATAAGTTCCAGCAAAGAAAAGGGGGATGGCGGGTGGGTAACCTGGACTGCAATAGTGAATACACTCGAACATCTACATTTATGGTAAGTGTACACAACTGTACTATGTTCTTCGTGTTTCACTGTTGCAGTCATTACAATTGGGTTGAATCCCAAAGCCAAGGCTGGGAGGCTGGAGCTAAACAGCATTAGGAGCTGCTATAAGGCCCTGCAAAACTGCAGTGGCAAAGCCTGCCCTAGATTTAGAGTAGAGTGGTAAGTGATGGTGCTCTGTGAAGGTGTGCACTGAACTCCAAGTAGCAGCCTCTAAAATGTCTTTGGTTGGTACTCCCCTGAGGAAGGCTGCTGAAGTGGCTGCTGCTCTAGTTGTATGCGGCCTAATGCCCTTAGGTATTGGCTTGCCATGTTGTGAATAGCAGAAACAAATGCAGTGGCCTATCGACTTTGAAACAGTCTGCTTTGAGATGGTCTTTCCTTGTGATCCTGCAGCATATGCCACTAGTAATTGCTCTGTCTTTCTGAAAGCTTTGGTTCTGTTCAAATAGAGGCATAGCCGTCTGTGTATGTCCAAAGAATGCAAAATTCTCTCCCCCTTATTCTGTGGGTTTGGATAAAAGGTAGGCAGATGAATAGTTTGGTTAAGGGCCACACTGGACACTACCTTAGGCATAAATGTCGGGTTTGTCCTCAGAGAAACCTTGTCTGGATAAAAAATGATAAAAGGTTCCACAGCCATGAGTGCCTGTAACTCTGAGACTCGTCTTGCAGAAGTTATTGCTAGGAGCAGAGCTGTTTTCCAAGATAAAAACTTTACATCAGCTGTAGCGGCTGGCTCAAAAGAAGGCAGGGTGAGTTTTTTCAACACATAATTGAGGTCCCAAGCAGGTATTGGTGATCTCCTTGGAGGCCTTACATTTTTGGTCCCTCTGAGGTACTGCCTTAAGAAAAGGATGAGAAAAGATCGGTGGCTCTGTATTGTAATGAGCCGAAATTGCAGAGGCATGAATTTTTATAGATGAAAAGGATAGGCCTTTGTCCAGCATCTCAGTCAAGTATTGCAAAATCTGAGGAATATTTGGTACAGCTGTGTCAATTCCTTGTGCCTGGTTCCAAGCACAGAATGTCTTCCATTTTCCAGCACAGGATTTTCTAGTGCTAGGCCTCCCGGCCTCCAAAATGACATCCATCACCGCTTTAGTGAGAGGTGTGTTTTGTATGACTACATTATCTGCCATGCTGCCAGATTTTAGGTCTTGAGTTGGCTGTGCAGGATCCGATTGTTCTGCTGGGACAGTAGATTAGGTACTAGAGGTAAGGTCCAGGCTGGGCATTGAGACAAGTTCCTTAGGATTGGATACCAGTATTGGCGTGGCCAGTCTGGGGCAATCAGTATCATTTTTGGCTTCTCCTGTCTGACCTTTAGGAGTACCTTGGGGAGGAGAGGCAGAGGAGGAAAGGCATATACTGTTAAGTTTTTCCAGCTGAAAAATGGGGCATCCACTTTCCATGCTTGTCTGTGATAAGTCCTTGTGCAGAATCTCCTTAGTTGGCAGTTGTGAGGTGAGGCAAACAGATCTATGTCCGGGCATCCCCATTTCCTTGTTATCATGCTGAAGACTTGTGGATCCAATTTCCACTCGTGTGGATCCATGAGGTTTCTGCTTAGTTCATCTGCCAGAGTATTTATCTTTCCTGGCAGGAATTGAACCTGCAGATGTACTTGGTAAGTCAATGCTGTGTCCCACAAAGTCATGGCTATTCTGGAAAGGGGGTAGAAATTAGTGCCTCCCTGCTTGTTTATGTACCACATGACCGTGGTATTGTCTGTCTTTATCAGTAGTTGTCCCGGATGAAGTAGGTCCTTGAAGGCTGTCAGGGCATTTTGAACAGCTAGCATCTCTTTTTGATTGATATGTAGATGCATTTGGTTTGTGGACCATGTGCCTTGACTAAATCTTCCTGCCATGTGGGCTCCCCAGGCATAATCCGATGCATCCATTGTTAATATCTGTGTGGCTGGGGGTAGAGTGAATGGCTGTCCCTTGTTCTGGTGACAGACATTCGCCCATCATCGGAACTCCTGTTGCAGGCAGGGAATGAGAGTAACTATTGTTTCCAGGCTGTGGCAATGTTGAGTCCAAACACTTTTTAGGTACCATTGAAGTTTCCTCATATGCAGTCTTGCATATGGAATTAGTAGGATGCAGGATGCCATGAAGCCCAAAGCCTGCAGAATTTTTCTTGCAGATAACTGGGCCTTTGTTGCCAACAGTCTGAAATAGGTAGTCAGTTGCCTTCGTTTGTCTGGCGTGAGATAAGCCATCTGGGCAGTTGTATATAAGCTTGCACCCAGGAATATTATCTCTTGAGAGGGTACTAGTTTTGATTTTTGTTCGTTGACTGTGTACCCTAGGCATGATAGTAATCTCTTTACAAACGCCAAATGCTGTAGTAGAATGTCCTTGTTCTCTGCTTGAATGAGGCAGTCGTCCAAGTAAGGATATATTTGTATTCCTCTCTTGTCTGCAGTATGCAATTACTGGTGCCAGGCACTTTGTGAAGACCCAGGGCGCAGTAAATAAGCCAAAGGGTAGTGCAGAGAATTGGTAGTGCATTGAGCCAGCTTTGAATCTGAGGTATCTTCTGCATGTTTGTCTGACTGGGACATGCAGGTATGCCTCTTTTAGATCTAAAGTCACAAGCCAAGCCTTCTTGCCAAACATGGGCAGAAGCTGCTGTAGAGTCAACATTTTGAATTTTGGAATATCCAGATATGTGTTTAGAATAGATAGGTCCAGTATTGGTCTCCAGGCTTTGTCCTTTCTGGGTACCAAGAACAGTCTTGAATAGAATCCTTGTCCCTTTTCTTGTTCTGGTACTTGTTGAATGGCCCTTATGTCCATGAGGGATGAAACTTGTTTTTGTGCCTCTGCCCATTGACTGCGTGGCAGGTCTGGCATACTGTTTGGCCTTGGCAGGGTGTGAAAGTGGAACCTGTAGCCCTGTGATACTATATTTAGAACCCATTTGTCCTGGGTGATCATGTGCTAATTTTGTGAAAAAAGTGCTAGTTTTCCCCCCAAAGCAGCTGCCAAAAGATAAGTGCTTGGAGCTTAAAGGGGAAAGTCATTGAGACTGCTTCCTGTATGGCTGTGATTTTTCCTCTCCGCTCTTGGAGGTAGAAGCACCCCATTGCTTAGACCTGTATGTGCTTTGGGGCTGTGATCTGCTTGCTGGGATATGTATATCTGCCTCTTTGTGGCCTATCGGACACTGGAAAGGACCAATTCTTTGTAGGCCAGTTCCTGCTAAATCTGGGAGGCTGTACCTGCAAGAAATCCTTGACTGTTTGCATAGATTTAGCTTTGTCCTCCATTTTCTTCAACACCTCTTCAGCTTTAACATCAAACAAAGTACCATGCTGTAATGGAGCATCTAATAGTTTTGCTTTAACATGATCAGGCAGATTCTGTTCTTTTAACCAAGCATGCCTCCTAATGACAGAACCTGTAACAGCTGCCCTGCAGGAGGCCTCTAGAGAATCAAAACCACATTGCAAAGTATGCTTTCCAACTTGTTCAGCGAGCTGCATGCAATAAATCCTGCATTTCTTTGTTGTCTGCATATTCTGAATTTGCTGACATTTTCTGTTTAAGCAATGACATTAGATATTGCTGATATTTAAGCATATGAAATTGGCAATTTAAGGCTCTTGCAGCCAAGGTAGTAGAAGTATAAATCTTTTTACCCCATCTGTCTAGGGCCCTAGAATCCCTATCAGAGGGGATAGGGTTTTTTTGCAGTAGAAGCCTTGACCCCTTTGGGACCCTGAGAGATGGTTTCTGGGTCAGCAGCAGGGTTTTTTATAAATAAATGTATGTGAATCAGGAACCCTATAGTATCTGTCTGGCTTAACAGGAGCTGGTGGTAAAGAGTTTGGAGATAGACTGGACTCTGAAAATACATCATCTACAATGTCTAAAACAGGCGGGATAGCAAGGGGCCTGTGCTGAGGCAGTAAAAGGAAGTCTATGAGCCTTTTCTTGGATTCTGAGTAATCTTGGCTCTCCCAGTGGAAATGCTCCCTCATAGTATGCAGTGTCTCCTAAAAAGAGTAATCCTCGGGAGGAGAGGCTGAAGGGATAGATTCTTCAGCATCAGAATCCTCATAGGGAGGAAGAGAATATCCCTGTTCAGAGAAGGAATCAGAGGAAATGGAAACCTGGTCTGAAGATTCAAATTCTAACTCTTGCCTAGGCCTCTTTTCAGGAGGGGGATGGGAACTCCTGATAATTAGGTCTTCAGCCATTTTAAGCATCTGTTTTTTAGGCATGGAGGCCTGGCCAAGAGAATGCTGTACTTGTTTCTTTGTCTTTACAGTGGCTTTAGTCTTTGCCTTTGAAGCTGAAGTAGGTTTCACATATAACTGTGTAGGCCTGAAAACACCCTCAGAAGCCGATGCCTGCTCAGCGGCTCCGGACCCATCTGAGGGAATAGTGTCCGAGTGTTCAATACCTTGAGTTTCCAGTGGCCTTGTCGGCTCCACGTGGGAGTCGGAAGCGGCCTGTGGCTCTGAGGTAGCGGGCATCAGGGGCTGCGAAAGCGCCTCAATGAGAACCGGCGACAGGCCTAGCAAAAGCCTCATCGTCGGTTTTGGATCTCGGATGCCTGTCCTTTTCTTTGTGCTTTGTATAAACTCCGGTAGTCGGCTGTTACGACGGCATTATATAATTAAATCTTCTGCCAAAGTAATGGAATGCAAAATCGTACCGACGCTTAATAGTGCATTGGTTAAATCTAGCACAAAACAGACAACTAGCAACGTTATGGTCAGGGCCTAGGCAAGGAATACAGTAAGAGTGAAAATCCTTATGAGGTATTTGCTTCCCACAAGAAATACAATTATTAACTTTTTCTGACATCTGTCTGGTCTGAATTTTTACTGGGTAAAAGCACCTATTCCATTAATAGCACATTTTATTCTGATGAAGTATATGCATATCTGATGAAGTATATGCATATTTGCATACACACACACACATAATATATATATATATATATATATATATATATATATATATATATATATAGACGTAGATACATACACCCACACACACATATATATATATATATAAATAAACGTAGATACATATATATATATATATATATATATATATATATATATATATATATATATATAAATATATAAATGGTTCTACTTTCAAATCTCAAAATACTGAATTTCAGTACCTTGAGGCAAGAACAATGAAGCGCAGTTGTTCGAAATTGAATAATAATAAAACTGAGGTCGCCGAATTTGAAGTTGTTGTGGTGCAGTCTGTTCTGTATAGTATGCTGTCCCTTTAAGGTGTAGTAGTTTCAGGAATGGAGACATGGCGGATGATGTGTGGTTATGTGTGGAGATTCAGACAGGTTTGTAGTGTGTGAGGGTTTTGGATAGAAATGTGTTTTGTTTTAATTTTTTGGGAAGCTTTAGGACTAGGTTGGGGTAGTTGAAAGTGGTGATTTTTGTACATGTGTAGTGTGTGTGTTTCTTGCGGGTATAGGTTTAACAGTGTGCAGTGGAAGTGTAGGGTGCGCAACAGTAGGTTTGTTGCATTTTTTCATGGTAATGCAACCTCGGAGTTGAGATATATATATATATATAAAGTAGCGGGGGTGTGCAGCCCCCCTGCTTAAACGTAGATCACTAGGGTTTTGTTGGTGTGTGTGCTGTTTTGGTTTGTATCAGTGCAGGTAAGAAGGTCGACTTTGTATTTTTATTTGTGAAGTGGAGGGTACATTAAAAAATAGTATGCCGCATACTGAAAATTTGGTATTACGAACTTCCAGAATAATGACGTTCTTTTTTAAATTTTTCGTTATTCTCATCTTGAGATATTGAAATTCAGTATATATATATATATATATATATATATATATAAAAATAAAAAAACGACATAGATGTGCAAATACACACACACACACACACACACACACACACACACAAACATACACACACACAAATATGTAGATATATACATATATATCTACATACCTCACTTGATCTATCTATATATTTTACAGATATACACGGTGGTGCACAGGATAGCAATGCAGCCTCACAGCAAGAGTTTCTCCTGTTTCTTTGCTGGGGTGCCTTCTGTGTGGAGTCTGCATGCCCTCCCTGTGTTTGTGTGGGTTTGTCCAGGTCCTCTGTGCCCTCTCACACTCCAAAGACATGCAGTAGTAGACTGGATCCTCTAAAATTGCTGTAGGGGTGAGAACAAGTGTAGCAGGGCTAGACAACTGGTGGTATGAACATGGCACTAGTGATGTGACACCTCAACATGTGTGCAAAAATGGGGAAAAAAAGGAGGTTATGGATGTATGGATGTACCACTATACAAGACAAAGATACAGCCAACACTACACACGTACATCACTAAATCTACCTAAATTTAGCCTTGTCTCCAACCCTAACCCACAAACACTAGCATCCACTCCAAAACATTAATGAACATACTGACAAACTACCATTTAACACTCTCCCATCCACTCCAAAAGATTCAAACTCACCCATCTACTCCAAAAGATTCACACACACCAAATAATGTACCCCTTACCTAGCTCTTACTCTAACCCCAATTCACAAACACACACACACACACACACCAAATTACTCAGAAATACACTACCAAATAAAATTTCCATTCAGCACGCTCACTCACACAATACAAAACATCCACATACATAGGTGTGCAACACACACACACACACACACACACACACACACACACACACACACACACACACACAAGCAAACTATAAAAATATATCCCCTTCCGTAGCTCTTACACAAATCCTAAATCACATACGTACGTACACACACACACACACACACACACACACACACACACACACACACACTCCCACCCCAACTCCACTACCAGAGTCAAAACAATTCAAACTTCTGTTGCCATAAACCACATTCAGCACTAACACTATTCACTCTATTTTCACACTCGAACACGCTGCCAAAGTAGTGTTTGACACACCACACTAACTTTCACTCATGTTCATGCGTCTATATGTAATATGTCTGCATACACAGTAGATCCTCATTAATCAACATCTCCATAGCCTAAGTTTTGATAATCTGTGAAATGATGACATCACAAATTTTGCTCCCATCCCCCACTAAAAGATTTTTCTGTTATTCAACCATTTATTATTAATCAGTTTACCCCATACCCATCTATACAAATGTGCACTTTAACACCCACACACTGGAACATGACCAAATTATAATACTTTCTTGTTCTCTTTTTCCTAACAGCTGTCTTGAGATTTCTCTTAATCATTTTGTAAAGTCTCCTACTCATTGTTTTCCTGCAAGCATAATTTTCTCACATGCTTTATTAACTACATATTTAATGTTGTTTGAAATATTACTTTGTCTCCCTGTAGTATGTCCCAGTTTCTATCTACCTACTAAAGTAATCACTATAGGATGTAAAATAAACTCTATTCCCACAGGAGGGTTTAATCCCTATGGAAGGGATAATACAAGTATTCCTAACAGCTACACTCAACTGGTCAATAGAGAAATTATCGAGACTTTTATTATGCCTTTGGCAGGTTCTCTCACCAGTGTTTAGATAATATCAACAAAAACAAGTATGTTTACCAGTATTAGAAGTGGTCATATCAGTGTGCATATTTTTTTAACCTTACAAGCATGATCATTTTGTCCTCTCAGCACCTCACTTGTTCATCTGCTACCTCATTCTGGCTGGCCTCATCCCTCACATGCCATAATATCCTGTGGGAGGGGGTGGTCCTCCTTCCATGGATGGAATATCTTCCAGATGTGACAGTAAGAGCAGGATTCAGTTAGCCAGATAATTTTTCCTTTTAGCAGTACATATGGGCAAAGTAGTTTGGTTTTACTGTGATGCCTTCAATTAGTAATACTCTTGTCCAGTCATGCACTCCCATCCATGCCATTCATGAATCTGGGGCTAGTTTGGTCACCACCAGTGGTTGTTCCTAATGAACTGGTCTATACCCTGTCTCCACCCCCCCCCCCAAAGATATAAAAGCTGACATTTAATCAATCAATCATATTTTAGGTGGTTAGCTATTCAGGGCAGCTAGTTTTACTCGTGTCATGCTGTCACTGTTTAGAACGTTACATTAGTAAAGCTAGTGTCAATGCCTACATTTATACACAATATTTCAAAATGAAGCTTGACGTCCCAGACCAAAGTATCAGAGTGTTGGTAGGAAACAGTTACTGACAATCATTCACCAGCTGAACTACTTCAGTATTATTTCCAGTAACACACTTCCACTGTGGTGTCATTATTTCCAGTAACACACTTCCACTGTGATGTCATTCCTTTCCAAACAACTCACATAATTTTGTAAGCAAACAGCTATGCCATCATCAGTTTTCCTGAAGCAGCTATGTAATTCTGTGTGTGAAATGCACAACACCTTGTTCCTCTTCCTAGTTTTCTGCCACAGTTCCATCGCTACATCCACCACCATTACTCAATTCATCTGAAAATGAAGACACTCAAGGTAAACGGCTACCTGCTGCAGTGAATGGACAAACTATCGAGTCCAGAAATGATGTACACGGAGCTATCAAATCATGTACATATTTTACACAGAGATATTAGGGTGGACAAATAGAGGGAAGAGATTCAAATTACCACAGTGACAATTGCTTAAGGAAGTGAACACTCCCATTTAAATTACTTGCACTCTTCCACCAAAGTTACCTTTCAGAAAATAAAGGACGAGATCACACTGAAACCCAAAGCTGATGTTTTCCAATGTCTTACAAATCAGTGGTAAAGTTAATCTACAATACAGCAGGAGCTACAGCTTCTGTTAGGAAATGAACAAACGTTCAATACAGTGCAAAATATTCAGATCCAGAATTGCTTGTTTCCAAATACTTACAAGTAATTGGAAATCCCGCACCCTTCCCCAAACCCAGGACGACGGCAGCAATTAGTGGCAACATATAGTTAAAAATAGTGTTAAATATTTTGCCCTCCCCCCAAATATTTTTTGGAGTATGCCCTCCTAATGTACCCCCCAAACCAGATTGTTCTGACCTTATCTGCCATCTGGTGCCTTTTCTTTTCAAGGTCACTCAGCTTCATACTGCTAACTATTCTGGCTTCTTCCTTGCGTGTGATGAGGTCACTCCAATGAAGAAGTATGCCTTCTCTGCTGTGTGTAGTGGTGCCGCAGCTGAGAGTACAAGTTACCATATCACTCTCATCTGGAACATCTCTGAGCAGGGGCTTGTACTTGTTGGTTTAAAAGAAAAAAAAAATCAAGCCTTCCCAGAAAGAAAAGACAGCAAGAGCTCGTTTTACATCTAACAGCTACAGCTACCACTGAAGTCATAGTCTTAAGAACAAGCAGGCTCAGGAATTCAGAATGAAGCTACAAGCTTTAAAAGTTTGAATCACTGAAGTCATGGAATTCTGAAGCATTTGAAAAAATGCAAATGAAGCCATTAAGACTGCATCTGTTTTGCCAGAACTAAAGCTAACAAGACAAATCACCTACTTCTGCACTTCGAGCCCCCTCACATATCGGAGACCTCGCACACAAATTATCCATAAATATCATTATATTGATCAGACAAGCTTGCAGGTTTTAAAATGGTCTCTGAGTGCAATAAATGCTGCACCTAAAAATGCAACTTTCGTCATGTGCAACACTGAAAAACACTGGTGGCCCTCTTCTTGTTCTTAAACAGTTGCAGCTTGAATAAAGACTATTGCTGGGCTTTTACAGACCTGCTGTCAGCCGTTTCTACTTGTGGCCACAGCTTCCCAGAATTTTAGTTCTTTCTTATACAGAATGGGATTTCCTGAGTCTGTATTTTCAATGCTACAGGATACAAGGAACAATAAGACAATCTTCTGCAAAAGGGCTCCATGGAGGAAGCACAAGCAAAGGAATAGAAAAATGTTCTTGTACAAAGGACTAGTATGAATGTTATCCACCAGCTGTTCCTCAGCTGTAGAGATCATCATAGCCACAAGTCACTGGTAGAATAGCTGTGCTCACCTCCAGCATGGAAATTCATTAGCGAATCTGCCTCGCTGTCAATAAATACAATCCCTTCAACATCAATCTCTACATCCTCTGAAAGAAAAATACAGAATTGCACTGTTATTTGCCATAATGCTTACACTTTGAAAAGTCTTGGGTATAAATGTTTTGTTGAAGCTGCAACTGTTTGCACATATTCTCAGGGTATGACCTACAGTTGTCACCTGTATATATACAACTGTTCTTGAAATAAACAGTTCTTTAGTCACTTTTCTCACCTGACCATGCAGCAATATCACTTTTTCATGATCTGAAATTCTTTCAGAATACCTCTTCAAGACTGCCACATGCAAAAACCACTACAAATGCATCATTCAATGAAGCAGACTGCAGAATGCTCTGTTTGACAGAACAAATAGGGACTATGTCTTTGTATACATCCAGATGAAGAAACATTTTTACGCTGAGTGTATAACTTAAGCTTGTGGGTATAGGGGTAACATAAGCTGGCATAGAAGATCCTCAGACTATCTGAAATAAGGAGCCCCTGGACAAGCCTAAGCCAAAAGATCTAAGAAAGAAAGAAAGAAAAAAAAAAAAAAAACAGTCAGCTAAAAAGAGGGTAGAAGGGACTGCTGCCCCTTAGTCTTACAGAGTATATAGACAAATGTAACAAAACAGGAGCAGGAGAAAAGAAGGAGAGATGTTGCAACAGTGATCAGTAAAATATAAAGAAGTTATGTACCTACCATAACATTCCATGCGAGTTGTCCATCTTGCCTTCATTCTGTACTTACAGGTTTGGAATGGATCTTCGGTTCCAACTTGGCCATTTACCAAAGCTCGAGGTCTTCAACTAGCTTGTGGCTCACTCCCTATCTCATGATGCTGTAGGGGATTCCCCGGATCTTGTTTGCTAATATACAAATACTATTATGTAATCAAATATATATGTAAAAAGAAAAGTGGTTTAGTGTAAGCTGGTAAGCTAAGAAGAAGGTCAAAGACCATTAGGTGCCAAATTGTATCCTCTTGTTTCTCCAGGAGTCAAAGGAAGGGGGTAGGAGGGTGGGACGTAAGAATGAAAGGGAGATGGACAACTCACATGGAACGTTATGGTAGGTACATAACTTCTTTATGTGAAGTTGTCCTTTCTTGCCTTCATTCTGTACTGATGGGACAGCATCCCCTTACACTAATAATCTTGGGTGGGTCACGGAAGTACACTCTTCAAAACAGTGGACCCAAAGGAGGCCCTGTCCCTGGAGGCCAAATCTACTTTGTAATGAGTGATAAAGGTATGAAGCCATGCCCACATGGCTGTTGCACAGATGGTGTCTATTGGTAATCTAGCACGAAATGCAGAGGAAGTAGAGACAGCTCTAGTAGAATGAGCTTTTATCTTGTCTGGCAGTGGTTTATTCTCTGACTTATAAGTGAACAAAATGCAGTCTGACAGGCACCTTAATAGAGTAGTTTTTGCTACATGCAGACCTTTTTTGCACTCTGAAAATGATATGAATAGCTGATCTGTTTTCCTGAATTATTTTGTTCTGTGTAGATAGAAACGCAACTGTCTATGAACATCAAGTTGGTGAAGCATATACTCTGCCTTATTGCCATACTTGGGGACAAAACTGGTAAGTCTATGGACTGCTTCAAATTAGAATCTGAACATACTTTTGGTAGAAAGGGTGGATTTGTTCGGAGTGACACTCTGTCATTGTGGAACAACATATATGGTGGTTTTATAGATAATGCTTATAACTCTGAAACCCTCCTAGCTGAGGTAATGGCTACTACGAAAATGGTCTTCCACGTTAAGAGCTTTATGTCACATGATGATGAAGGTTCAAAGGTAGGGAGAGAATTATTCTGGATAGCACAAAATTTAGGTTCCAAGGTGTTAGTGGGGGCTTAATGTGTGGTCTCAAAAGATTAATGCCTCTCAGAAAAAACATCGATAGTCTGTGGGACATGTTTTGTCCTTCATTCCCAAAAATGAAAATTTGAGATTGCTGCTAATTGTACTCGAACAGTAGCTGCAGCTGCTCCCTCATTAAAAAGTTTTGTCAAGAACTCTAGGATGGAAGAAATAGGTGCTGAAAAAGGATCAATATGATTCTCTAGTGCCCACATTGAAAATCTCTTCCATTTGCTGAGATATAATCTTCTGGTAGATGACTTGTGAGAAGAAATCAGGATATGTTGTGCTGCAGATAAAAGGTTTTGTTGGAACTGGAGCAGCCAAGCTGTCAACTTGAGGGTCTGAAGGGATAGATGAAGAGCCCCCAATGAATGGATCAGACGATTTGGCACTGGGTCCAGAATCCAAGGCTCTTCCTGAAGATGAGGCCGTAGGAAGGGGAACCAAATCTAGCGAGGCCAGTAAGGGGCTATCAGAATTAAGGTTCTTCCCAAAGCTCTGGCTTTCTGAAAAACTTTGGACATCAATGGAAAAGGGGGAAGTGTACAGGAGACCCAGGGGGGGCAATCGTGTACAAGTGCATCCCTTGGAGGTTCCCCGGAGGGGAGATTAAGGCAAAGTAGCTGCTGCATTTTGTGTTCATGGACGTGGCAAAAAGATCGCAGCAAGGCTGGCCCCATTTTTGGAAAATCCACTACTTCTTGTTTCAGGGACCACTCATGAAGCATTAGAATTGCTCTGTTGAGTTTGCCTGCTACCACGTTGGATTTCCCCCAAATGTGCATTGCTATCAGAAAGCATTAGAAGGAAGTCACCCACTGCCATACTTTCACAGCCTCACGTCAAAGGGGGTAAGATTTGGTTCCTCCTTGTTTTTTTACATACCACACACAACTGACATGTTGTCTGTCTGGACTGCAATTGAGAGTGTTGCAATGCCTGCAACGCCAGAAGCACCACTCATCTTTAGGACATTGATATGCAAATGGGCCTCATAATCCTGCCAGGGGCCTTGGCCTGTCCTTCCCTGAAAATGCCCCCCAACCCTATCTGAGAGGCATCCATAGTCACTGTGGCTAGAGGAGATGGGAGAATGAAAGGATGACCTAAGGTCACTTGATCTGAATGTAGCCACCAACGTAGGTCTCTTCTGCAAGATTCTGTTATTATCTGGTGCAACATCGGAAGTTCCTACACGGACCATTGGGTGAACAGGAGCCACTGTAAGATTCTCATGTGCATCCGAGCTAGGGGTCACTGCTGCCATCGTACCTAATACTTTGAGAATTGTCCTTGCTTGAATCTTTGTTTTTGAGAGGTCTGGAACCTCTGCTCGTAGAATTTTTATCCTGTCTAGTGGAAGGTTTACCATCAATGTAATCGTGTCTAATTCTGCATCTATAAAAATGATATGTTGGCAATAAGACAGATTTTTCGTAGTTTATTGTAATTCCTAGCTGGGCAGAGGCATTCAAATTAGTGTCTCTTGCTTGTGAAAGTAGATGTTTGGTGGTGGTGGTTAGGAGCCAGTTGTCTAAATATGGAAACACTCGGAATCCTGAATACCTCAGGTGAGCCGCAAGCACTGCCATGCATTTGGTGAACACTCTGGGTGCTGTAGTGAGACCAAAGGGCAGAGCTCTGAATTGGTAATGACTGGCTCCCAGCCGAAAGCGCAGGTGACTCCTGGATGGTCTGTCCATTTTTATGTGGTAGGTAGTACACATCCTGGAGGTGACTCCTGGATGGCCTGTCCATTTTTATGTGGTAGTACACATCCTGGAGGTCTATAGAGCACATCCAATTGTATTTTCCTAGAAATGGAGTATTGATTGCAGTGTAACCATCTGGAACTTTTCCTTTTTTACAGATTTGTTTAGTCTGCTGAGATCCAGTATGGGTCTCCAATCCCCTGTTTTCTTTAGAACTGAAAAGAACCTTGAGTAAGTCCCAGATCCTATCTGGTCTGTGCGGACCGGTTGGATGACTCACTTTTCTAGCAACTTCTGTGGTTGCTTGTTTCCTGTGACTGGGTGGAACATCCGGAATCCTTTTCATTAGTGGGGGTGGCATGGAAAAAAAAGAGTACAGAGTAACCTCTGTACATGATCCTTTGTACCCACTTGTCTTTTGTTACTTTTAGCCAGTCATCTGGGTACAAGGATAAGTGACCCCTGACTGCCTCCAGAGGGGGACAGACGGGCCTCCTTTCAGGAATGCTGAAAAGGCTTACCGAAGAATGATTCTCAGTCGCCTTGATTTTACAGACCCACTCTGCCACATGGCCGGCGTCTTCCATTATTACTTACTCCTCTGCCCCTGGAGGAAGGTTCATCACGCGTGTCTTGAAAGGCTTGCTGGGATTTCCGAAACCACATTTTTCCTCCCTTTTGACCCTTGGGATTGGGTCTGGAAGGTGTGGAAAAATGGACTACAACGGCAGAGAGAGTCTTTCCTTCCTGTTCAAACCTGGTCAGTGTTTCTTTGACTTTAGGCCTGAACAATGACGAGCCATCGAAGGGTGTATTAATGAAGGATGACTTGAATGGTTCCACAAAGGTATACAAGTGCATCCAGGAATGTCTCCTAAGGGCAATTCCTGAACCCGCCGACCTACTCGCTCCATTGGCTGCATAAGAGATGAGCCTCATGGATGAGTTAACTACTGAGTTGAGAGCGGAGAGCTGGGAGGATACTTTACCTGACACTCCCATAACTACAGAACCCTGGAGAGTATCTCCAAGCTCTTTTAGGAGATATCTCTGTAACCTGGTGAAGTGAATGAGGTAATTCATGGGCCGAAGTGTAAAGGTCACTGAAGAGAACATACGTTTACCGTATCTGTCCATTGTATGTGACTCTTTATTCGGAAGATGGCCAGACGTGAATGTTTCTGATAATTCCTTTTTGGTGGCTGCCATCACCACCATAGCATCTACAGGAACACCTTTAGTGAGCAAAGTCTTGTCTTCTGGGGATGTTATGAATTTATTGGGCCTCCTAGGGACAGATTCCACTGTGTCTGGAGACTCCCATCCCTTTCAACAAACTAATTCCATGAGCTCGTTGAAAGGTGGACACAACCAAGTGGCGGAAGGTCGAGAGTCAAAAGCCTTCAAGTAAACAGACTCCTCGTCAGACGGGGTGGTGGACTTCCAGCCACCTTTCTGCTTAAGGATTTCTAAGATGTCTGCAATGGAGACACCTTCAGAGGGTGACAGTGAGGACCCTTCCGATTCATCAAGGTCCATGTCTGACGTGAGTGACTCCTCCGGGGAGTCCAAATGCTTCCTCTTACATAGTCTCTTTCAGGGTACCTCTTTGGATGGGCATTCCGGAGAGGTTCGCCCTCTGGGGCTTCCTGAGGCTTCAGCTCTTTATGCTGTTGTTGGATCGGCTGTGCAGAAGCAGATACCGGTGCCTTAGGGGGAGGAAAAGGAGGCTCTGACAGAGAGGATTTCTTTGGTGACAAAGCTCTCCTCATAGCTGCGAAAGCCCCCCTCCCATGATCTAAGGAAACCCCTGGCACCACAGGCAGATGCTCCGAGACCGAGGTAGGAGCGGAGCCCACCCAAGCCGAGGCCCCGAGAGGCAAGTTCGGAATGGATAAAAACTCGATCAGACTGTCCTCTCTGGACCCGACCAGGGAGTGTCGGCTCCTAGACACCTCAGATGGCACAGAGTTGGAGCTGAAGTAGGTCTCGCCCCTGACAGCTTCACCTCTATCAGTTCCACACATTCCAGCTCCGAGCCCACAGTCTGGGTCGGAGAAGGAATTGACATAGAAGGGACGGGTCTTGTCGGTTCCAAAGCTGATTGGGCTGGTTGCAACAAAATTTTGGCCAGCGCCGGCATCCTCAATAGCTTCTGCACCAGACAATCCATATTAAAGTCTGAAAGGCTCCTAGAAGAACAAGACGATGGGGTTGGAGATGCCACAGATTGAAGTACTGGTGACCTTAATGTAGGAGAAACCAGCTCTAATACAAGTAAGCGGCTCCTAACTTGCAACACCATCAGTCCTGAAATAGATGGAGCCGACATGGAAGGTCAAACAAGTTCAACGGGCTCTGAAACTTTTTTTTAGATGGTTCCAATCCATCAGAAGATGCAGAAGATGGTCTTTTCAAGCCCTTGTCTGATTTTTGCGATGGGGATACTGACTTCTTTGGAGGGCTTTGACCCTGCTCTAAAGCTTCAGAAAAGGTAGACAAGTAGGCCCGTAAGGATCAGCTTATTCCTTCTTTCATGAAGGACTCATGAGGTGAAGGAGTGGCAAATCGAACAAGACTCCTGTAAATGCAGTGCCCCCAAACAATAAACACAATAAGTGTCCATCAGTAATGGAAATTTTTTTTGAGAACACTTGGGGCACATTTTAAATCCTGAAGGTTTGGTCTCTTTAGACTGCTTCGACATCTTGACACTATACAACAGAACACACACCAAGAAGAGAAAAAAACATCCCTTTAATTAAAAACAGGCTCAATAGCTCTCTAAATAAAACAAGCTATAAGGGGAACAACAAGGGATTCACACAAACAATTTTAATACTCCTTGCGGAAAAAACTAAAATAGCACTCTACTAGAAATACATGCCTAATGAAGATATAAAATGAAAAACAGCCCTCTAATTAAAATGGGCTAAATTAACACACACTAGCCTAAACCACAGGTTGATATCAGACAAAAACTCTAAGCAGTTACCAAAAGATTTCTAACTAACAGCAACTTCTACCTAAGAAAATATTTGTAAAGCACACTTTGTCGTAAATAGGGATAGGGAAAGTGAGGCCTAACAACACTTGGCCAAACAAGAACTAACAAACACTGTATATATAGAAAAAAGCAGTATAAACACATGCAGAAGAAAGGAAATTATTAAACTAGTAAACTGTATAAGAATTTTTTGAAAAATTAAGGTTGACAATTAGACAAAAATAAAACTTAGCCAGAGCAAGATGAGACGCTCGATCCATTTCAGCGACAAACGAGATCTGGGGAATGCCCTACAGCATCATGGGATAGGGAGTGAGCCACAAGCTAGTTGAAGACCTAGGGCTTTAATAAACGGCCAAGTCGGAAACGAGGATTGGTTCCAAACCAATCAGTACAGAATGAAGGAGAGATAGGACAACTTCACATCTACTGTTATGGCAAGTTCTGACACAACTGCACTACGTCTTTCCTTTAATTACTGTTGTAGAATTTCAGTACGATTGAGTGGATGGAAAGTGTGGATGGATTGGAGGCATGACAGCTTTTCACCAATCCAAAAATTAGATCTGGCATCTAGAAAGAGAATACTTTCTTTAGAGTTTAGTGAAGGTGTATAGAGAGGACCAGGTTGCTCTTATTCTTTTTATGACACCATATAGAAAACCTTTTCTATTTGAATATTTAAGACTTTCTAGTGGCAGGTCTTCTCGTCTCCTAATATATGTCCAGAGAGAATTGGTATCAGAAAGGGATTAAAATCCTATCATCCACAATGTCAGATTTAACGCCTTCAGGTTGATGAGAAAGTCCACTTTGTAGGATAACGTGTAGTGACAGCCACTGGCTAGGTGAAGAAGGGTGGACCAGTACTGCCTGGGATAGAAGGTCATCACCAGCAAGATGTCTGGTCTCCCTCTCTCTTGAACTTAATGTAAAACCTTTGGGATGGAGGAGAATGAGGAAGGCATAGAGATACTTCTCCTCCCAGAAGAAAGGCATGGAGTCTGTCTTCCAGGCCTGGGGACAATGTATCCTGGAACAAAGCACATTAAGTGGAGGAAAACAGGTCTATTTGAGGAATATCCCATTTGTGGACTATGTGTTCAGGAAGGCCTCCCTTCTTAGCATCCATCCTTGAGGGTCTTCCATGAACTTGCTTAGACAATCTGCAAGTGCATTGTCCCCTGATGGGATGAAAGGACAAACTGACCTTTATAACTTGATCCCATGCCAGAAGAACTAGCCTACACAATTAGTAGGCCACTCCCCCGACTTGTTGATATACCACATTACTGTGGTGTTGTCTGCCAAAATCCTGAGTACGCTTGGTTTCCATATTTGAGAGAAAACTGAAGGGCTTTAAATCACTGTCTTCATTTCTTTGACACTGATCTGCTCCCTCCATCATCTTGGGGGGTGGGGGTCACTGGCCCTGAAATGATGAGGGGCCTGTCTAGCACACCCAAGCCAGGTCTGATGCATCTGCGTGCAGTTCCTGGTTGGGAGTGGGTGGACAAAATAGTAGGCCCAGAGTCAGATGGATATGGGATATCCAGCACTGTAACTCTTTCTTTAGAAAAGACAAAGAGAGAGATTTGGAAATCCAATGGATGACAGTGCTGAGACCATTGAGATTTAAGGTACCACTGGATCTTTCTCATGTGCAGTCTGGCAATGGGAACTATTGGAATGGTTGTTGCATGTAATTTACAGTTCTTATAACCTCCCTTGCAACAGTAGATCAAATGGAGGGAGGGACTGAAGGAAGTTGGACGCTGACTGCACTTTCTCTTGGGGAAGGCAAGCGAAGACTGTTCTGACAGGTAGCTTGAATAAGGTGGTCATCCATTTAGGGAAAAATTTGTACTCCTTGAGTTCTGCAAAAGGCAACAGTTGGGCGAGACGCTTCATGAAGACCCAGGGAGCGGCAGATAAATTGAACGGTAAAGCAGACAATAATAAGTGTGATGAAAGGGCAAAGAACCCGAGGAATTTTCTGCAGGTGGGATGAATGGAGATGTGCAGGCTGAGCCCTACAAGTCTAAGGATACCAGAAAGGCCTGAGGGATCTTGAAAGGAAACAGTCTGCAGTGATAGCATCTTGAAAGATGGCATCTCCAGAAAGGTGATGAGGTGAGATGAATCCAGAATGGGTTTCCAAGTACTCTCTTTTCTGGACACTAGAAAGAGCTCTGAAGAAAATCTTCTTCCTAGATGCTGGTGTAATACTGGTTCTATGGTGCCCTGATCAAGAAGATCTTCCAAGAGAGGAAGCAGGTGTATTCGGTTGGAAGAAGGAAGAGGAAGAATGCCTCTTAATAATGGGATTTCACTCTAGGACATCTTGTAACCTTGCTGATGGATGACACCCATTTGTCTGTAGTGTTAAATTCCAGGCTAGAATGGAGAAGGTCAGGCTTTCTGACAAAGGAATTCCTGGACTGATGAGGGAGGAAGGTGGCAGGAGGTAGTCAGCCTGACTCTGTTCAACCACAGGCTTCATCCCTAGGGAATGGAGGACAGCAACAGTTATTCCTCTACATAACAGGGGACCATCAACAGATCCATAAGTTTGACTATTCTTACATGCAAGGCTATGGAAAGAATTATCGTGGACATGATAAACAAATACATAAGAAATCTTCAAACACTGCACTGATCCCAGTTTGATTTTGTCAAGGGCAGGTCATGCCTACCGAACCTGGTGGACTTCTTCGAGAAGGTCACTACAGCCATGGATGAGGGCAAAACAGTGCACACTGCCTAACCTGACCTGGCAAAGGCATATGACAAAATACCTCACTTGAGCATTACAGGCAAACTCACAAATTTAGGCATAAATCCATATGTCACCTGATGGATAGCCAAATGGCTCATTGATAGGACATATGAAGTTAGGGTGGGGGAATCCACCTCCACCAAGACGCCTGTACTAGTGGTGTCCCACAGGGCTCGGTACTGGGACTTTCCTGTTCAGAATATACTTTTTTGAAGTTGAGGCAGATGTAAGAGGGCCTAAATTTGCCGATGACTGCAAGTTGGTGCAGTCATTAAATCCTCAAGAGATGTAGATATCCTTCAGCAGGATTTGACACAAGACAAACAACTGGTGCCAAAGCCATGGCCTAAAACTCAATGCAAAAAAAAATGCACAATTCCTTTGGGAAGATTACCAACCCTGCAAATTATAGCACTGATAACTCCCCTAAGAGAAGACCCAGTCCTATGTGGACCACCTCAAAACCTTGTACTGGTACTCTGTCTCTAACAGACTACCGAGGGGAGATTTAAGTCTAACCTACAAGGCATGTTCTGATCCAGCCCTTATGGATCTGTTACACATTTGCAAAAAAAAAGAAGTTATGTACTCACCATAATGGTCCATCTGAGTAGTTCTACTTCATTTGTCTCCAACCTGTGGGATATGGATCCGTATCGGATCAGAGTCGGCAGTTTAACCAGCATCTGATCCGAGCTCCAAGCTCTTCCCCTTACCCACAATACCCCTCCATCTCT
This sequence comes from Protopterus annectens, assembly GCF_019279795.1. Taxonomy (NCBI): domain Eukaryota; kingdom Metazoa; phylum Chordata; order Ceratodontiformes; family Protopteridae; genus Protopterus; species Protopterus annectens. Next base: position 1,465,364,860 of record NC_056733.1, read on the forward strand.
TTCCTTCCCTCAGATCGAGTTTGCTGCACCATCCACCGAAGCCCGACCCAATAAGACCTTATCACAACAGTTTATATATAAACCTATCAGTAAAAACAGGAGAGCCACAGAAGCGCTCTCTCCCACCTACCACAGTAATAAACCATAAGGTCAGGGGGAAAGAGGGAGGGACAGTTGAAGAAAAATGAAGTAGAACTACTCATATGGAATGTTACGGTGAGTACATAACTTCTTTATCTGAAGTAGTTTACTTTGTTTGCTCTTCAACCTGTGGGACAGAGTCCCCAGCTACTAGACACCTGGGTGGCCCTCATGGAAGGATATTCCGGAGCATCACAGTCTAAAGATGCTCTCCCTCTAGAGATCATGTCCAGCTTATAGTGAGAAATGAAGGTATGAGACGAGGACCAAGTAGCTGCAGAACAAATATCATCTAGAGACACCCTGGACCAAAAAAAAGCTGCCGAAGTAGCCACGGATCTAGTAGAATGTGATTTCACTTGACCCAGGGGTGACATACCCTTATCTTTTTATACCTGAAGGATACAAAGAGATCCATCTAGTCAAAGTTACCTTGGAGATTGGTTTGGCCAGAAAGGGTTTAGAGAAAGACACAAATAACTGATCTGACTTGCAAAAGCCACCTTGGGAAGAAAGGATGGATTGGTACGAAGTGACACCCTGTCGTTATGGAAAACCATATATGGAAATTTGATAGACAATGCTTGAAGTTCTGAAACCCTCCAAGCCAAACTGATACCTACTAGGAAAACCATTTTCCAGGATAAAAATTTTAGGTCCACTGATGCAGCCGGCTCAAAGGGTGGGTCATGTAAAACTAAAATCAGATCCCAAGGAGGGGTAGAATCCTTCACCGGGGGTCTTAAAAGGAAAGTACCCTTAATAAAGGTTTTACAAAGTTTAGAGGATGCTAAAGAAATCTTGTTCTCCGCAATATGAAAGTTGGAAATGGCAGCCAAATGAACTTTCACCGTAGAATAGCTAGCGCCTTGATGAAATATATATGCCAAGAATTTCAACAGCACTGGGACAGAAGCTGTGAAAGGGTCCAGATCCCTTTGAGAAGCCCAGATGGAAAAATGCTTCCATTTACTGCAGTAAAGCTTCCTGGTAGACGATTTGTGAGCTGCCACCAGAATAGTCTTGACCGGAGAAGATAAACCTGGAGTCCCTAGCTATCACGGGAAGTGGAGCAACCAAGCAGTGAGTTTAGACTGTCCAGGTTTGGATGTGTAAACCCCGAGGGGTGAGAGATGAGATCCGGAATCGGCTCCAACATCCATGAAGGAGCTAGAAGAGGAGACCAGAGGAAGGGAAACCATACTTGGCAAGGCCAGAATGGGGCAATGAGCTTCATTTTGCTCCCCAGCCTGCGAGCCTTTTGGAGGAACTTCGAAATAAGAGGTAATGGGGGGTAAGTACAGAGAAGACCGGGAGCCCAAACATGAACTAGTGTGTCTCTGGGGGACTCCCCCTGCACGGGGTTCAGAGCGAAGAACTCTCTGCATTTCGCTTTGGAAGGAGATGCGAAGAGAAAGCAGCAAGGCCAACCACACTCAAAGAAGATCTGCTCCGCTACTGAAAGATTCAGAGACCACTCATAAGGCATCAGAATAGCCCTGCTCAGTTTGTCCGCCAATATGTTGGACAGTCCCAGAATGTGCATTGCTACTAGAAACCAGCTGGTGGAGATTGCCCATTCCCACACTCTCATGGCCTCGCGACAGAGGGGATAAGATCTGGTTCCTCCCTGCTTGTTGATGTACCGGACTACTGACATACTGTCTGACTGTATTGCAATTGTTCCCAGAGGGAGAAAGGCATGAAGGGCCTGCAATGCCAAAAGGACCGTCCTCATCTCTAGAACACTGATATGCAACTTGGTCTCGTTCAGGGACCACGTGCCTTGGACTGTCTTTCCCGAGCAATGCCCCCCCCCCACCTGGGAGGCGTCCGTGGTCACTGTAGCTTGGGGAAGGGCTGCCATGAACGGACATCCCTCAACCAGTTCCGAGGAGTGCATCCACCAGAAGAGAGACTCCCTGCCAACCCTGTTGATGGGTACTGGATGCGTCAACGGCAGATCTAACCATGACCACTGGACCGCTAATGTCCACTGTAGAACTCGCATATGAAGATGAGCACAGAGAAGAAGGGTAACAGTGGCTGCCATGGAACCCATCTCTGCTGATGAGAGGTGTGACTGAATGACTAGGGACACATGGAGTTGTAAGCTCTGAATTCTCTCTGGGGTTAGAAAACCCTTCATTTGCAGAGTGTCTATCCTTGCTCCAATGTACTCTAGAACCTGGACTGGGATCAGGGAAGATTTTGCTGTGTTGATAGCAATTCCCAGGTGGCCTGACAGCTTCAAAAAGTAGTCTCTGGCTTGACAAAGTAGACACTTGGTGGGAGCAACAAGGAGCCAATCGTTCAGGTACGGGAAGACCTATATCCCCTGAAGACTCAGGTGAGCCACTACAACTGCCATGACCTTGGTGAACACCCGGGGGGATGTGGTGAGAGTGAAGGGTAAGGCTCACAACTGATAATGATTGGCTCCTAGCCGTAAGCGGAGGAACCTCCTGCAGCGTCTGTGAATCTTTATGGTAGTATGCATCCTGGAGATCTATCTAGCACATTCAGTATTTCTCCTGCAGATAAGGCAGGATGGATTGCAACATGGACATCCAAAACTTCTTTTTGGCAACTGACAGGTTGAGGGTGGAAAGATGCAGACTAGGTCTTAAGTCCCCGTCTACTTTGGCACCAAAAAGAACCTGGAGTTGATGCCCGATCCGGACTGGTCGTGGGGGACAGGCTGGATGACTTGATTCTTTAGCAGCTTGTTTATCTCGAGCACTGCTACCTCCCTTTGTGCGGGTGGTACGTCTAGGAGGTGTTTTGTTGGAAGAGGAAGTTCTACAAAGGGGAAAGAATAGCCTCTGGACATGATCTGAAGTATCCAACGGTCTGTTGACATGGACTCCCATGCCATTAGGTGCAACGAAAGACGACTCCTGACTGCCTCCAGAGCAGAGCAGTTGGGAAACCCTCAAGGCTGCTGCGCAGGCCTGTCCGAGAATGGTTCTAGAGACCCCATGTTCCTCGGGCCCCTCTGCCTCTGGGCCGGCATCTATCAAACCCCCTCTACCTCTGGGGGATGGAGAGTCCCGAGTGTCCCAGGAATACTGAGACTTCTGGAACCACATCTTTTTTTTCCAATTCCTGGAGAAGGATCTTTGAGGGTTAGAGAAGTGGATCCTGATGGCAGACAGAGTCTTCATGTTTTTTTTTGCTCTGGACCAATGTCTCGTGAATGGTCTTTCCTTACAAGGAAGAACCATCATAAGGGGCATTTGCAAATGACGCCTTAAAAGGGCTCTGTGAACCGACACAGCCTGAGCCAAGCATGACACCTCATGGCAACGCCTGACCCGGCTGACCTTGCCGCTCCTTCGGTGGCATGCGAAAGGAGGCGCATGGACACGTCGGATACCGCTTTTAGAGTGGTCATCCATGTGGAAAATATGCACTTATCCTCCGGCGACATGGACTACAGGGACGACTCAGCTAGCTCTTTGACAAGGCAGCACTGCAGTCGGGTAACATGTGCCAAGTAATTCAGCGCCCTTATGGAAAAGGTAACTGAGGCATACACCTGCTTCCCTAGGCAATCCATCGTCCTGGACTCATGGTTGGGAGGATGGACCATAGGACTTTCTTGGGCTAGTTCTTTCTTGGTGGCTGCTGCTACCACCATAGCGTCTATAGGGGACCCTTTGTTTCAACTAGGTCTATTCAAAGGGGGACAAAGAATCTTGTCTGGGCATTTCGGAATTAGCTCCACTTTGTCTGGTTCCTTCCATGCCCGGGAGGTGATAAGTCCACCAATGGATCCGCGGGAGGGGACACCCAAGAAGTAGACGGGCCCGTGCCGAAGGCCTCCAGAAACACTGACTCGTTCAATGTAGGCTTGGGGGTGGACTACCCCCCCCCCCCCGTTGGTGCAGGATTTCCATGATGTCTCCAAGTGACACATCGTCAGGGGGTGATCTGGAGGAGCCTTCCCCCTCCCCCAAGTCGGTGTCCTCGGTGAGGAACTCTGGGGAGGAGTCCAGGTGCCTCCTTTTGCACGTCCATTTGCGAGAAGCCTCTTTTGTGGGACTGTCCGAAGTAGACTCACAAACCGTCTGTTGTTCCGCAAAGGGAACCGCCTGGGGAACATCAGGCGCAGGCTGTCCCTGAGTGGACAAAATGGCCGAGGTCATATCCAGAGCAGAGGGAGCCGGGGTGGAATCTGAGGAAATAGTCAGGGGTCTCGACCCACTTGAGAGCACCCTTTCCACCACATCGAATGCCAGCCTCCTGGGCCACCAGTAATGAAGCTGTACTCCCTGGACCTGAAGGGGGAATCGGAGCCGAGCCCGCAGGTGCCGAGATGCTGAAGGGGAGGCCATGACCCGACACGGTCACAGCCAATGGAAACCCCGCTTCAGATCCAATGCCCAGACTACAGCTCCGAGAGCTGCCTGGGTCCGAACTTGTCTGATCAGACATGCTCAGGGCAATGGCCGGCATTGAGGTACAAGGTACCATCGGCGCAGGCCACCCGACTCAGAGACTCCTTGGATCTGAAAACTCCGATTCCAGGGATCTGATTGGAGAAGGAGTTATTGGAGTGAAAAAAGGGAGCGACCTCCTCCCTCCAGAGGGAGAGGGGGCTGGCCCCATCTGGATCTGGGTGCGAATAAAATCTCATCATTTTGTCCATCTCTACTTCACTCAAACTTCTGGTGGAGTGTGACGAAGAAGCCACTGACGCCAACTTAGAAGGTCAGTGCACCGACACTCAGGAAGAAGGTCTAGCATTCTCCGGCTACGGTGAGAACCTCAGCGACCGGAGCTGAGGAGTACTAGGCCTGGAAACAGCCTGGAGTTTCTGTGGAGGACCCGACCGGTCCGGGGACCTCTTCCTAGCTTTGTCTTTATCCTTTCTCAGCATTTCCCCTTCAACAGGCCTCTGAACAGGAGGAGGAGTCCCGGCCTGGGAGGAGGAAGAGGTGGAAGAAGCAGAAGCAGACACCACCATGACTGCAGCAGTAGTAGCGGGGACAGCTGCTCCCGAAGCAGACAACAGTCCCTTCAACACCAGCTTGGCCTTGCAATCTTTCAAGGCCCACGGGTTAAAACCTGCACAAATAGAACAGTCAGCTGACAGATGTGTGACCCCTAAACATACCACACACAGAGTGTGGCCATCCACTGGGGATAACTTATGGCCACACTCTGCGCACTTTCTAAAGACAGGCTTATTCTGCTCAGCCATGCCCAAAAATAAAGCAGAAGAAATCAACAGTTTTCAGACTCAAGTACACACACACACACACACACACACACACACACACACACACACACACACACACACACACACACACACACACACACACACACACACACACACACACACACACACACAACACTATAGGAAAACTCTAACTAAACCTTTTTTTTTCCCATGACGCAATGTGAGGAAGGGAACGGAAAGGAAAGGGAAACCCTGACTTAATACAATAAGAAAGTTCACTCTTACCCCAAAAGTCCTGAGAAAAACACTATTAAAGCAAGCACCACGCCTGGAGCTCCAAGACCACGATGCTAGGCAAATTTGCGACAAACGAGATCTGAGGGAAGGAAGGAGATGGAGGGGTATTATGGGTAAGGGGAGGAGCTTGGACCTCGGATCAGATGCTGGTGAAACTGCCATCTCAGATCTGATATGGATCCATATCCCACAGGTTGAAGAGCAAATGAAGTAAACTACTTCAGATAAAATAGCACTAAAAGTATCCAATCTAAGGATCTAAACCTCACCTGTGACAAACGGAACATATTGGAGGGACAGATTATGTCTCTCACAGACTACTCCTTTCTCTGGGACACCCCATTCCTGCGAAGCAGAGCTCTTCCCCAAAGTCTATTCAAATGCAGTTTGGATCAGTGGACAGGAAAGTGCAAATCTGCCCCTGGCTTGTTGTCTATGTTCCTTACGGACAGGGGCAGTTTACAGATGCTCTGTGGCACAGGCATATACTAAAGGCATTTTTGCCTGTGGGCATGAATGAATGGAAAAATTGGGGCATGAATGGCTAGGCTTAAGGCTCTATGCCCACTAGCCTAGTAACTTCCTACAATCCTATGGTCAGAAGCTGAGGGTTCCACCCGCTTGGACTGCTTGAGGTGCTTTAAATGTTTGGTTTCTAATTAAGAATTTAATGGGAGAAAGAGGAGTACATAGAGTCTTAGGAACAAATGACTGACAGATCTGACAGTTTCTATAATTATTTCCTAACCCTTGATAAAATACGTACTGGGAATGAGGTCCTTATAAGGTATCTGCCTACCACAGTCACTCTTCCTTCTCTAATAGGACATTAACAAACCTTACAATAATAAATGCAAGAAAAAGAAGGTTCACAATGGGGAGTTTATCTGTGGAAGTGTAAGCAATGGTAGCAGTCAACTTGGAAAGCAGACCGATGGCAGCGAAGATCCTGGTTTTGGATTGGTGGCACAATAGTCTGAAGATCTTATGCTCCTATGTCTGGTTATATACCCCATACCCAAGACTTTAAGTCATACACCAGATGTACAAGTGAGTGGAAGTCTTTTGGCTTTATTAGGGACAGGCACCATGTTATCTTGGAATACTGCAACAGCAATTTAAGAAAGTACATCCAAAGTAACTGCCAATAAATGGCAAATCAAAAATGAAGATCAAATGAAATTCCAGAAATGGAGTTACCAGATGTTTAGAAAACTGAAGCTGTGACAAAATGCTAACTTCTACATTCTTGGAGTGCTTACCTCTGTCTGAATCTGACCGATCAGAAGATGTGGCTGTGGAATCTAAACTGTTGGCTCGTAGACGCTCAGTGCTCTGCTGCGCTAAAAGCTGCTGTAGTTTCTGCTGAAGGGACTGCTGTTCTCCTTTCAACTTTTCCTTAAGTTTCACTGCTTTCTGATCCTGGTCTTCCAGTTTCTACAGGAAACACAAAAGGAGTGACTGAAGTTATCACATACGTAACAGGATATAACAGACAGGCACACACACTAGTGTCATATAATGTACATGCACTCAAGAGTGCATTTCCTTGTAAAAGTATGACACAGTTAAAAGTTCATATCAGAACATCAAAAGCACAAGAAAGAACTTGGCTTAAGATATTCTCCTCTCACTATACTCTTCGCTGAGTAGAAGAGGTTGCACCATTTAGATTTGACGTACCACTGGATCATTCTTATGTGAAGTCTGGAAAAGGGAATCACTGGAATAGTTGCTGCCATGTATTCCACAGTACTTATAATCTCCCCTGTAATAGCAGATTGAAGGGGTGGAGGGACTGGAAAGTTGGACACTGACTGCACTTTCTCTAGGGGGAGGAAGGTGTAGAGTGTTTAGTACCACACCATTACTATATTATATTAATGTCACATTCCATCCTAATCACATCCTACGCAACACTCACTACTAGCCTGAAAACCAACAAAGGAACAGTAGAATGAAATAAAGTAATATTTTACTAATGGTATGTAAAGTGTTGCAGTCAGTTCCTGCACAGCTCACCCCTAATCAATACTACCACCTTTTCCAGCTTGCCATTAGTCACATTCAACCATTCACTCAAGAAATATTCATGCCCCCACTACCTTGATGTCCTACCCACTTATTAAGCCTTAATCCCCCACCCTTTTCTATTTCCCTCCACTACCCCTGACACCTGCTTTCTGACCAAGAAGAATGCCAATATTAGACCTCCTTCACTTTGAATGAGTACAGCCCAGTGTCCTCAGTGTTTTCTCATATTCCAAATATTTTATGCCCCTCACCATATTTACAGTAATTTTTTACACATATCCTCAACCAGCCTGATGTCCTCCAGGAAATGCCCACAGAAACGGATATAGTATTCCAAGACAGGATATCCCAAGAACTCAGATTAAAACAACTCTTTCAGTCACAGGCATTGAATCCACTTAATTTCTTGCTACACAACCCTTCATGCTATTTACCTTAATCACAACTCTATCACTCTACCCTGCAAGATAAAACAGAGGAAATAATCACATAAAACTCTTTGTACCTAGATTATATGGAACCCTTGAATCTTTTCATCTCCCCCAGGGTACATGACTGTACGTTTTATTTGCAGTGAATAAAGCTATGCACCACTATTACCCAGCAAACAACAGCTTACTAGAGAATGCACAGCACCAGCAAATCTTCAAGATTCTCACGTACCAAGTCATAAAACCAGAATCTTCACTGTCAAGAGACTCTGCAGTGCATGCACATTACAAATTGCCAGCTAGAATATTCCTGCCAAAGACTCCCTAAAATATAACAGTGATTTTGTTATTGGCCTGCCTAAAATTCCATTTATTGTAATATTCATCTCCCTGGAAGAGGAGATGGTATAAGCAGCAAAATCCTGACATCTGCTCTTATCCACCATACAATTAAATAAGGCTAAGTGCAGGAATGTGTTTGTACTGGATATGGTTTACTTAGTCAAGAACAGATTCCTCGTAAAATGCTCAGTTGGGAGTGGGGTCCAACAAATTGGTCATTTTGGCTTTTTTGTTTTTTGGGATGGCTTTTCATCCACACCATCCCTCTATTATAATTTAGATGACACCAAACCCACAGTAGGTGGAAACATAAAAGTCAAACATTTCTAATCAGCTGACTGATCTGGAATGAATGGTCTTCGAGGAGATCATTCTCAAATGAGCAACTGAAGACTGTGTACTTATATATATATATATATGTATAATATACATATACATACATACACACACACACACACATATATATATATATATATATATATATTCGGTTTACTATTAAAAGGTCGAACGGCACTCCGAATGTCGTATAGTCGACAACGGAAGGCCGAAACTGCTAATCGCGAACTCGGAAAAACAATCTAGGAATGGGTTTCAACATGGGTCGAGGTAGGGGAGATGTTTGTAGTTCAGAATAATACGAACACCTACCTCAACCCATGTTAACACCGTTCCTAGACTGATTTTCTGACTTCGACATTCGACATTTACGACCTTCCGGTGTCCACTATACGACATTCAAAGGAGTGCCGTTCGACCTTTTAATAGTAAACCATATATTCACTTTACATGCTCAGCATTTTAAAACGTCAAAATTCATATGCCCGAGACCATACAATCGTCATTTTAAAACACTGAACGTGTAAAGCAAACACAAAAACAACATGTACACAGATATATACACACTCACACACACACACACACACACACACACACACACACACACACACACACACACACGTTTAATACTGAAACCTTGAAACTGCATAAGTTGACATGTCACATAGTCAACCCGAAATCCTGAATCCGGGACAGCGAAATTGTGGTCAGGACAAAACTGAACACATCGACACACGTAGTTCGATGTATTCGACAGAGCAGGAGGTGACGTCAGTCATCCGTGCTATGCAGGTTACTGTACTGTGGCCTTCCATAGTCAACGGTACATGTATTTTATTATTTGGCAGGGGGGAAAGCCCCCCCTGCACCCCCCACACCCTCTGCAAATTTTTATATATACCAACTCAGAGATCGCACTACAGTGAGGAAATGGGTTAATTCCCGGTTCCTCACTGAACTGTGATTTCCACTCAAAATTCCGAACTCAAATACTCGAACTACATTAACCATTCGATAAGGTGTAGTCCATGTACTTGGGTTTGCAAAACTGCCCATTGGAAATATGCATTTCGACAGTGTCACTCTTGATTGAAAGCAGTTCTCAATGGTGACTGTAAACCATATATATCCATATATATATATATATATATATATATATATATATATATATATATATATATATATACACACGCATATATATATATATATATATATATATATATATATATATATATATATATATATATATATATATATATATATATATATATATGTGTATACACACACACACATATATACATACACACACACACACACACACACACACACACACACACACACACACACACACACACATATATAGTAAACTCTCAGTTAACAGACACCCATGGGGATTGGTAGATGCTGGATAACTGTAGTTTCTGGTTGCCTGACCCGTTAAAAACAAGCCTGACTAAAACTGTACCTTATACTGTTTGTTTGGTTTGACTTAGTCTCAGGTTGGAGAGAGAGGAAATTTATCCCCATCTTCCTTTTTAAAACTCTAAAAATGTATGTTTCTGCAGGAGAGGGGGGTGGACGAGGGACAGAAAGTGTAACATGTGAAAATTGTACTGCATTTCTTCGATTATTTTTGCTGGTTGCTTGATTTCTGGTTAACTGAGACTTTACTGTACACACACACACACACACACACACACACACACACTAGACAAATAATGGTACCCATCTTCTGCTAAGGGACAGTGAAGTGTGCAAAAATCCAGACTGTTTACTTGACAAAGCAGGCCTCAGCTCCCCACCAAGATGAAAAAGGCCTATGTCTTCAGAGAGAGGAGTGCCCCCTTATGTGCCACTAGGCCAGCTGATATTCACAGTACAAAGACTGCACAGGAAGTTCAAGGATACTCAGTATTATGACCACTGCATCTTGTCAGGTCCCACCTTAGATGGTACCTCTGTTCTTGGGGAGGGCTATGCCAGTTGTGCCCCGGGTGACTATATCTATCCAATTATTCATGTCCCATTTGACAAAGACAGTGTACTATACTGCTGTATCTGACACAGTATTTAATTTATGAACATTTTAATACTCCAGGCATTTGTAAGTGTGCATTCCTGCCAGAGAGGGTTTCTGTGTTAGAGGGGGGATTTGACAACAATTCGCAGTTTGCAGTCATCCACAAACATGGTTAGCCATAGGTCTTTATTTTTAGTCTGGAGGTCACAGAAGTAAATTCTGTACAAAGGAGTGCCAACACTAATCGCTGCAAGATACTACTTGGTCACTCTCATTTTCTCTGACACTGCCCCTACTACCTGTGGGGTTTTTAGCCAACTTGTGATAGCATTTAGTTTATTAATTATGGTAGCATGGGTGAATGGTGTCAAATGCCTAGGCCAAATCAAAGTCATTGCAATAACTTGTTTTACCGCCTCACAGAAGTTTAATTGGGTTCAATAGATCCTCAGAAGTTTAATTGGGTTCAATAGACAGGCCCTGCCTTTTACAAAACCAAACTGCTCTGGATCTAGCCTGATGAGATTTTTATTGTTGATGTTAATCACTTCCATGCCCTTACAAATGAAACTAGTCAGGCTGATGGGACTACAGTTTCCAGGGTCAGAAGTATAGCCATCTTTATGTAGTGGCACAAGCAGTGTTGTATGCCCTGGTTCCAGGACTAAGTCTGTAGCCATACACAGGTTAAACAGCTTTTCTAGAGGTTCTACCAGGACATGTTTAATACTATTTATCAAATAGCCATGTATATTATCTGGTGTCAAGGAGGACATGTTCTTAGTCTTGAACAGCACTTTCAGTCGTTGCTCTTTAGGGAGGGGTGGAGGGCTACAGGGATCACAGGGCTTTGGATATTAGTCTCAGTGTTGTAATCTGCATCAAATACATTTGCTAGGATATTGTCAATGCCCACCAGGTGTTAGTAGGTTTTATCACTTACCATGACATCTGTAGTGTTGAGTGTTTCTAACAACTAAAAAAGTATTTGTTGTTGTCTTTGGCTTCAAATGTCAACCCTAGTTTATGGATTGCCTTATTAGAGCAAATACTCTAAAATGCTTAGTCAAATTCCTAATATTTACTAAGACTTGGAGGTCATTAGATTTCCTGTATATTCTAATGAGCTTTTTTCCCCTCTATTATTGATTTTATATATACTGGTGAACCACCAGGATGGTTTACTTTTAAATTTCCAATTATATTATGATCTGGAGAGACTGCATAGTCTCTACATACAGTTATGTGGGTATAAAACACTGGCAAATCTCTCTGCTAAGGCAATGTCTGGGATGATGTTGGTTAGAAGTGAATTTTAAAACTTCAAAGAGATTTGTGTGCTTGAAGTCTGAATTTTGATGTACGGGTTTTAGGAGGTTTAGATAGTTTCATGGAAAATGTTACTAGCTTATAGCCGGAGTTAATCAGACAGGGAGTTACTAAGGAAGCTGTGCATCATGTTGCTACATTTGTAAGCACTTGGTCAAAAATATTCTGTCCTCTAGCTGGGCTAGTAACAACCTGGTCCACTGATTTTTTTTTTAATTAGGTCTAAAAATGTCATTGGTGGCTTAGGTAGTCCAGTCAATTAATGGCAAAGTCTCCCACAATGATGGAGTTCTTATGAGGAGTTCATCCCACAGTTTTAGAAACCTGACATGGACTTCTGATGCCATGGAAGGGGGTCCTGTAACAGGCAACTCACTGATAGCTGATTTTGTTTAATGTTATTTGGAGTATGATGACTTCAATTTGTGCATTTTGGAAATCTGTCTAGCTGTGATACGTATCTGACAAATATGGATATATCACCACAGTCGACCATTTAGTCTGAAGGCATGGTAGGCACTAAACTTGGGTATGGAGGGAGTGTTTCTGGACATTTAAACCAGGTTTCAGTGATTGCACAAATATGGATGCCTTCCAAATTCTTGAATGCCTCAGCGTTGGGCATGCTGTTGTTTAGACTTCTGGCATTGAGTACAGCCACCTTAATTAGATTTTATTTTGATACTGAAATGTTCTTTAAACGAACTTAACCTAAAAAGCACTATGGGGGCAGCAAAGGGTTTAGCCAGTATACAGAAGTCTTTGAATGACAGTTGCAGACCGTCCTCTGCAAGGTAAGTAGGACTGTATTGCATCTCATTCTCTCTGATGCATTCTGGGCACCCTAGAATGACACCAATATTTTATCCAATTATTGAAGTTAATCATCTTTTCTTTGTACCTAAGCATCAATCATGGAGAAGAGAGGATTCTGCTCTGTATCAGGGCCCTTGAGACATCCGAGATCCTGGAACCTGAAAGACAACTCATTGTCAACCTGCCTGTCCAGCCTAGTAAGTGGGGAATCTGTGCATCTCCATAAATATGGCATCACCAATTACTAAAACATTTTTGTTTGAAGAGTGGTTTGGTGTACTAGAATCCATGCTCACTGTCTCACGGCGATACATTATGGGCCGTGATATTTCATTTTGATTTTTGTTGAAACTAAATCCTTTTATGATCATCTTGTGGAATACCAGTCCATGCAATAAGGTGATTTACCATGACCTCTTCACAGTGATTTCCTTCCACGTGTTCTGGGAATGTTGAAAACCTTATGTTTTATCCCCTTATTCTATTTTCCATTTCTATTAATTTTTGTCTTTTTCTCCAGATTTACTATTTTTGTCTTACTTCTTCAGTCTTTGTTTCATTTTAAGTCAGCCTTTCTTCTATTTCTCTCCCTGTGGTCTTCTGCATCTCTGTTATCACATCAGAATGCTTCACTAATACTGCCTCCATTTCTTGGATTCTTTTATTATTGACTGAAATGCATTTTATCGGACAGTCACTGATCCTAAGTATTTCCTTATGGATTTGATTAATCTTTTGTTTCCCAGAGTGACAGGCATATTTTCCTGAGTAGTATCTATTTTTCCCGTTTGTCCTCATAACTGCTGAGGTGTTTTTTTTTTTTTTTGTTTAGATGAATTCTTTTCCCATTTTCGTGTTTTTTTTTTTTTTGCTTGTTTGTTTTCCTAGTAGTCAAGTGTACTACCGACACAGTACGGTTGATTCAATTAATAGGAATTCACAGGTTTTTCAGTTTGTATCAACAACTCCCCACCTAGAGATCCATTTTGGCTGCTCCCACTTTTTGTAAACCAGCACTTTTGTGACTGCATGAGACATTTTTCTTTGCATTTTACACAAGATATTATCACAATATTATACTGCGGTAGTATGTGCTACTCTGAAATACCCAAGTTGTACTTCTTTGGCTGGAGCTTAACATAGGGAGGTCTTCACCAGGGTTGTGACATTTTGCACTGCATTTCATAGCAACAGAAAACTAATCTACATTATTAAACAAATATACACACACGGTGCTACTGCAGTGCAGCTGAAACACAACGCAGGATATAGCATTTCAAAATGTCTGTTGAGACCAAAATTTAACTGCACTGACACACACACATTGTTAGCAGAAAAGTACTGTGCATTTACATCCCCTATTTTAAGATGCCTGATTTTTTTTGGGGGGGGTGGGGTTGAGTCACTGGATCTGTCCCATATACTATTAAAAAAAAAATACTATTACCACCATAGCACTTTTGGAGTGGAGCTGCAACTGTGACATGAAGAAAGATTACAAGCAAAGACCAACATTTAACATTCCTCCTCTAAATTTAAAAAAAGGAAAACAGAGCAACATATAGTTAGCAATACAGCCCTACTGTGTGCTGACAAAAGCCGTATTCTATGAAGATTCCACACTATATGGAAGCATTAGAAACCAGGAGAGACTACACAGCAAACTCCCAGCTTACCTTAATAAGCAGCTTAGCTCTCTGCAGGAGTGTAAGCGTTGTATGCCGTGAAGATTCTGTACTATGTGGAATTTGTTTTCTCAGCTCCTCTAACTGCCATCGAAGTTGGGCCCTTCTGTGTAAGTAACAGGAAAAGAATAATCAGCATTACCCTTTGCAAAACTCAGTATAGCAAAAACAAAGGTGCAAAGACATCTGCTGAATGTATGAAAAAAAACAAAAACTGACCAATGGCTGAATGGATATACTCCACACACCTGAACTTTTATTTGCTTACAGAAAGAGAAAGCAGAGGTTATGTGCATGTCAGAGCATCCAAACATTTGAATAAGTTAAAAAATAAGGTCTGTGGAGTTCATTTAATATACCACACAGGGTGATAAAAGCAGAGCAGGTTTGATTGTTTTCTAGTTAGAAACAAATGTATTCAAATATGTTTCATAACAGTAACAAATACACCTTTATAGTGTGCATAAGAAAATGCCATCAGGACACAAATTTAGAGGGTACTATTTATTTATCAGTAACTGAACTGGTCAGAGGACCCTTTTCAGGGAGAATTCACATGCAAAAATGATAACCATATCTAAAACAAACAAATTTAGAGGGTACTATTTACTTATCAGTAACTGAACTCGTCAGAGGATAATTTTCAGCCAGAATTCACATGCATAAATGATAACCATATCTAAAACAAGCACATGTTAAAGCAGAATAAAGAAATATATAACAAAATTCAAACTGACAATCAAGTAATGCAACATAGCTTGACTACTTAAGTGCACAACCAGAGAAAAGCAATGCAACACCTGCACAGACAACATTTTATCTAAGGTGCATTTAATAACTCTATTTTCTAGAAGGGGAAATGCTGTAGTAAGATGAGAATACATGTTGCTGAGCCTCCTGCACTAATGTTCAAAGGCATATACAAACAATTCACACAACTACCAACCCTATATACTACAAAAGAGTAAAAGAGAATGAATAAGACACAGTTTACCACAACAGGCAGAAAGTAGCTAATCTGGCCGAAATCAGTGTATTTAAAACAGTTACATCTATTTTAAATTTAAACTATTACAAATCATCATACATGGGAGAAAATGCATTGGCAAAAAGGAGAGAACAGCACAGAAAAGTAACACATTTTGCCACATGGCCGCATTTACTTCAACAAGACATAATTAAAGCCGATGATGGAATACAAACTAAAAAAGAAAATCTATCCAGAAATCTTATATTTACACAAAGGGATAAAAAAGATGGTAGCAGCTTAAAGGGAAAATAGTGTGTCTCACTGCCATTCCATGTTTATTACCATTTTGTAAAATGCTGAATAAGTGGCCAATACTTTCCCCTGATTATGGAAGTATAACAAAGGAATGAAAAACTGCACATTTCTTAGAACCTGTACACGTTACAGCATGTCTGTATAATGCGTTCACATTTTTCTTTTTAATGGCATACTTGTGTTTGAAAATATATGGTCTAGTCATCCATTTTTTTATTTCTGCAAATCTTTTTGAGTTTTTAATACCATGACGGGAATGAACCCCATTCCTAGTACGATTAAAGTTTATAAAATTACTATTGTTTCAATCTTTGATGTCAGACAAAAGTGCTCTTCGCAGCACCCGCAATGTGTCCAGTAATGACTCCTTCTGCAATTCGTATGGAATTACATGTATTGGTAACATATCAAAATAGGATTGTAGATTCTTTTTATACGACCAGTTGCTCCTACTACTACTGGAACTGCCTGGGTATTTTTCTTCCACGTTGCTCTCATGTCTGCCTACAAATCTTGATATTTTATGACTTTGTGTTTCTCTGCATGCAATACACTGTAGTCACTAGGTGTGGCAATTTCAGTGAGCAATGCTACTTTTGTCTTCTTTTCATGGACCACTATATCTGTTTTTCTCGCATCTATCTTTTGAACTGCTGGTATTGGGTGATCCCATGTGATGTAGACAATCATTTTTTATGATGCTTTATGGCTCATGTTTCCAGTGTTTTTCAGCCACTTCCATACCATAATGTCTGCACAATCCCCAATAAAACAGTCTTTCCACAGTATTATGCATTTCAGTATACAGTCCTTGTGCCATTAGTATGTCACAACCAGCAACGAGGTGTGTGACTGTTTCCAATTCTGTTTTACAAGACCTACATTTGTCTGTTTCTCCCACAGGTTAAATGGACTTTGTAAAACAGCGTGTACATAGCCCACTATCTTGGGCCACCAATATCAATCTTTTATCTCCTGGTTTAAATTCGCCTCTCCTTAACCATTCCTGCGTTCGATCCAGATCAACATGAGGTTCTTCCAGAAGTTTTCTATACTTGCAACTATATTTATGCATTTTCCACATTTCTTGCCTTCTCATCTGATTCTTCACCTTACAGTCTTTCTTTTGTTTTTTGGCACATTCAGTTGCTGCCTTTTATCTACTTCTGATTTGATTTCTACTTCTGCTGGACGCCAATATGCTTCTGCTAGACTAAGCAGGGAAGTAATTTTAGATTTATTCTCCTCATGTTTAAAGACTTTCACTATGTTTGGGTCTTGTGAGGTCAGCCGATACGTGTGCAGTCCCACAACTGCAGATCTATACATTTAATCAATTTCAAGGAGGCCCATACCTCCTTCAGAACAGGGAATATATAATCTTGGCATGCAATGATTTTTATAAATCATTTGGTGAGCATGAAGCATCCATCTTGTTTTCCTGTCTAATCTATCCAACACGCTTTGGGACCAGTCAATCACTCCAAAACGGTAGTTAGGACAGAAACAGCAAATTGGTTCATAGATTGAATTTTGTTTCTATATATCAACGCTGTTTTCAGGATTAATTTAAGTCTTCTAAAATATTCCTTACCAAGTTTTATTCGCATTTGTTCATGTTTTATTGCTGATCCTTCATCAATTCCCAAATATTAATACACTCCCTCTTGCTCAAGTTCTTTTATATCACATTCTTGTCCCAAACTGATGTTTTTTTGGTGCTGCAATTTTCCTGCTTTAAAGGTTGCTTTTGCATACTTAAAGACCAAATGACATTCTTACATCATCTGAAAAAGTTTTGACAACTTGGAGTTGTACTTTCAGTTCCTCATCTGATGAGCTATGCAGTTTTAAATCATCCACAAAGAGAAGAGGAGAACTCTACACTTTGTTAATTTCTAGGAGCCAAATTATAGCCATGTTCTAAGCTGTTAAGTAGACAGCTTAATGGGTTAAGAGAAGACAGAATAGTAGAGGTGACAATCACCCTGGAATATCCCCCTTTGAATTGTTATCCCTGGAATAATAATTTGTCCTTTATCATGGATTAATTGCAAAGCAGTCTGCCACGGTTTCATGACTGCTGTAATGTAATCAATCAGTGTAGGATGTACCGTATACATTTTTAAGCACTCTTTTAGCCATGAATGTGGGATGCTATCAAATGTTTCTTGTAGTCAATCCAAGCCACACTTATTCTTCCCCTTTTTACAGTTCTCCACTAAGACTTTATTTAACAACAAATGATCCTTTGTTCCATATGACTTTCTTTTATTATCCTTTTGTTCTATTGCCATAATTGAGTTTTCTTCTAAATGACTATAAACTGTCGGCATCAATTCCCATGTATAGTTTATACATCGTTGGAAGGCAAATTATTGGTCTATAATTTTTAGGGTGGCTTGCAGGTTCACTCTTAAGTAGGAGCATTGTTTTCCTGTTGTTAGCCAGGTTGGTGTCTGTTCGGGGTACACACAAACAGTTCTTACTCATGGCTAAATCTTCATGCAAAGATGTTAACACCTTTAACCAGAAGTTAGGTACTGCATCTGGGCATGGAGTTTTCCAATTAGAGGCTTTTCTTAACTTTGTTTCAATCTCTCTGGCTGTTACTTCATCCCATTTCATATCCTGTACTTTGAACTTCTTATTCTTTCTTTTACTTCTTCTATCCATTTAGCATATTTGTTATGTTCCACAGGATCTTCATAAATACTTGTATCTACTACTTCTTTTTTGGTTGGTCTTTCAATTTCTTTTACCTTGTTTCCCAATTCTCTGTAAAACTTTTTGGGGTCATCAATAGATTGCTTATTTTGTACTTTTCCTTTATATTTATCTGCGTATCTCCCAAGTTTTTCTCCCTGTGCTGAGATTTTTAGTTTGTTATTTGTGATAGTGCATGATAGATCCTGATCTGTTCTAATACTGCGCATTGCTTTTATTACGTGTATCTTTCTAAGTATTTTTGTTGATATGTTCCCTCCTCTATACTCTTCTAACAGTGGCACTTCTAACAGTGGCACTTCTTATCTGTTCTAATACTGCGCATTGCTTTTATTACGTGTATCTTTCTAAGTATTTTTGTTGATATGTTCCCTCCTCTATACTCTTCTAACAGTGGCACTTCTAACAGTGGCACTTCTTGTCTTAACTGCTTTATAGCTTTCTCTATTCAATACTTTGGATTTGTCCCCTTCCTTTCCCTCACTACCCTGTGTCCTTGTGGCAGAACTTTATCAATTACTAATTTAGGTGCACAGTAATAAATCCTGTTTACTTCTGTTATATCACATGGATCTCTATGGACAGTCCTAATTACTATGTTCATTTGTTTTCCCAATCTTCTGCCTTTTTGGGTTTTACTGACCTTCTGCAATCTATTTCTTTCACTGGTCTTAATGCGTCCATCTCTATTAAATCAAGCAACTCTTCTCAACTGATTTTCTTCTAAACTGAGGACACATTTTTTGTTTTCCATTCTCTAGAAAGTTCTATGGCATCTAACTGTGGCACATTCTCTTCAATTTCATCCTGTGCCATCCATTGCTCTGTTATATGGGAACTCACTGGCGTATCACTCCTCAACATTGACTGTGTCAGAGTTTCCACAGTTTCCTGTTCCTTTCCTTGCCATCCAGCTTCAAGTGAACGTTTATACTGGTTTCCTGTGGAAGGCTCCAAAATATTTTCATATGGCAGCTGACCAATTGCTTCCAGTTTCCCCTTAGCTTGGATGTCTATCTTGTCTATCGCTCTATCCTGTTGTGGTGCTTTCTGAATTAGATTTTCTACACTGAATCATTCACTTCACAGGTACTCCATAACCTCAGTTTCTATTTCTTTAACTTCTCCATTACTAATCTCCTTTTCCGGCCTTCTTATTTTTTTTATATTGTAAAGTTTTTCTTTGCCTGCATTTCTCTTCAAATATCTTTGGTGCTGCTCTTCTTGTATTGATTAGATTTGTTTTAACCTTTGCATAGATTGCACCACATTAAATAACATTTTCTTTTATATGTCCATATTTTTTCTTTAAATGTCTCCTGGTCTTCCTGTTTCTCCTTACTCTGGGGACTTGTTCCATCTTGCTGTGACCTTCTACACCAAATCCTTCACTTTGCAGGTACTCCATAACTTCAACTTCTATTTTTTTTTTTAACTTCTGCTTTACTAATCTTCTTTTCTACATTTCCTCTTTGTGATATATATTTTTTGTTTGAAACTTTCTATACCTGGATGCTTTTGCCTCTATTTCTCTTCAAATATATTTGGGGCTGCCTTCTTTACATTGATTAATTTGTCTTTCGCCTTTGCATAAATATAGCACCATATCAAATCTCTCTTTCTTTCCCATATCCATATTTCTTTTTCATAATCAAAAATCTCTAGGTTTTGTTTGCTTAGATTTTCGCACATACTCAGAAGCTTCTTTTTCCAAACAAATCAAGTTTCTTGGGCTATATACTGTTTTTCACAAATCTGTTGTATTAATGAACATCAATTTTTATTTTAAGCTTTTGACAGTTTTTCTTGTAGAAGTATTTTTCTCTCTCTAAATTCTCTCAATCTTTTTGTATACCTTGTGTCTGGAAATTCTGGGCTTTTTGCATAATGGTAACAATACATAATTTCTTCCTTATCCTCAATAGTCCACTCAATTGTCTTCATTGGCCTATCAGTTTTTGTGATTTTTGAGGACTGCTACTTTTTGTACTTTTTGTGATTTTTGAGGACTGCTACTTCCTTCTACAACAGGAGGGCCATCCTCCCCCTGGGCCTGGCCCCACTGTAGGAATGTTTCCGTATTTTGAGGATTCTACACTGTCATTTTTTCCAGTCCTGGCACCAGTGCGCCTACCAGGAATGGGCCCTTTTTTATCCTGGGTCTTTTACACCCGCCCACCTTTTTTAATTTTTGTCCAACTTCTGTCCATGACATTTGTTTGTGTCTTTCGGCTTTTTCCCGGTTAGGGGTCGCCACAGCGGAACTACGGTCCGCTAATAATTGGCAGCAGATTTTTACGTACTGGCTTGCCGGGCCTAACGCACAACCTTCAACGAAGGAACGCCCATTCACGCATGTCGCCACACAGAAGACACTCTGAGACTCGAACGGGCAACGTCTGTGAGGCGACAATGCTACCGCAGCACCATGACATATGCTATATAAATGCAGTCTATATATCCATGTCACCTTGGTGAGATTTTGTGAAAACAGGGTTCACTTCATGAAGATACTCACCAAGACGTGAGGATGAATTCAATTTCGGCAATACTACTTTCCTTTACTTGCTGACTTAACTCTCCATTCGGACCCAATCATCTCTCCATTCGGACCTCCATGCAGAAGAACAACTGCATGTTAAAACAAGTGGGTATGCATACAGAAAATTCCTTCTGCAGTTAATGTATCCCTTCACAGGAATTGCCTCAATTTTCCACAGATATATAGGGACCTTCAGAGAAATGTATCTACAAATGCCACATTAATTTGTAATTACTTTTCCAGAACCAGTACTACTACTATATTCCACCTCTAACAAAGAGCTGTGTTAGGGGTAGCTTATTATTTTACTGACAAAAATATGTTTTGGAGGGCAGTGATTAAAGTTATTTACTAGTATTCTTGAAAGGATCTCCACTGACAAAATGGCAGTTACACGGTACATTTGTTATTTTTTATTACTCTTGAAAACTTGCTGATCAAATAATGACTAACTTACTTTGAGCCAAGTACTGAGACATAATTAAGGCAACAAAAATATTTTAACATGAAGGACAAAAACATTTAGATGTGAGCAAAGTATTTAAGTGAGGACTATCAGCACTATTTACTGTGAAGCAGTACACTGCAGAGTACTACAGGAGGTGAGAGGAGGACAGCAGATTAAGTATGGATTGGGTTAATAGTTAGTTATGTCACATGACTAATGAGGGTGAAGAAGCACGGGGATTAAGGAGCTCTGCCTTACAGGGCTTCAATAAGTAGGAGTGCCCGCCAAAGAGAAGGTACAATTTAAGAGAAGGCATGTTTTGTAGAATGCAGTTTATTTCTTGGTATAAAGAGGGCACAGCTTGTTAAGTATTGCCTTAGCTTACACAATATATATATTTTTAGGGACTTTGGCTAATGGAGACAATTTTCAATGCATAAAAGTTTGTAAATTTCCGAGCAGAGTGTAGCTCAGCACATTGTTTTTCTTGTACACATTTTGCTTTAAGGGTGGGGCAGTGGTGCTGATGGGGTGAGGAGTTTGTGATAAACCGACAGATGGAGTTTGGGATCGTTTGCAGAGCTGTGCTATTTTAATCAGAGGCAGAAGCAATGATGGGGAGTTAGACCTCCAATACGGGAGGGCTCTTGCAGCAGGGATTCTGTCTGCACTCAAGACTTTAGGTTACAGAGCTATTAACTATGCAAGAATTCACAAATCTCAGAAGATAATGGAAGAGCCCAAAACATGGTGCACCACAGACAGTCTCATTACTGGCCACTGCTAACTCCGAAGCCTGTCTAATAAGGTAATCAGGTCTCTTCTTGAAATACTGTGTACATTCCAGTACTGAATTGTCTCTAGACTGGTGATCAAATCATGAAATCCCCTTGGCTGAAATGGATCAGAAAATGGTCTGAGAAGGAAAAATGGATCCACTATCAACCTAGAAGTGACCACAGCTAGTTAGAAACCCAAATACAATAAGTAGCTGTTTTTGAAAGGCTGCAGATACAACACCCTGAACAAAAGCTACATCCTCTAGGATTCTGTAAGTTCAGTAAACTAATGATCAATCTAAATGCTGAAATAATCCAAAACCAACCAGATTGGGCGACTAAACGATGAGCACAAGACAAGGTTCAAGAACTATTCCAGACAAAAATTAAAACTACATGGAGGGTCACAGATGTGAAAGTATCCACCATTTGATTTTCCACCAAGGACAAACTTTTCAGAAGTGGCTATCCTGCTCTTATTTTAAACCATTCATATCAACAATCCAATTAAGTTACTTGGTGCACTGGCAGAAAAGTCTGAACATGCGGTACTGAGTAGCACCAAGTGTGATTTCAATTTAATCATTTTCCCCATCAATACAGCTAAACAGTCACTCCATTTCAGAAATATAACAAAAAAAAATCTTATAAAAAAATAAACAGTGCTTCAAGTTCCAACTGGCAGTTGATCCTTTTGAGGGGTTTTTGACCCAGTTTACCACTGTGGGTGAGGAAGACAACACAGGTGAACCAACAGGGCTAGGACAGCTAGCTTACATCTTAACAAAAAACTGATAAATCAACATTTCTGGTGGCTAAATAATGAGGAAGCACAGTCACGATCAATGCAGAAAATATTCAGCATAAAGAAACCCCGCAGGAATGCTTGGTAAAAAATTCCCTTTATGTAGTCAACAACCAAGCTCCACAAATGCAGCAGTACACAACACAGATGTGTCACTATGAGAAGGAAATAACAGACATGGTAGTTGAGATGGAAAACTATCAAAGGAACAATTTCTGCGTGAAGGAAGACACAGAAAACTGCCAAAGAAGGAACAATGTTAGATAAGCTGACTTCCAAAGACAGTAAAAGGAAAGAACTATAGATGTTTTTTGAAGCGCTGCCTAAATCTCTGAACTGATCTCAATTGACATTTTATGCATACAAGAGCTGAAGGTGGCACAAAAAGCATACTCGTGTAATAAGGAATTTTGGAGATGGCGTACATCTAGTGAGTCTTGGTAGAAAAAAAAAACAAGGCAGGAGTAGTCACTTTGATAAGGAATACATTTAGCTGGAGTCTAAAAAATAACCAGATTACTGAAAAGTAAAGGGCACCGAGGGGAAAGTCTGAAGTATAAAGTGGCAACATGATAGCTGGTTGTATATATAGGCACAATTCAGACCTGCCTACTTTTCTTATATAGTAGTGACCCCATCAGCAACAGAACAATCCTGAAGAATACCATATTAAATAAAATGTTGTATTAAATCAGATACAAAAGTAAACAGGATTCAGAGATACTTAGAGACATGCACCCAAGACATGAGGAATATATCTTCACTGCAAAAATGTAAGTTGTATTGTCCTGTGGTTGACCATATGAGACATATATCAGGCCATAACTGCATCAGAAAATCAGCTACAAAGGGTGAGAAAGAAGTACAGACTGAGAGTGTTACTGCAGTGGTTCAGCAAGAAGCACAAGTTCCAGACATGACTTCCAGTAACCTAGAGGAGAGAATAAAGCAGGTGCACACAGACCTGGTTAAAATAAATGAAACATTGAGGGAGTATATCAACACAAACAATAAAAAGCTGGAAAAATGGAAAAAGCTTTAAATAGATATTCAGAACTGCAAAGCTCAGAGGTTGAAATGAAGAAAAGGCTGGCTGAATATGAGACTAAACAAGAAGAGATGTTTCAAATCATAATAGAATTAAAGGACAGAGTATGTACGGAAAACCTGAGATTTTATGCTGTACCAGAGAAATTGGAAAGAACTGAGTGTATTAATTTTATGTAAGTACAAATAAGTAACTGGACTGGTATTCCTTTGCAGGAACTTTTATTGAAAGGACACATCATGTGTATGTTCCAAAATATGGTTACTAAAAAACAACCTAGACATAAAATGCAGTCTTACTGACAGAAGGAGCTGATTTTGACAAAACTGCTGCAGAAAGGTAAAGTGCTAAAAGTGGGAGATAGTACAGTGTTTCAGGAGAATGATTAACTCAGCGAACACTAGGCAGAAGAGGAGTAAATATATTCCATTATTTAGGTAATGTCGAAAAGCAGGCGTGAGATAAGGAAGAAAACATAAAAATGGACTAGAAGAACATGGGATATGTTGGAAATGAAAATGAAACAGAGTGAGGATTTGGGGGATGGAGATGAACAGGATTAAAGCTAGTAACTTGGAAATTAACAACTCTGGGATGATAAAGCATAATTTATACTTGTGAAACATGACAGAACAGGAAAATCTTTGGACTTTGTTAAATATGCGGGGAACTTTAATGCTTATATCCTGCTTCGTGTTATTAATGTTTTGAGAATAAAATCAGTTACCTGTAAAACAAACAAATGTGGAATTACAAAGCAATATTGGATTTTTGTGGACTTTGCTAAATTTGGACTCTAAAGCATACGCCCTACATTGTCATTAAGCTTTGGGAGAACCACTTTGCAAAGGGAAGGAGAAGGGAGATTGTTTTACAATTTTTTTATTTCTCTTAATGATAATGTTTAAATGTTGCATGATTTTCTTAGTGAGCTATGAAGTAAAGCTTTTTCAGTTCTTTTTTTAATGTAATGGGGATAGTAATACAAACAGGTGCTTTCGTTTTTTTTTCTTTTTCTCCCTTCTCCGTTTTTAACTGTTCAATTTTAAGAAATTTAGGCACTGCAATGTGAGAAAAAAGAAAAAAAAAGGAGAAGGGGGGGGGGGTCTGGTTGAGAGAGCATGGAAAGAGAAAAATCAGTGTGCGTTTTCTCAAGCTTGCATAGGCAAATGACTGGGTTAACACTGGGATTTATCCAGCAACAAGTATATTACAAAGCATGTAAATGGAAAACAATATTGAATATTACATGGCTTTTTTCTGGTAAACAATGTACCCTTATCAGTTTGTTTCTGCATTGCATGTTACCAGAAGACAATCTGATAAAGAGAAATGGCTTGGAGAAAATGTTTACTGAAAGCATTCAAGTGTTTTCTTAGCTGGGAGGGCTATAAAGACAAGACAAAAAACAGCATTTACTCAAAGCACAGGCTGTATCATACGTCTTAGCATGAATGACCTTTCTATTTGGGTGCCTCTAGCCTGTGGGTGTGGCTATCATTTTAGAATGTTTGTTCTTATTATGTACACAGTTTTGTGTGTTACTATTAAGTTATTAGGTTTTACTGGGGCATTGGGTGCGTGTGTGTATTTTTGAGAGTTTTAATAAAAAAATTCTGCAAGATGTGACGTGCGGAGTTAATTTACATACTACCCTCCAAGACACAAAAAATTCAGCTAGGCTAGACAGAATATACATTTCACAGGAAAATGTGCATTTATTTGAAGGTCTTAATATGCACCCAATAACTAGTTCAGATCATGTGCCAATAATAATTAAAAAGAAATACAGGGTAATGAAATAAAAATAAGATACTGGTGCTTTCCATCCTATCTGTTGAAAAGACAGTAATTTATAAGGAATGAGCTATTAGAGAAGATAGAAACTTGTTCTGAAACTATATCTAGGGAGTGGGATAAAATTAAAGTGGAATTTAAAAATAGGGTGGAAATAAAGGAAAGGGATATATGGTTAAGAACTAACAAGAATTACTTAGGAGGACTGACGTGTTAAAAGTACTGCAAAATAGGGGGGGTCTCACAGAACAAGCAACTACAGAATGCTAAACAGAAAATAAGGGATTACCTCGCCAATATGCATGAGTTTAAAAAGATTGCTGTTAAGCAACTGCTTTTTGATAATAAACCTAAATCCAAAAACTTTTAGCACAACGACTCACGCAACAGAAAATAGAAAGGGCCGTCACCAAGCTTAGGGAGCCTATAACAAGAAAAACTGATGTGTAACCAGTCTACAGGAAAGTCCCCAGGAATAGGTGGTATTCCTGTACAGGTTTGGAAGCTAGGAGGGGAAAAAATTGATAAAAGATCTGGAAGGTTTTGTTTAACAGTATTTTAAGAGAAGGAGAAGTACCAATATCCTGGAAGA
This sequence comes from Protopterus annectens, assembly GCF_019279795.1. Classification (NCBI taxonomy): domain Eukaryota; kingdom Metazoa; phylum Chordata; order Ceratodontiformes; family Protopteridae; genus Protopterus; species Protopterus annectens. The sequence continues at coordinate 1,465,391,502 of NC_056733.1, forward strand.
AAGTGGCTGTAGCTGTAATTCCTATAGAGGGTAAAGATCCATCAGATCCAGCTTCATACAGGCCCATTTCAATCTTAAATCATGACTATAAAGTGTTCATGTAATGGCTAAAAGAATGGCAAAAGTGGCATCAATGTGGTTTTGTGGAGGGGGTGGCAAACGTCTGACAACATTAATAGAACAGTGATGATTCAGAGGGAAGCAGAATGTAAGAAAATACCACTGTTGTTGGTAGGTTTTGATGCAGAGAAAGCATCTGACAGAGTGAGCTGGGACTGGAGAGCAATGGAAGAATTTGGATTCCCTGAAAAAACTATAAGGTTGATTAAGAGGATATAGGAGAGATCGGAGCAAAAATTGAAGTGGGTGGGGTCCTCTCTGATAATCTCTGCTGGAGCAGAGAAACTAGGTAGCCTTGTCCTCCCTCCCCTTTGTTATTTGCATTATATTTAGAACCACTGTCAAAGAAAATAAGAGACTCAGAAATTCAAGGCTAACAGTTGGTATGGTAGTGAAGAGGAGCTGTTTCCATTTGCGGATAACATTATTTTATACCTGACAAAACCAGAAAGGGATGTTATACTGCTGTGGAACATACTGAAACAACTTCAAACATTTTCAGGATATAAAATTAATGAAGCCAAAATAAAAGCAATAGTGCCCACATACGAATTGGTTCAGCAGCATCCATACTTATGGGGACATGATAAAATGAAGTATTTAGGAGTATGGATTAAAAATGATACCAATGTGGCAGCTAAGGAAATGTGGGAAGAGACCAAGCAAAAGATACTAAAAATTGAAAAAATGGAAGCTCTGTTATATGGATATTGACAGTAAGATAACAAGCAGTTAAAATGTTTTTAGTCCCTTTAGTCTTATATACATGTCAGGGATATTTTTATCAACCAGAGGAGAAGTTGTGGATTGTAATTAATAAAAAGTTGAAGAATTTTATCTGGGAGGGGAAGACGGCAAAAGTAAAGTGGGATAAGCTAATTCCTCCATTAGAACAGGGTGGATTGGGATTACCTAATTTGAAGGGGTATTTCAAAGTAACACAGTTAAGGCTCCTATACATAGCACAAGAAGAAAACTATAACTCAAAATGAAGAGAGGTGAAGAAGAACGGGGAAGTTCAAGTAACAGGGAGAAACTGCGATTTTGGATGCAAGCCTTTAAGGAGAACAATAGCTGTACAAAATATTATATTCATAAGGTAGCAGAAGGTATTCTAAGAACTAAGCCAATACAGGAATGGAGAAAGGAGATTCTGCTGATAGGGGTGACTGCAGTTAGGGATATTGTGTTGGGATGGTTTATTTTCATTTATACAAATGTAAGATTGTCTATGTCATACGTGATAATTTAATAAAGATGTTTCTTATTTAACAAAAAAAATAACAAAGTCTTTACCACCTAAATTAATTCTGCCCACATAGGGCTCATTCTAGGGACATCTGGTACGGATCATTTGAGGACGTTAAGGAATTATTTGACAGGGCTTAAAAATCACAGCGGACCCAGCTGCAGTGGCAGTGGTGGATTTTGATAAAACCACTTGTAGAAACTTTTATAGAGGATGCATTTTTCTGAAAGCTCCACCGGAACTATAAAAACTCTATATAACATGCCTGGAGCAAGCAAATAGTCTCCCTCAAAATTTAGGTTATATAAAGGAACTAGACAAAGATGTTCCCTGTCCCCAGCACTACTTCTCTTAGCAGCTGAACCCTGAACAGGAAATTAAAATATTTAAAAAAACCTAGCGGAATTGTCCCGTTATGATATAGAGACTATGGCTCTGCCTTTTTTTTTTTTTTTTTTTTGGGGGGGGGGGGGGCAGCTGCTGTATGTATACTCCAAATCAGTGGCTCAGAAGTGGGTACAGGAGAATGCTGAATGACTTATGGAAGGCTTCTGAGAGGTTGTAGTAAACCACCCAATGGCTCAAGGAAGGCAGGTGGTGTCTCAAACTCTTCTTGTCAAAGGTAGACAAATGCTAGCTTTGAATGAATGAGGATGCTTTCAAGAGGAGGAAGAAAAACTATAAGGACTTTCTGAATCCACTGAACATGTGCTTATCTAAGGAGGCAATGTCAGAAGTGAATGCTGGAAAGGTGTCTACTGCTGTAGGTCACTGCAGCAACTCAACAGTTCTGCCACAGGAAGGATGGGGAGTTGATGACACCTGTATAGAAATGCTAAAGTTAATGAATGATACTAGAGTGTTGTGCTTAACACGTCTTTTCAACATTACATGGAAGGCTGGACCAGTACCTCTGGATTTCCACAGTGGGGTGTTGATATAATTTCAAACAGGAAAATAAGTTCCATTTACAAAGGGATCATGCACCTCAGCCTCCCTAAGATGGCACATACCATGGCACTAGAAAGGAGACTTCATCCAAGGAATAGGCCTCTGCTTCAGAAGGTGCAGTGTGGATTCTGTCCTAGCACTGGAAGACTGGATCAACACTTCTGTCCTTACACAGAAATTAAAGTACTCATGGGAGTGTGTCCTTGGAGGACCTAGAGAAAGCATAAGACTGTTTGCTATGAAATGTTTTGTATGGAATACTACAACAGTCTCAATTTGTACAGAAGCTTTTCTGTGCATTCCAGTCTCGTCATCAAGTCAAATAAAAGTGGCTGCAAGACTCTCTGCCAAAGTTGTGTGTGTGTAAAAATAGCGAGATTTGGAAAGAGGTCGCTTTAACTATAATGCCTTGCCTGTTAGCCTCCCTTTTAGATATGTTTTGCTGCTTGAGAAGTTTACATCATGGGAAAAAATTGCATCTTTTGAGTTTATTTTTCAAGGCGAGAATATCCATAAAATATTTTACAGTCTGCACTTTCCCCTGTCAGAAAGGCAAGTGTTAAAGTGTAACTTTTCCCCCATCTTACAATCTACCAATCAGGTCAGGCAAATTTACTTTTGTCTTTTCAACCCTTCTAGGCCTTAGCATTCCTTTTTATCACTTATTTGACATTTTTTGCTCTGATGTTTCCTTTGGGGGATACTGCTGAAGTTTAAAAATGTTTTAAGTCTAGAACTTTAACATGGATGTCAAAGGTTTTTTTTAAAGTGTACCAAGTCCAGGTAGAAGGTTCCTTCTCAAGACAGACATACCTTATGCATCATTTGTGTTCAGGAAGAATATAAATGTGTGAAATGTCATTTATTCACAATTTGAGATAGAATAAGTAACTTCTGAATGATTTAAAAAGGTTGTTCTGTGTTCACTGTTGAAAAGACCTTAGAAATAACTCCTCAGCCCAGGGAGTGAGACAGATCCTGGCAATCCTTCCGAAATTATATAAAAAATATAGGGAGTGTAACAGGGACAGAGAAAAGAAAAAGAAGCTTAGGTGTGATTCCAAAGCATCATCCCCTTTTCCAGTCAATAAACCAACCTAGATAGAGGGGGAAATCTGCATTTACCACGGTCTTTTCTTAGACAGTGTCTGTTGTTCAGTCCCACTCCTCCTTAGGCTGGTGAGGCAAAAAAGCATATCTTCAGTCTCTAATTTGAAGGTTAGAAGAATTCTGATTTCTTGGCCATCATCATCTACTAGCCCCATGGTGTTCATCACCATAAGCAAAGACTAGGAGACAATGAAAGCTTTTTAAAGTGCAACAAGACAGGTTTCTTGCCTGTTCTTACTGTTCCAACCCTGCTCGTAGTCTGCTTTCTCAATTCAGGTTCTCTCATCAGACCCCATTTTGGCACCTTGTGATGAATGAAGCTAGTCATGAACTTGCAGGTACCGGTTTTAACTCTGTTTCAAGGCTACAATCTTTGGAACTGATGACTAACTTCAATGATGGGTCAGTGCCAACTGTGCCAGCATGAATGCAGTTGGCAATGGGAGTTCCTATGGCCATAGGGGTTGAGGATGGTTATGTGTGGTCAGTCTCTGGTCTAGCATTCAAGGCCATTGCTGATCTTGGTTGGGTTAAACTCCAAACCCTTGGCCTTGGAGGTCTCCACATCAGCCACAGGCTGGACATCAGCCACTTGATGTAAGCTTGATTGCTCAGGGTCAGGTCATCTGGATTCAGTCATGATCTCTTCAGCATCTGCAACACTGTTGGTATGACTGGCTTTGGGCAATCAGTATCAGTTCTCTAGACCCCCAGTGTAGCACTGACAATCTATTTCAACAACAATGATACAGACAGTTCTCTACATTTGGCACCCTTTGATTTTTGCACCTGTCTCGCTACTAGTCTTGACCAAAATGTTTTTCTGTTTTTCTCAACAGCAATACAAAGGGACACAAGGATTAGCCAGCTATATCAGGATCAAATCACTCTTCTTCTATATCCTGAGGTTCCCCATTCAGAGATCAAGAAAGAAACATATGCACAAGTGGAAGGAAACAAAGTCTGCAACAGAGTTCACCACCTCAAATACAGATGGTACAGATTCCCCACCATTCCTCTAGATAACCTCAAATTCAAAGAGGCCCATGAAATGACAAGTCAGAGGATAGGATGACCCAATGATGATTTGTCCTCTCCACAGCAGGAAGCCTCTGTTACCTTCCTCCTGGGTTGTTCTGCCTGTAGTAAAAAAAAAAAAAAAAAAGGGGGGGGGCGTGTATTGTACTAGGGACTGCATGATAACCCAGTGCTGTGATAGCTGTTCTGAGGAAGCAAACAAGAGCTTCTGGACATACAAAAACTGGACCTTCTGTATCAAGACATCCAGGTCACACTCTTTTGTTGCCGAGGAAGCTATGTACTCCTGTTCTACATAGTCCTTACGCCCATCTCCTTAATAATATATGGCACTGGACAGATTTGGAAAGGATGTTTACACTTCATCCAAATCAACATTAAGTGATGTAAACGATCCTATCCAGATGGTACACTTCCAGTAGGTCCCAGATGATTACGTGATGAATTACCTGACAGAGATCTCAAGACTAAGCCAGACTTGCACAATGTGACTAGGCTCTCTTCAACCTCACCATGCATCTTGCATACAGTTTAGTGAGTGGTGCACTTGGACAGCAGCTGCTGGCATACTATTTCTGCTCCATGCTTGGCTGTACCTCAAAGATATTTCCTGGAGCATTCTCAGGCATCCTTTTTAATGTTCTCTTTGATGAATCTGCCCTGTCTAGACCAAAATTTAAGGAGGAGCTAGAAAACATGGAGAGAAAAAAAAAAAAAAAGAGGTCAGACCCTCTCAGTTGTTGCCATTAAATTCCAGACTAATCCACATCCCCAAAAAGACAAAGGAATCCATGCCTGTAATTATACCTGTATGACAAACAGCAGCAAAAAAAATTAGTGATCTGGAAGAAAACACTGAGGCTATGTAAACTTAGAGAATGGATATTAGCCCAAAGGTAAGAACAAGCAGCACCAAGGATTCTGCAGTTCTCCTTCAGTGGAAGAGTAGTCTAATCACTTATGAATGTAGCAGGCTATCATGCATGACAAGTAGATCTGGACACTAAAATCTAATATTCCTTTGCACACCCATCTTCTGTTCCCTCATTACCAGATGTCCCGACTCCCAACATGTCAAAAGGGTATGGCAGGAAAGAGCTCTTAAACCACATCAGCAAAAGAGCAACCCAAGGCAACGAGATCCTATCTGGCCTGGGGGTATTACTTCATTTTCTTTTTCATAACATAAAAAGAGGCAAAACGATTTCCTGTCTATTTTGACCTTAATAGCCTAAACAAGCTTATTCTTAAACAGTCTTTTTGAATGGTCTTGGTGTAGTCCATCCTTCCTTCTCTGCAAGAAAACTGGATATTCTCTTTGGACCTCTAGAACATCTGTCAACAAATCAAGGTAGCCAAAAAGGCCAAGAGGATTCTAAACTTTCAGGGAGGAGCCTGTCAATAACATTTCTAGACTCTTCCATTTGACATGCTTACCAAAAGCATGACATTACTGCATTGAACCAGAGGCTAAATGGGTACAGGTAATTCCACATCTTGACAATTGGCTCTTAAACGCAACAACTTTAGACAGTTTGGCAGATTACATGTCTTATCAAATCAAGTTTTACAAAGTTCACAAGCTTTTTCTACAGTGGCAGCTCCACAGTTTGATGCTCATTCTGAGCAATCTATTTCAAATGTGCATCCTTGTAGTGGCAGGCACCTGGAACATTCTGCCGTAGGTGGGGTTGAGCTTGGTCAAGGGCACAGTCCAAACTGTGTGGTCACAGACAGCAGTCAATCAGCATTCTTGTGATGACAATAGTCTTCTTCACTCTGCAGGTTTCTCAGGACTCCCTACCACAGGGTGCAATTGCCATCTACACTAACAGCATGGCAAGTGCTTTGATATACAAACAGTGGGGAAACAACATCCTGTCTAGCTCATTTAATGGTCATCAGTGCACTCTTTCTTAAGGCAAAAATCAGTTAATTAAGAGTATACAAGTTGTTTTTCAGATATGGAAGGAAAGTTGAAATGGGACAAAAATGGAGGTTGTTGGTGCAGGAAGGAACATGGGCTCTAACATTCATTTCCAGCATGATCAAACTTAACTTTAGAATGAATGAAGCTTATGAGTACAGCTTTCTGTTTGAGGCATCTGCTCATATATGGAAGGACAACTTCCTTTTTTGGAAAAAACATTTGCGCATTTGCAGTAACACGGTTAAAATGAAAACGTACTTTTTTTTTTTTTGCTTCTTGAATGTTTTTTACTGAACAAAGTCGTCTACGAAATGTGACAATGGTTCAGTCATGCAACTGCTTAAGATCAGCTTGCCAAACATTAATGTATGTATGTAAGCTGCAAGCTGGAAAAAAGAAGTTATGTACTCACCATAACGTTCTGAGTAGGTAACTTCATTTGTCTGCAACTTGTGTGTATCGGATCCGATTCGGATGGCCAAGCATGAACTAGAGCGTCTCTGAGGTCTTCCCCTGGTGGGGGAATCAGAGCGAAGAACTCGCTGCACTTTGTGTTACAAGGCAAGGCGAAGAGATCGCAGCAAGGTTGACCCCATTCGAGGAAGATTTGTTTCGCTACTGCTGGGTTCAGAGACCACTCGTAAGGTGAGAGGATCGTTAGACTCAACCTGTCCGCCAAGATGTTTGACCGACCCGGGATGCGCGTTGCTATGAGAAAGCGGTGGGTGGATATCGCCCATTCCCATACTCTCATTGCCTCCCTGCAAAGTGGATAGGATCTGGTTCCACCCTGTTTGTTTATGTACCAGACTACAGACATGTTGTCTGTTTGAAGTGCAATAGTTCCTGGAGGAAGAAGGGGATAGAGAACCTGCAAAGCTAGAAGCACCGCCCTCATCTCCAGGACACTGATATGCAGTGAGGTCTCTGTGAAAGTCCACGTGCCTTGGACGGATCTGCTCATGCAATGCCCCCGCCCCACCCGAGGAGAGATGCGTCCGTGGTCACCGTGACTTGGGGAAGGGGTATAACGAAGGGGCGGGCCTTCTCGGAGATCTCTGGAGCGGAGCCACCAAAGAAGCGACTCCCTGCAAATCCTGCTGCTGGAATAGGTGTAGACAGGGGGTGAAAAAGAATGGACCATTGAACTTGTAATGTCCATTGAAGGATTCTCATCTTCAGGCGAGCGAAGGGCGACAGATTGATGGCCGCTGCCATGGATCCCAGGGCCCTCAGGAATAGTTCCGCTGGGGGAACGTCTTTGGGGGGGTGACCTTGGGGAACCTTCCCCTTCCTCTAAGTGTGTCCTCTGTGAGGGACTCGGGTGAGTCCAAGTGCCTCCTCCTGCACTTTTGTTTGTGAGAGACCTCCTCGGGGGGCTGTCCGAAGAGGCCTCACCAACAATGTCCTGTTCCTCTACGGGAACAATCTGGGACGTAGGCGCAGGCTGTCCCTGGGGCCGGATGATGGAAGACAGGCCCATCTGAGTGGGAATGGCGGGTGGATCCGTAGCAAGAGCCTGGGGCCTTGAATCTCTCAAAAGGACCCTCTCCAAGACGTCGAATGCAGAGGGTGAACTGCTTTCCCTTGGATCCGAAAACAGTCCCATCGGATCCGACGTGCGGACCGGCGCCGAAGGTGACCCGATTGGATCTGAAAGGGTAGTGTGCCCCGACCTTAAAAGAGCCGAAGTCCCACTGACCCCGAGAGCTCGGATCCAAAAACGGATCAGACAGACTTGAGGGTACAGTCGGCGCAGAAGAAAGAAACACTGTCGGCGCCGACCCTACCCCAGATCAGACAGCTCAGAACCCCGAAAGCGGGTCGGAGAAGGAGCAATGGGGGCGAAAAAAGGTATCGAGCTCCCCCCCCCAGTGGGGGGGGGGGGCAGGAGCACCCCCATCTGCATCTGGGCCTGGAGAAATCGACGCATCATCCGGTCCATATCTGCGTCCGATAAACTTCTCGTGGATCTAGATAAGGCCACCGAAGCCGGCCGGGAAGGCCGCCTAGACGACCTCAAAGGTGACTGGGTCTCCTCGTCTGGCTCCGGGAAGAAACGTGGGGAACGGAGCCGGGAGGGGGAAGGCCCGGTGACCTTAAGGAGAGAGGCAAGCTGTTTAGACGGTGGTGCCGAAGGGGTCGAGTCGGACCACCTCTTATGACTGCGATGCCTTTCTTTCTCTCTCTCCCTATTGTTTTTATCCTTCTTTCTGCCGTCCCTTTCCTCCTGGGCCAGCGAGGGAGGTTGAGTCCCGCCCAGGGGATCAGGAGAGGCAGGTGGGGCAGCCACAGCCATGGCTGGCGCCACCGAGGAGGATGAAGCAGAGTCCGGGGGCAAAAGGCCCGCCAGAATAAGCTTCAACATCCTATCTTTCAAAGCCCTGGGGTTGAAGGCTGCACAAATAGTGCAGCCCAAGGAGAGGTGCTCAACCCCCAGGCACAGGACATACAGAGAGTGTGGCCATTCGCTGGGGACAGCTTATGGCCACACTCGGTACATTTAGAGAAAATGGCTTTAGGGCCTTCAGCCATTATAGAAGAAAAAAGAAAAATAGGCCCACAAGCACACACCTTCACACAAGCAGAGGGGGGAGGGGAATAAATCTAACTTAACCAAAAGTTTAAAGAACTACCCAAAAAAGGCTAAAAAGATAAGAGGAAGTTCACACACACAAAGTTAGAAAAAGTTTGACAGAAATTCAAGATTTAAATGCTAAACTCACAGTACTACACTCGGAGCTCGTTCTGAGAAGCTTATAAAAGCCATGGCAAACGAGATCTGGGGGTTAAAGGGAGATGGCAGGACATTATGGGTAGGGGGAGGAGCTTGGATCTTTTGGCTTGGAAAGCTGCCGGCTCGGATTCGATACCCACAGGTTGCTGAGCAAATGAAGTTAACTACTTCAGATTATATATTCAAAAATCTGTCACGAAGACTAAGTGAAAATAATACCATCTTATCAGAATGATTGGCTTATCAATTATTGCATGGAATGTGAATCCTTCTTGTCTGTACCTAGAATGCCAAAGTGTACTGAACTGTATTAAGACGTGTAAGGTACAGGTACAACTAGCAATGCTGTAAGAAGCATTAGGGAAATGAGCAAGTGAATTTCACAAAGAAAGGATTTCAGAATGGATATTCAGCAAGGTATCGATGACAAATGAAAGGGGGTTAATAATACCAATTGTGAGAGGGGTTCCAATAATGGCAGAAGAGAAGAAAGATAACAACTGACAGAAGGAAGACTACATTGACTTGCATTTGTACTCTTCCTTAAACTACTATTAAAAGGGCTTATGCAAATTATGGGATAGGTAATTAGCTTCCACCAGGGATGATTATTCATGGGCTGGGAAGGAAACTTAATATGCAGTTGGGAAAATGTTTTGGGGGAACCTAGAAGTGAAAGTATAGCAGAAGAGGGTAGACTTCTGAAGAACTATATGAGAATACTTAGAATGGAAAATGCAAATTTATTTGCAGTAAACCACATACAAGTTGCATATTATTCCCCAAGTTACAACAAATGGGTTTGACTGGACAGAAATTACATTTCACATGCCCATGGATACTTAACTGAAAGCTTAGAAACACATACAGGAATTACTCCAAATGCTCATAAAAACAAATAAAAAAGATAGAGGGTAAACAAGTAAAAATGAGACGTGTGTTTTATCTATCTATTAAAAAGAAATGAATGTAATTAACAGGTAGAATAAACGAATCAAGAGCTGTTATGGAAGACAAAATTTATACTGAAAGGATAGAGGAGGAATGAGACAAAATGAAAATGGAGTTCAAGAATATGGTAGAGCTGAGAGGGAAAGTAATATAGGAAAAGTAAGAGGAATTAAAGGGATTATTAAAGATTAACATATTGTAGATGAATGTGAATCTCACAGAACAAATTAATTTAATAATATTCTAAAAGGAGGGACACAGCATCTTGGAAAAAAGCTGTGATGGCTGTCCTATCCTGAGAAGGCAAAGACCCTTTACATTCAATTTCCAAAGGAGAATGAGTAGGGCATACAAAATAATGCATGTTAACTATAAGAAACAATTAGAAGAGACTGGGATACAAGAACTGATAGGCAATACACTAATGAACAATGGATGAGATTTGTATGGCTCTCAAGTATGCAACAAAATACAGGAGGTTAATGGTTTTGCATGGAAGAATTGCATGGGTATTTTTATCCTAAGTAGACTTCAGAGAATTTTTCCACGGGTAGATGACAAATGTTGGAGGCGTGATGGGAAAGAAAGGGGTACTTCGAAACATGTATTCTGAGAATGCAACAAGGTAGCAGATTTTAAAAATTCCCTACAGTGTGCTTTGTCAGAAATGTTAGCAGAGCAAAATATTGTAACTAAGGAAATTATTCTTTTGAATTTGGATATAGAAAATGAACTGCCTAGGCACAGTAAGGCCCTACTAAGCTTAATGGTGTTGCTTGCCAAAAAAAAAATCAATTACTAGAAAATGGAAATCAAAATCTAAACCAGTAGTAACTCAATTATTGAATGTTGTAAAGCAGATAAAAGAATTGCAGGTGAGATCTTTAGAAAAAAGAAAGGCACAAACTACAAAGAAATAAATGGAATTTGTGGGAACACATGCAGAACAACATTCAAGGAAATCAGGAATTGAGCAATCTATGTAATGTTACAACGAATGACAAATGTTAAGAAAGAAAAAAGAAGTTAAGTCTTACCATAACATTCCATCTGTGTTGTAGATAGTTATTCATTCATTACTGTTAGGACTTTGGTTCCGTCCTCGGAACCGACGCGGCCGTTACCAAGCTCATGCCAGCCAAAAACTCTCAGCTCTCAGTTAAGACCTATCCACAATGCCACTCTCATAGTCTCTTCAGATCGAGTTTGCCCACCATTATAGCATAGAAGTAATAATAGTGACAGTAGGAGGCTCTGTCTGAGCAGATACCTTAACTAATAAGGAAATCCTAAAGTCCACCAGGAGTCCAGGCAGGGGAATGTGGGCGGGAAGTAATGAATGAATAAAGATCTACAATCACAGATGGAACATTATGGTAAGACATAACTTCTTTATCTGATGTTGTAAATCTTTATTCTTTCCTTACTGTTAGGACCGAGTCTCCAGCTACTTGACTCCTGGGTGGCCCTAAGGAAGGACATTCCTGAGCACCACAGAACCAAAAGATGCTTGTCCCCTGGAGGCCAAATCCAATTTGTAATGACCGATAAAGTTATGAGGTCTTGCACAAGTGGCTGCTGCGCAGATATCATCCATAGAGGCTCTGGAATGAAAAGCCACTGAAGTAGCCATCGATCTAGTAGAGTGAGCCTTTATTTTGGAAGGTAAGGACACTTTACAGATGAAAGTAATGGCGTTTCTGTGTCAAGAAGATAAAGTCATTTTGGAAATAGGCTTACCCAATCTGGGTCCTGCAAAGGCCACAAACAATTGATGCGTTTTTCTAAAAGATTTAGTTTTGTCCAAGTAGAAACAAAGTTGCCTATGAACATCGGGGGTATGCAGAAGGTATTCCCCTCTATTTGAATGGTGAGGAAAGAAAGCCAGTAGGTCAACAGATTGATTAATGGAAAACCCAGAAATGCCTTTGGGCAAAAAGGAGGAGTCAGTACGTAGGGTCTCTTGACACTCAAGTCCTGCAACTCAGTCTTCTCGCCGAGGTAAGGGCTACTAGAAGCGCAGTTTTCCAAGACAAAAAATTTATATCACAGGAGTTAGAAGGCTCAAAAGGAGGACTTAACGACTGAAGCACCAAAAAGTCAAGTCCCATGGCTCTATAGAAGGCAATAGCTGCTAAATGCACTGTAACTGTCGATGCTGAAGCTCCTGCGTGCAATAGGGTAGTCAGGTATTGTAGGATCTTCTGAACAGGCATGGAAAAGGGATCTATGTTATGTTACTTGGCCCATCTAGAGAACCTAGTCCACTTACTAGAAAAAATGTTTTTGGTGGAAGGTTTGTGCGAAGCCAGAAAAATCTCGCGAACAGGAGATGAAATACGAGGTAGCCTGGCAATCATTGGAAGTGGATAAACCAAGCTGTGAGCTTGAGGCTGTGTAGATTGGGGTGAATCAGTCCCTAGGATGAGACAGCAGACTCTGGGAATGATCCATTATCCACGGACTATGAATCAGGTGAGGCCATAGGAAAGGGAACCAGACTTGAAGGGGGCAATAAGGATCACCTTGCTTCTCAACCTTAGAGCTTTCTGGAGGAATTTCGGAATGAGGGGAAATGGGGGAAAGGCATACAGCAGACCTGGGGGCAATTGTGCACCAGAGCATCCCTCGGTGACTCCCGCTGAGGAAGTATCAGGGCAAAATAGCTTCTGCATTTGTTGTTTAGGAGAGAAGCAAACAGGTCGCAGCAAGGCCTGTCCCAACGGTGGAAGATCTGATCCGCTATTATAGGATTGAGGGACCACTCGTGAGGCATCAGAATGTTCCTGCTCAGATTGCCCGCAGTAAGACTGGAACTCCCAGGAATGTGCGTTGCTATGACAAAGCGCTTGGAAGCTATCACCCAATGCCAAATTCTCATGGCTTCCCGACACAGGGGGTAAGACCTTGTTTGTTGATATACCAGACAACTGACATGTTGTCCGATTGAATTGCAACTGTCCCGGAAGGAAGGGATGTATGGACCGCTTGCAACGCTAAGAGAACTGCCCTCAATTCCAGGACATTTATGTGCAAATTGGCCTCCATAGAGGACCAGGTGCCTTGGACTGTCTTTTCCTGGAAATGCCCCCCCCCCCCCCGGGAAGCGTCCGTGGTCATCGTGGCCCTGCACTGGGGGAGACAGAATGGTCGAAACCAAAGATTTGATTCTGGCTTCATCCTCCAAAGCATTTGTTTCTTGCAAAGATTTGTAAGGCGTATCATGTGGCTGAGTGGGTGAGTTAAGATCGATCATTATGATGACAGGAGCCACTGCAATAGTCTCATGTGCAACCTTGCCAGTGGTACCAAGGTAATGGTTGCTGCCACAGAGCCCAATAGTTCTAGTACAAGGCATGCTGGTACAAATGTCTGCGGGAGGAGGACTTTGAGCCGGTTTCTTATTTTTGAAAGCCCGTGAGGAGGGAGGGAAGCTTGACAGGACGTTGTGTCGAAGATTGCTCCAATGAATTCTGGTGCTCTTGATGGGGACGTGCAATTTCTCCATGTTGATCGTGATACCTCGGCGAAAAGCAAGGCCGAGTGTAAGAGAGACTGACAATGAGAAGATTCCTGGACGTGACGGTAAGGAGACAATCATCTAGATATGGAAACACCTGTAATCCTTGTAGTCAGAGATGAGCTACTACAACTGCCAAGCATTTGGTGAACACTTTGGGGGCTGTCAAGAGACCAAAGGGCAGTACCCTGAACTGATAATGATTGGCTCCCAGCCAGAAGCAGAGAAAACTCAGAGAGCATTTGTCCACCTTTATGTGGTAATATGCATCCTGAAGGTCTATAGAACACATCCAGTTGTCCTTCCCCAGAAAGAGGAGGATGGACTGTACTGTGACCATCTGGAATTTTTGAGGTTTGATGAATTTGTTTAGAAAACTGAGATCCAGGATTGATCTCCAGTCCCCTGTCCTTTTTGGCACTAAAAATAACCTTGAGTAAAAGCCGGATCCTCTTTGGTCTGGTGGGACTGATTGGATGACTCTTTTTCTTAGCAGCTTTTCGATTTCTAGGGCTGCAACCTCCCTCTGACCAGGTGGGACATCGGGGATTAGTTTCACAGGTCTGGGGGGGGGGTGAGGTCAAAAGGGATATGATAGCCTCTGGATATTATCCTCTGCACCCACGCATCCATTGTTACAAGTTGCCAGGGCTGTAGGTGCAGGAAAAAACGACCCCCGACTGCTTCCAGGGGAAACCAATTGGGTGGCTGTTCAGGATTGCTGGAAGGGTCTGCCAGAGAAGGAATCTCTAGCTCCCTGGTTACGTGGACCCCCTCTGCCCTGAAAGGTGTGTCTTCCAAAGGAGATACCCCCTCTGCCCTGGGGGGGGATTGCTACTCATGAGTGTCACAAAAGGATCTTTGGAACTTTTTAAACCACAATTTTCCTCCCCTCTGATTCCTGGAGTAGGACCTCTGGGGGGGTGGAAAAACATATGCCCACAGTGGACAAGGTCTTTCCATCCTTCTCACTAAGGGAAGATTTGTCGACAGGTGTGTTGACAAAGGAAGATTTAAAGGGGTCCATAAAGTCACAGAAACACATCCAAGGATGCAGTCTCATAATGATGGCCAATGCGGCTGCTCGAGCTGCCCCCCTCGGTAGCGTGAGAAATCAAGCGAGTTTGAGATAGATTCCAAGGTAGCTAGCTGAGAGGCAACAGTATCACGCACCTCCTCAGGCAGTACCTCCACCAAAGAGGCAGACATTTCAGAAATTAGGTCTCTCTGGAAGTGAGTAAAGTGTGCCAGGTAATTCAGCGACCAGATGGCAAAGGTCGCTGAAGCATAGGTCCGCTTCCCCAGTCTGTCCATAGCATGAGACTCCCTGTTCGGGGGATGAACAGTGGAACTATCTTCTGCCAGTTCCTTCTTGGTGGCCGCCATGACCATGGAATCGACTACCAGTTGTTTGGACCAATTGGGCTGGTCTTCTGGGGTGAACAAAATTTTATCTGGCCTCCTGGCGACGGATTCTATGTTGTCCGGGGCCTTCTAGGCACACTGCACAATAAGTCCAATGAGCTCATCTGCAGGTGGGGCCATCCAGGAAGTAGATGGCCGAGCACGGAAAGCCTGCAAGAACACCGATTCCTCCGAAGGGTTGGATGGCTTCCAGTCTCTCCTCTGCTTGAGGATCTCGAGAATGTCTCTAAATGAGACGTCTTCCAGGAGAGACTATAGGGACCCTTCTCCCTCATCACAATCAGGGTCTTCAGTGATGGATTCCTCATGGGATTCAAGATGCTTCCTCTTGCAAAGTTTCTTCTGGGGTGCCTCCCCAGTGGGATCTTCTGAGGAGAACTCCAGAGAGAGGGTTCCCTTGAAGGGCAAGCCTTGCAGCTCCTGTGCTCGAGGTTCCAGAGTAGAAGGGTGAAACAGCTGCAAGCTAGAGGGGGGTTCTGGTTCCGATGCCAGTGGTGTCAACTGCGAGCCTGTTGAAGCAAGGACCCTCTCCATCACCTGGAAAGCAGGCCCACCTGAAGAGAGATGGAAGCCTGAAACCAAGAAGGACGACCTCGGAACTGGGGTCACACCCCACCCCGAGGAGCCCACCTCCAGGTGAGGAGTTCCAAGAAGACCGGCAGCCACCAGGAGAGCAGTGGCCATAGACGGCGCCACAGAAAAACAAATCTGTGCCAAAATAGGTGCCACGGTGCCGACATCCCAATCACTGCTCCAGTTCCAGAGGAGCCATGGCGCCAAGAGTAAATCGGTGCTGACAGGGAAGCCTCCACTGTCTGCGCCGAGACAGTATGTACCAGAATGGCCATCGGTACCGAAGTCTCCGAAACCCGGGTGGAGGTCGGAGGAGGATAGACAGGAGAATACGCCGTGAAAGCTTCTGCTCCAAGGGGGAGGAAAGACCTGGTCTAGGTGGTTAATCCTCTAGCTGCCAGAAGCTGGTCCACAACCCTCACTACATCCTGTTCCAAAAGATTCCTGGTGGATCTGAAGGATGCTGCTGATGGAGAGTCTAGTCTTTCAAGAAAGGGACTAAATTGCTGTCCCAAAAAGGGGGCATATGAAGGAGGATATCTAGTTCTTGGAAGGTGCTCAATCTTCGGAACTGAAGGAGTCATTTCCAGAGGAGCCGTGCATGACATTGGCACCGTGGCTGGGGAAGGTGTCGATGCACCTGCCTCTCCAGACCATTCTGTTTATGTTGCAGTACATGTTGAAGTCTCTGGACCGGGTATTTTTAATACCAATTGACTTGCAGATGTGCAGTAGGTCCATTAGCCCTGGGTCTGTGGATGGTTTATAAGCCAGGGATAGGCTGCCTCTAAGTAGGATGTATGAGACCAAGTACAGCAATTAGGCTTATAAATAATATACCAGTACTTTCCCATGTCATGTCCAGTCATCAGGTTACTATTCTGTAGCAAAGACAAAACTTGGGAAATGATGCCTCTCCATCCTCAAAATTTCCCACATCTAAACCCTCATAGTTCAGTATCTCACCCATTCTGTGGAAAGACAAGAAGGTTCTTAAACCCTACACTGATCGCCTACATTACACTGACCATGAAACAGTGGCAAACCCCTCTGCAATTATGCCAAGGTAAAGAACAAATAATTATCCCAGGGATAAAAATTCAAAGGGGGGATATTCCAGGGTTACTCGCTGTCACCACCTGCTATTCTGCCTTGCCCTTAATCCATTAAGCTGTCTACTTCACAGCTTAGGCCATGGCTATAATTTGGCACCTAGAAAACAAAGTGTAAAGACTTTTCTCATCTTCTCTTTGTTGATGATTTAAAACTGTATAGTTCATCATCTTCTCTTTGTTGACGATTTAAAACTGTATAGTTCATCAGATTTAGAACTTAAAGTACAACTGCAAGTTGTCAAAACTTTTTCAGATGATATAAGAATGTAATTTGGTCTTGATAAATGTGCAAAAGCAACCTTTAAAGCTGGAAAACTACAGCATCAGTTTGGGGCACGAATGTGATATAAAACAACTTGAGCAAGAGGGAATATATAAATATTTGGGAACTGACGAAGGATCAACAATAAAACATGAACAAATGAAAATAAAACTTAGTAAGGAATACTTTAGAAGACTTAAATTAATCCTGAAAACAGTGGTGACATTTTGGAACAAAATCCAGGCTAAAAACCAATTTCTCTTCCTGTCCTAACTTACAGTATTGGAGTGATTAACTGGCTCCAAAACGTGTTGGATAGATTAGACAGGAAAACAAGAAGGATTCTTCATGTTCACCAAATGATTTATAACAATCAGTGCATACCAAGATTATATACTCCCCGTTCTGAAGAAGGGATGGGCCTCCTTGAAATTTATAGATCTGCAATCCTGGTACAATACACATACCTGCTGACCTCAGAAAACCCAAACGTAGTGAAAAAGCTTTGAAACATAAGGAGAATAAATCTAAGATGACTTCTCTGCTTAATCTAGCAGAAGCATATCGGCATCAAGCAGGAATGGAAATCAATTCTGAAGTAGAAAAACGAGCAGTGACTGAATGTGCCAAAAAAAACAAAAGAAAGACTACAAGGTAAAGGACCAGATGAGAAGACAAGAAATGTGGAAGATGCATAAATATAGTTGCAAGTACAGAAAACTTCTGGAAGAACATCATGTTGATCAGGAATGAAAGCAGGAATGATTAATGAGAGGCGAATTCAAATCAAGAGATGAAAGGCTAATATTGGCAGCCCAAGATAGTGGGCTACGTACATGCTGGTTTACAAAATCCATTGAACATGTGGAAGAAACAGACAAACGTAGGAATTGTAAAAGCAAATTGGAAACAGTTGCACACCTCGTTGCTGGTTGTGACATACTAATGCTAGAAGGACTGTATACTGAAAGGCATAATAATGTGGCAAGACTATTACGGTAGGGATTGTGCAAACATTATGGTATTGAAGTGGCTGAAAAATACTGGAAACATGAGCCATAAAGCATCATAGAAAATTATGAAGTTTACATCACATGGGATCACCCATTACCAACAGTTCAAAAGATAGAGGCTAGAAAACTGGATACAGTGGTCCATGAAAAGAACACAAAAGTAGCACTGCTCACTGAATGACTACAGTGTCTCACGGACAGAGAGATACAAAGTCATAAAATATCAGGATCTGAAGGCAGAAACGAGAGCAATGTGGAAGAAAGATACTCAGACAGTTCCAATAGCAGTAGGAGAAATGGATCTTATAAAAAAGAATCTACAATAGTATTTAGAAATGTTACCAATACACGTAACCCCATACGAATTGCAGTCATTACTGGACAAATTGTGAGTACTGCAAAGAGCACTTTTGTCTGCCATCAAAGATTGAAACAACATTAATTTCATGAACTTTAATCGTACTTTGACTTAGGAATGGGGTCCATTCCCGAAATGGAATTAGAAACCCAAAAGAATGGGAGAAATTAAAAGGGAAGGAGAAAGAGAAAAACTGAGTTACATCCCCCAACACACATCATAACACCAGTCCTTGGCTTATTACACAGCATGTTTATGTCTGTAAACACATACTCTTGACTCCTCTTGTAATTCATTACTCCAAGTTTACTCCCCTCTCCTGGCTGAACTGCATTTTACAGTTCCATACTATCGCACTTTATCCTCTGTGATCTTTGGTTCTACTCTGCGGTTATGTTTTTTAATCCCTCTTTCTGGACTACAACCACACACAGACGGTACTTTACAATCTTCCATGCCTGGACTATAACCACCACTGACTGTACAGAAAAGGCAGGGTCTTGCACATCGCTACATTAACCCATGACCCTTCCGTTTACAAAGCAATTTGAATGTAAACTCACAGAGCTGTCCTTAACCACATCTGAGCTTTTACATGAAAAGCAGACATTATACACAATATATTACTTCAAGTTGCAGCAATGCTAAGGTTACTTCAAAGATATTGACACAAGTTTGCAAGCAAATGTCTCACATCTATGGGGCAGGGGAGGTGGGCTGCAAGTTAAGAACACAATGCAATTTCCTTACCTGTGCTTCTCAAGTTCATTGTGGACATTCCTAGAAATAACATGAAAAGCAATTAATTTCATCACAAAAGAAAATCAAAACATTACCACTTGGCAAAAGCAGCAATTGCAAAATAGGCAAACAGGTAACTGCAGTGTACAGAAAGTATTTTTGCAGTGTAGTTCTACTTTCTGCACAATGCCCTAGTTAGTACAAAATTAGCAACAACTATATCTGGGAAAGTGGCAATTTGCTTGTCTTCAAGGAAACAATATTCCTCAGTACGAATGTCACTGACTGTTACTGCAGGCATCAGTGCAAAATGGACACCCTCAACAACAGCAGTTTGATTATCTCAAGAGTCAGTGAGAAATATGAACGCCCCTCACCCTAGCATCAAAATAGAAGTGAATAAGACAAATATAATGGAGTAAAAAGCGTTACCACCACACACTTTGTGACTTTCAGGGTGGTAAGGTAATGTAAGTTTGATCTGGAACCCAATGAGTTTAAAGCAGTGGAGAAATTCACAAAGAGAAAATGGTCTACAGGAATTTGTACAATTATCCATTCTACAACGGAGTTATTCAAAAAGCAAATAAAAGAATTTAAACATCTGTATAAAATGTTTACACAAAGTACAGCAAGCTCAGAAAAAAATGTTTTGCTGTAATCTGCAATAAACAATTCCTCCCACTTTTATGACACGGAAAAGGATAAAGATCAGCTCATTCTACTCCTCAGAATCGTGGGTTACAATGCAGCAAGGGCCACGGCAAATGTACAAAAGATTCTAGTGATACTGAGTTGTAGCATCACTGCATATACAAGTAAACAATTCAGTGCATTCTATGGCAAAACTAAGCAGGAAAAATTATAGTCGCATATCAATAAAATAAAGCGTATATACATAGCATTTACTTAATTTATTCAGTTGTATTTTACTGAGTTATTTATCGGAGAAGAACCTATTTTCAACAGAGCGATGTAGTGGAAAAAGTTGTATAAATATTGCCAGTAGAATGATAAACCAGACTTTACACATTACTGTTAAGCATATGCATGAAAGATCAGCTTTTTATACAGAAACACCTGTAATTATTCATAAATTACACAAAGCATGAATAGTGTGCTTGGCAGACAAAGCACTTTATCACAGGATGCATCTGCAAAGTTTCTTGGAGTCCTCAAGTTTCTTTCTTATCTAAGAAAACAACTCTATTACTTTGAAGTGATATATGTATAGTGTGAGTTACAAATAAAGTGAATGACGTAACAAAATGTAGAGGTAAAACAATGGCAACGTGAGATGTGTTATTTAATGAAAAATATTAGAATAGTTAAAATGAGGAAGGCCTGCACAAAAAAATAGTAAGAATAATCAATAAAGATAAAGTCATGTAGAGATATGCAGGACAGAGCGCTATGTATACAGTTTTGTAATACAGGAGCATTTCTAAGGGGTGCCTTTCAGTATGTCGAGTTTCAGTTGGTTGACTTGTAGTATACAGTCTGCATTACATCGAACTGCACTATATCGAAGTAGGTAGACTCAAATCAACCATGTAGATCTTGTTGTAGTTTAGAAGTTTAAGTGAATCTGTTTGATTTAGCTAAGCATCTTGTACTTGTGGTGTTTTGGGGGTTGGTTTTAGTAGTTGCAGAGTACGTAGATCAGAATTGTTGAGGCCGTTACAATTGTTGGAAGAGTTTGGTTAACAACTACTTGGGGTTTTAGTGCAAGACCCGTAACAATGCGCTAAGGATTTTTCAATTTTCTCCATGGAGCAATCTCAAGAGTTGGTATATTTAAGCACAGAAGTGTGAGAATGCAAGGGGCTTTGCCTCCTGCAAAAAAAAAAAAGTGTTGTGTGTGGTTTATTTTTTGTTTAATTTTGATCTTTTAAGCTATTCACTTTTTGAGTTTTGGTAAATTGCAAAACTGAAGCTGTGAATTTTAACTATGCAATATAGACTCTCAGTACACTTACGCCAGGAGGTTAGAACACAGAACTTTCGGACTGAAATGGGATAGAAGTTTTTAGAATAGCTGAAATACTAAAAGTGTGGTAGATAAACAATACAAGTAAAGAGTGAAAAAAAAAACAGTGAATTAAAATATACAAGTAGAACTATTGCTGTAGAACTAAGCATTTCTAAATAAAAGATAAGTTATGAATTAAGGTTAAGTAAACGCAAGTACTGGCTGTATCAGATAATATGATGCATTTATGTAACACGTTGCCAAATCATGCAATTGCACATCTGCATTTCCAATAGCCAACCATCCACTGTATTACTTCATGTTTAAATCTTGGGATTTAAGTTACTGAGAATTTTGTAGGCAAAACAGAAATAAGTGTTGTTTTTGTTTGAAAATTCCAGCCAGTTTTGTTGCATCCTGGAACTGCTGTTTGGTTCCTTCTCTCTTTTTCACAGCAAGTTGGTTCAAGCAGTTGTAATTTATTTCTAATCTAGTCAAATGAACACAGACATAATTGATCTCTGCATTTGCTTTGGGATGAGGAAATCAGCTGCTGAGCTATACTGCTAAATTTAATGCACTTAAAAGCAGAAGATGATACTACAGTTCTGACCTGTTCTATGCCACAGTTACAAATCGAGGTTATACTGAATGTGTAATTAATGTCTGGTTAATTTCTCAGAAGTGAAACCATTTTGCTTTAGTTCACAAGCCAGTTTTTATGGTGGAGTAAATCAGTGCCCAGACATATGGAGAGGGGAGTTGTTGCCATATTGCATAAGCTGTGCAGTGGTTCCATATTTTGTTTATAAAGAGTGCTACCACTGATCCCTGGGGCACACTAATGTGGATATTGGCATATTAGCAAATAAGGTTTCCACCAGACTACCTGTCGATATGCTGGTTAGGTAGTTTGTCAGCTATTATGATGGTTTCTTGAAGACCACAAAAGACAAGTCTTGAGGTACAAAACTTTTAAAATATAATGCAAATATAAGCACACACTTACAACTAATTATGTGGCAGAAAGGTATTGACAAATATCCTTGAGAATCAGTTTTCCAAACAGTGTACAACATCTTTGATGGAGACAACTGGAAGGTGACTTTCGTTATGGATTTTTTGTAAAGCTGACCACCCTTTCCCAATGGTTAACAGAGATGCTTAATGCCATATGTACATTCTGTCACAAAGGAACACACAACAGAGAGCACCCCTGCAATACCAGGCTACAACTCTTAACCACACTTTTCGGCCACCAAACCAAGACCGAAACACTAAAGGTGGAGGACTGTCCATACTCATCAAGGATATTCACCACCTCCACTCTAGTTGCCCACCACAATGCATCTGAAATTTTCCAGGTGCAACTAACACTAGGTAAGACTGCAATCCAAATTGTAGCTTGCTACAGATCCCCCACTATGCCCCAAAATTCTCACTACACCTTTCTAAATATACTGAAAAATATTAAGATGCAACCAAACACCCTAATACCGGGGGATTTCAAATACCCAGCCATTAACTGGGAAAACTACTCGGGTACCAACACCTTTTCCCAATGGTTCCTGGAATTCATAAATACCAATGCCCTGGATCAAGTAATCCATTGTCCCACCAGGGGCTCCAATATCCTAGACCTGGTCATTACCAACATGGGAGATAGATGCTCCACACCAGTGGTCACCCCCTCATTGGTCAGGTCTGACCTTAAGCAAATCACCCTTGACATCCACATCCCACCCCCAGTAGGGAAACCTCCGTAAAAAACTTCTCCAAAGCCAACTTCATGCTACTTAAATCAAAAGTGACAAACTTCATGGCACCCATGCAGACGGGAGCTGAAAGTTCGACTGATGAAATCTACACTAAGGCACTGTAAGAGCACATCCACTCGTGCATGAATCGTGCCATCCCAAATAGAACCAAGACGCTCTTTTCCAAAAAAAAGGAAGCCAATCTGGTGGTCCCCTGCCATAAACAAATGATACAACGGAAGGAAGAAACTGTTGCAGAAAAGAGGAAAATCCCAGAATGCAAAAAACTCCCTTAACAGCCTCAGTAAGAAGCTGAATTCCTCCTAAAATCCTCCAAAGCTAGTTACGAAAATAAAATTGCCAAAGATTCCAAAGACAACCACAAGGCATTCTATAGTTATGTCAAGAATCAAAATGGCAATGCTCAGATCTGCTCTGCTCTACAACAGAATGGCATTAAATATACTGATCCCAAGGATATTGCCAATATCCCTGGCAGATCGATTTAGTGCCAACTTGTTACCCCGCTCTCACCCTCTAAACGACCCATCTCAATACCAAAAGATTGCCAAATTCCAGCAATCGCGGCCACACAGGTATAAACCGCACTCTCCAAAGCTAAGAATACAGCATCCATGGGACCAGATGACATCCCGGGCTGTGTACTACATGAACCACAAAATGAACTGGCACCTCACCTAAGTGTCATGTTTAATCATAGCCTCACCTCAGGCTTCATGCCCACCGAGTGGCGCACAGCTACAGTTATCTGACTCCACAAGGGGGGGGGGGAGGGGGAACCACCTTGGATCCCGGGAACTACTGTCCTATCAGTCTGACGAGCCTGATCTGCAAGGGCATGGAATGCATTATCATGGAACTTATAAATAAAGACATTGGCAACCTTCAAACACTAGACCCCACCCAGTTTGGGTTTGTGAAGGGACTATCTTGTCTCCTGAACCTGACTGACTTCTTCGAATCAGTCTCAAGAGCTGTGGACGAGGGTAAGGCGGTCCACACAGCCTATCTGGACCTCACCAAGGCCTTCAACACCACCCCCCACTCTGGAATCATAGATAAACTTACTAAGCTGGGCATAAATCCCTACGTCACTCGATGGGTTGCCAACTGGCTTACTGTAAAAGTAGCCGACTCCAAATCCAGCTCCAGACAAGTGGAGTACCTCAGGGTTCTGTCCTGGGACCGCTCTTGTTTGGCATCTACTTCTCTGAAGTACAGGCCAACACTAAGGGACTCTGGCTAACAAAGTTCGTAGATGACTGTAAACTGGGAGCCATTATTGAATCCCCAAATTATATGGATATTCTACAAAAGGGCCTTACAGAAACAGATGCTTGGTGTCAGAGCCATGGGCTCAAGCTTAATGTCAAGAAATGTACAGTTATCCCCTTTGGGAAAAAACATGTACTAATGAATTACCACATAGGTGGCAGTACACTAAACACCGAAAGTGTGATGACAGACTTGGGGACACATGTGGACAGTGGTCTCACCTTTGATAACCACATCTCCACAACAGTCAGGAAATCTTTCTATGTGGCACACCTCATCACTAAAGACTTTTCATCCAGAAAAAAGGTCATTGTCCCACTCATCCCTCATTAGACCACTTATAAAGTACAATGCCCCATTTGGTATGTACCTCACAAGACATCTGCAACAGCTGGAAAGGTCGCAGAAATACCTCACTAAAAGAATCACAGGCCTAAACCAGATGCCCTATGCTGGCCATCTAAAAAAACGCCAGCTATACTCTGTGGCATATCGTTTACTCAGAGACTATCTCTGCTTAACATACAAGGCCATGTCAAACTCTGAGCTGCTGGACATGCTCCACTTAAAGAAATCCCAATCCCACAGAGCCATACCCTCCAGGGATCTAAACCTTGTCATCACAATGAACAAAACATGCTGGAGGCATAGGTTCCTGACCCAGAGACTCACCATACTCTGGAACAGACTGCCCATACATATCAATCAGAGCACCTCCTTGGCCCTCTTCAAAAGGAGCCTTGACGATTGGATGGGAGATAGGAAATTCACCTCGGGGATCACGTCAGTCGCCCTGCTAGACAGGGGTCCAGGGAAGTAAATATTGTGGGAAGAAATATCTGGGGAATTGTTTGACTAGGCTTGTATAGGCCCTAGGGTCGATAGCTAAGTACAAACCTATGAACAGCAAAAAGAAATGTCAGATGTCAGCCTCTGTGCAAAATTATATCTTACCTCCTTTGCTTAAGGCCATACTGCCTCTGATCTAAGAGAAACAAACTCTAACCTTGTGCCTACACACTGAAACTGAGAAATAAATGAGTCTCACTCTGGAATCTTAACTTCAAACATAATGGGACTTTCAGTTTTTTAAGTGATGTCAGGAAGTGAAAGAAAACTGGAAAAATTCTTGTCTGAGATGAAATGAATACAATTTCTTAACAGTACTGACGGTTACAAATGGTGCCAACAAAGGCAAATATGACCAATAAACTGTGCTGTGAAATGCAGCTCTCTCCATTTTCCAGTACTGGAAGTTACTGTGGATGTAGATGATTTTGTACCTACCTGCTACCAGGACTGGTATTCACCTCCATTTTTCAAAGGGGTTGTACTATAAGACTATAGTACACATTCTGGTAATCTCCCAGTGAAGTACCTCGCAGGATGCGCAGTAGCAAAGCCCGCCCCGGACATGCCTCCTAGACTCACACTGTCATGTAATTGTTGAAAAACACAGTAGCAAAGCCCGCCTCCTAGTAACCCTGACAGCTGTCTGCTGTCACATTTATTTCGAACGCTAATTATTTCAGTGCTAATGTTGTTCAAAACAATAGCTAGATGCTCTATTCGTGTCTTTTTTTTTGGCTTTCTTCCGTAACTCTTACTGGTAGGCTTGAAAAGTTAAAATCATTGTAAATTGTCCGACTTTGTAATGAGAGGAATTTGCGTTAACTTTAACTGAATGATTAGTTTAGTTGCGATGAAGTTTATTTGCAGTGGTTATTTGCAGAGTTTGGAGCTGCGAATGTCGTGGACTGTGTTTAAAATCCGTGCAAAGAAATGGGCATTATTTTGCAAAGTCCTACTGGAAATATTCATTTGTGTTTGTTAGCTGCGGTTTTGAAGCAGTTGGTGCTAAATATGCTGTGAGGCTAATCAGTGCTCATTTTGATTTTTACTTTCAATTCGACAGGGTGGGATGGGTTGATGGTCTTTGCAGGCAGCTTGGTAAGCGGGGCGAATGACCGTAATAGTTTTATTATTGAAAGTGGGTATAGGTAAACGATCCATGTTAATTTGGGTTTGTGGCAAGTCTTTTTACACTGGAAAACTTATTTTTCTGTGGGGGACCTGTTCTGTGAATATTTACGTACAGTTAAAAGTGATTCATTTTTAGTACATTTTGTATGATGTCATGCTTAAGTCTTAAGAGGAGTTATAATTCGTGTATTTTTGTAACCTATGTTAATCAGATGTACGACGACCTGCCAGTCACTGTGGACACGCCCAAAGCTGCGCAGTACCGCAGTTAAAAGTGATTCAATTTGAGAACATTTTGTATGATGTCATGCTTAAGTCAAGTTATAATTCGTGTATTTTTGTAACCTATGTTAATCAGATGTACGACGACCTGCTGTGGACACGCCCAAAGCTGCGCAGTACCGCCCGCGAGGTACTTCACTGGGAGATTACCCACATTCATAACCTAGACAGTCTGAACTATATAGGATGATACATTTCAAGAGGATTCAACAAGATTTCCACAGATTCAGAAGTATCTGGTCCACATCTAACAGTTTCAAGGGTGGACAGTGGACATGACCAATGATTAACAGCAAGCCAAGAAAACAGTGTACATGTCAACACTAAATCCCACCCAGTAACATTAAAAATGTGCAGCTCTTATCTGCACTGTGTTTACACCCTAAAACAGACTAGTATCCGAAAACATCATGTTGTAGATTTGCCAAACAACACAGACCTTACAAGTATATTTTATCTTCCTTACCTCGTACTTTCTGCATTCTTCCTTGTCCTTCCTCGGTTTCTGTGCTCTAAACTTCTTTTACCAACAAGAGGCAAAACAGAGGCATAACCATGTTCGGATTCTATGAGGATAAAGTTTGTTAACATGAAAAAATGCAAAATGGCACAGTATAATCAGCTATATTAATATAAAAACTGAGGTATGAGAATGTTTACTCAAAAAATGTTGTGCCATGAAAAAGTTATATTAAATAATTAAATGAACTTGCTGTAAAATGCATCTGGAATAAAATATTCCAAGTTTTATGACAGAAGAATAAATGAACGTTCAGGAACTATCATTACACTGTAACATTCTGTTACACTGAAAGATACAGTTCTTTTACAGTACAAACACAAGTCCTTGATGAAGCAAAACTAAAAAGCATTGGAGTTCCTGTCTTATTGAAGCAGTCGCAATGGCTTGGGAAGCAAAAAGGTCGGGTACAGATTGAAATTTGTAGTCAACAATAACACTGATACTCGTTTGCAGGCGGTCTGACATCACCACCACAGAAGGCAATAGCTGAACTGACTTCACTTTACTTATGCGTACTTTACACTACACATTTTTCGAAGGTATAACAAAATTTGCGAACAAGGAAAGTTGTTTTGGCGCCAGGTCCTGCCAGTCAATACACAGCCAAACCTAGACAAATCCCCTCCCCCTACACAGCATCTTCCCATACAAAGCAGTGATGAAGGGTCCACGACTCTAGGTTTAAACACATCACTTGTTGTAAATGAGATACAATTCCATTGATCGCTATTTCACATCTGGGAAAACAGGGTGCTGTAACACGGCTACCATCCAAATTATGCAACAACTCATCTGCTCACTGCAGTTATTGCCAAATACCTCCAATCAATCACTTTTGACTGCGCATGCAATTTTTATGATCAGGGAATTTTAAGCAACGCAACTTCACCATGTTCAGATTTAAACTGCTAAATAGAAAGCGAATCATTTTTCTCGCACCGTACCTCTTTTAGACTTCATTTCCACGTACTCAACAGCCTTCAGTAACACTTGAATATTCTGTCTCATAAGATTCTCCATGACGTTTTTATCCACCTGCAACTATAAACTACAGAGTAAATATAACAAACTAATAAACTCCTACCACTGAGTAATAACCTACCGCAAAGTAAACGGACTACTTTTGCCCGAGTAACACACACAAATCACGTGACTGCACCCAAACTGGGCGGGGCACTACCTAGACACACCTCACTGAAATATTTGTTTGGTTCTGAGCTCTGCCCACAAAAAACACAGTGAAAGCGCCATTATTAGTGTGGCATGTACGTAGTGAAGTGCACAATATTGTACGCTGGGATTTGACGAGCAGTGTTTAAATGTAACTCCAGCGCGTTCGTTCTAGTCCCAACTCAATTCTGTTCCTCCTACCGTGTCTTACTTGTCATCTTCCTATCACAAGAAATCCGGACGATGCCAAAACTAATGGTGGGACAAAGGCCCCCAAAATAGGGACAGATTTTAAATATTACTCTTTTAAACTTTGAAAGTTGTTAGAATATCAGGATTTCAATTAGCATACATATTCTGAAGGATATGAAGCCGGAAACTCAAATCCATCCATCCTCAACTTATTTTCCTATTTTGTAAATGGGGTCAGGGTGTCACTTCAGCAGTGACAATCATCTCGACTCGAGCCAAGGTTTACACTGACGGGTGGCTAGCCGTGCCACGGTAGTTCATTCATACCACTCACTTGCACACACATTCTCACCTACAGCCAATTTAGAGTGTCCAATCCACCTAATGCATGTCTTTGGAACTTGGGAGGAAACCGGATCACCCGGAGGAAACCCACATAACCGCAGGGAGGACATGCATACTCCACACAGAAAGCACCCCAGCCAATAATCTAACCAGAGAACCTCTTGCTGTGAGGCAACAACGCTAACCACTGCACCACCAATGTATATTATTATTTGGTGAGCTCAATCCTCACTGATTTGCCAGAAAACCATGCATGAGAAACAGACCGAAATATGAGGCAAAAATCTGTGCATTCTGTGAAAATCTGGGCAGTTCAGAGGTATATATTAAAATGCATGCATCTGCCCTTAATATTTTGTTTTGGTAAAGCTACTAGGTACAAGGTCTTGGGACCTGTTTTGGAAGTGATCCCAAAGCACAGACTGGCTAAGTGAGTTGTTCAAAGGGCTTGGGACCTGTTTTGGAAGCGATCCCAAAGCACAGACTGGTTAAGTGAGTTGTTGAAAGTCAGACAAGGCAAATGGATGATAAGGGAATTAAACCCAAAAAGAATCTGTCAAGTAGTCTGTAGCCTCAGCCTTCTGATCTGTGTAGCCAGACATGCAAGTCTGAGCCTGAAAATAGCCTGGTGGGATCAGCTTGCTACCCGTCAACAAATATAGAAATAAATAAAGCATGCTATACCCCAAACAATTATACATCAGTTTCATCTGTTGCCCCTACAAATATAAAAGGCTGTGATTACATGATCAAGTACTGCCTCCTAAACACTTAACTGTTTACAGATCTACGCTGTAGATATTGAAAGGGGGTGTGATATTAAAGGTCTACTGTGTTTGGTCTTGGGAAGAAGAAACATGGGTGTGATAGGGGATAGGGAATAGGGAGAGTTTGGGATTATGTAGTATCTCTGGATTCAGGAGACAGATGTCAGGAGGGGAGAGTTATAGAATACATGAAGTAGGATTAGCATGGAAATGATAACAGGTGGGAAACTGGTATAGCTGGCTTTAAAAGTCAGATTATACTATAGTTTATCTCACTTTAGACAGCAAGGAATGTGGAATTATAATAGATAAAGCAGCAGCAGATTAGTTGCAATGTCTAGAGGTGGGGGCCTGCAGCCATAGATATATTCCATTCTTAGAGATCAAAATTAGCAGTGTTTTGGGCAACACTGCAGCTTAGTAGGGATCTTTTGAAACGGCTAGGAACAAATTACTTAGAAAGAATGGGAAATGTGAGAAGGATACATGCAGAATAACGTTTTGGAGGAGGAATGAAGTTTAAAAGAAGGCAGGATTTGAATGAGCTATAATGTTTGACTGACAATGACTGGATAGATTTAAGTGATTTATAATATTTGCAACTAAAATATGTGAATATGGTTTGTTTTCATTTATATAAATGTATGATAGCTTCCAAATGTCATAAGTGATAATTTAATAAAGATGTTTCTTATTTTAAAAAAAAAACATTGTGGCTTAGTAGTTAAGGACCTTGTCAAAGAAACAACATTGTTCTGAGTGTGCCTACATTAGGTTAACATTCACAGTCATAGCTGTAGGTGTGCTTGCCTTTTCTGAGTGGCTTTACTGAATATGCAGTGACTCCTTAGGTTACCATAGGGGCATAGAGCATTGGTGATGGGTGGGCACTAACTGGCATTTGTGGTATATAGCAATGTGTATCTGTATATTTGCACCTTGCACTCACATGCAGTTATGCTTGGGAAGGAGAAATCTTGAGAATGCCAGTAGCAGAACCCACTGGCTGCTCCATAATGGAGATCATGTCTGTTATTCCTAACTATCATCCTATATATGAACATGGGGGTGGAGTTCATTGATGAATAGCAGCACCTAGCAGCCAGCAAGACTGGTTTGCATAGAAACAGAGAGGGGTGCAGGAACAATTAAAAAAAAAAAAAAAGAAAGAAAGAAAATAAATTCTTTGCAGACGTTTTTATGACATGCAGCTGCAATCAGGCATACTTTTCTCTCCTGAAAATTTAGTGTAATTTTCAGAGATGTTAAGGAATGGCAGCCATAGCATGAAACCCTGCAGTATACTTGTAGCCTGTTCTTTGGTACAAACTATACCAAGCTCAGGTTTGTTAAATTACTTTTTTTTTTTTTTGCTTAAGCTTGCCTTTCTGCCATTTCATGAATTCTTAAGTAATAAAAGGTATGCTACAATTCTAAAAATATTGGATATGTTCCTGATAACCTTCTTCTTACCCTTTAATAACATGTATATTATTCAGAACATTATCATATAATCTACATTAACTAAGCTAATGTATTTATTAATTTTTTTATACAGAATCGTATATTACATATTTGCCAAAATCAAGATAGGCATGATCTGCAGCTCTTCCCTTTTCTGCTACTTCAATTAGAGTGTCAAAAGACAGATATGAGATTTGTGTAATATGACTTTTCTGTTGTGTATCCTTATTGTAGAAATTTATTCAGATACTAGTTTGTAGATCAGACAGTTACACCAGACTTAAAGTGTCACCTTTCAGAGGAAGCTGTGAAATGCAAGAAAGTTGAGTAACTTGCATTATGTTGCATAAAATATAAGTGGAAGCTGATAATATTTATGTCCAGATTTCTAGCTTTGATGTTACACTACTTCCATCAGCAACATTTATAAAACTTTCTACTTCTGTAGGACTAATGCCATAACAGCCTACCTGGACAATCAAGCTATGGTACAGATCCATATACTGTATAATATGTCTGGCTAACCTGGATGAGTTCAGAATAATCCTTGCTAGGACAAGCCCTATGTATACCACATCTTTTCAACTCTACATTTCAGCACTAAGAACTGCAGATTTCCAGATACTAGCATTATAAATGCAGATATTTGATAAAAGTGAATTCCAAATAACACCTATTAGAAACAGGAAGCAAGAGGGACACCTACAGCACCACACAAGATGGAAACGTTAATTTCAGTATCTAGCATGTGACAGCAGCTGACAAAAAGGGAGGGCACAGACAATATCTTAGAGATTCCTCTTGACTTTTGCAATTTACTGCAGTTGTAATCATCAGATGGAACAACTAATCTTTTAATCTGGATCAGAATCTACAATAATAACTTCCACTGGGTGACTTTACATATTAATGTCACAAAAATAAATGTATTCTCTGAACTTTGGGAGATCACAATGGTACTACCATATATTGTTGCCTACAGATATACTTTCCTGGGACACTTTGTTCTTTACAGAGTTAAAATCATTGCATGCCTCTTGTTCAAGAATTTTATGCTGCATCATTAAACCTTATGGGGTACAATTTGTGATGGATTTGGTCAGGTGCACAGTATCTTGGTCAAAGTAAACCTGAAACTGGAGGTACATAGGGAGACCTTTTATTTATTTACTGACATTTGATTACTGGGAAGGTCTGACTGGGCAGAACCCCATTTTCAGAGGAGGCCCAGGGAGAAAAGCTCCAAATTATTACAAAATATTTTAAGAACAATAATTATACAATCTTCAAAAAAAAAAAAAAAAACATCTGCAGTTTAAATAATTACAAAAAATTACACACAATATAAAAACATTGGTTAAGAATTGATACAAGGTATATGACAAAGGCTGTAGTGTGTACTGTCTCAAGGCTACTGTAACCTAGTTTTGTTATTTGTGTTAAGGTCTTGCAAAAGAGGTTGAAAACGCTACATACAGGTGAGGGCCAATGTACAGAGGTACTATATGGCTGCAGGCCATTCTCTTGCAACAGCCAAGTGAGCAGGGACTTCCGAGATGGCTACATACTGAGTAACAGCTTAATTTTAGCTCTCCCACTGTGAAAACAGAAACTCAGCAAAGAAAGCCAGTAGACTTATATTTCTGGGTAAATGTCATTAACTGGCTAGTAAGGGCACTGCCTAGATGCCAGGAAAAAGAAATACACAGGACCTGAATGAAAATGAGCTACAAATGATGTGAAAAAAGTACTGACTGGGAAGAATACTGTAGCTGTTCAACAAAAAGCGGTGCAAGCTCCAGACATGACTTCCAGTAACCTACAAGAAACTATAAGACAATCGCACACAGACCTGATTAAGATAAACAAAACACTGATGGAATACTTCAACTCAAATAACAAAAAGCTGGAAAAAAATGAAAGAAGCTTTAAACAGATATTCAGATGAGGTGCTAAAACTGCAAAAATCAGATGCTGAAATGAAGAAAAGGTTGGCTGAATATGAGACTGCTCAAGAAGAGATGTTTAAGAAAATTATAGAATTAGAGGACAGAACATGTAGGGAAAACCTGAGGTTTTCTGTGGTACCAGAGAAGCTGGAAGGAACAGACTGTATTAATTTTATGAAAGCACAAATAAGCAACTAGAATGTTATTCCACAGCAGGAGTTGTTAAAATGAAAGGCCACATCATGTGTATGCTCCAAACCAGGATATGAGAAATCAACCTAGACCTTAAACAGTAAAGATGCAATCCTACCAGCAGAAGGAGTTGATTCTGACAAATCTGTGGCACAAGGACAACATCCTAAAAGTGGGAGACAGCAGAATGTTTGTGGAGAATGATTACTCAATGTACACCAGGCAGAAGAGGAGTAAATGTATTCCAATATTCAGGGAATGTGTAGAAGCAGGCATGAGATTCAAACTGCTGTACCCAGCTATCTTTAAAATATTCTTTCCTGGAGGGACAAAATCATTTTTTGATGTAGTATATGCTAAGGAGGAAATACAAAAGGTTGCCCAACAAAAGGTGAGCTGTGAAACAGGAGATTCTGCTTCTTTTTCGACTGGTAATAAAGACCACAGAGAGACTGTGCCAGTAAAACATTTTCCATGTTTCAACAGAAAATCCTTGAGAGAAGGGAAAAATCATAAGAGTTGACTAGAAGAACTGAGAGTACATTGGAAATAAAGCAGAGACAGGATTTAGGAGATGGAGATGAACAGGAATAAAACTGATAACTTGGAAATTGACAAATGTGGGACTACAAAGCAATAATTATATTTGTGAAATATGACAGAACAAGAAAATCAGGTTAGGGTGATAAAGGATAATGAGGGAAATGTACTCACAAGCGAGGAGAGTGTGTTGAGCAGATGGAAAGAGTACTTTGCGGGACTGATGAATGAAGAGAATGAGAGAGAAGGTTGGATGATGTGGGGATAGTGAATGTAAGTGCAACAGATTAGCAAGGAGGAAGTAAGGACAGCTATGAAGAGGATGAAGAATGTAAAGGCTGTTGGTCCAGATGACATACCTGTGGAAGCATGGAGGTGTTTAGGAGAGATGTCAGTGGGTTTTTTAACCAGATTGTTTAATGAAATATAGGAAAGTGAGAGGATGCCTGAGGAGTGGAGAAGCAGTGTATTGGTACCAATTTTTAAGAATAAGGGTGATGTGCAGAACTATAGTAACTGCAGAGGGATAAAATTGATCAGCCACTGCATGAAGTTATGGGAAAGAATAATGGAAGCTAAGTTAAGAAGGGAGGTGATAATTAGTGAGCAGCAGTACGGTTTCATGCCAGGAAAGAGCACTTCAGGTGCAATGTTTGCTCTGAGGGTGTTTATGAAGAAGTATAGAGAAGATCAGAAGGAGCTGCACCGTGTCTTTGTGGACATAGAAAAAGCATATGATAGGGTACCTAGAGAGGAGTTGATATATTCTATGAGGAAGTCGGGAATGGCAGAGAAGTATGTAAGAGTTGTACAGGATATGTACAAGGACAGTGTGACAGTGGTGAGGTTGGTGGTAGGAGTTACATATGCATTCAAGGTGTAGGTGAGATTACATCAAGAATCAGCTCTGAGCCCTTTCTTATTTACAATGGTGCTGGACAGGTTGACAGACAAGATCAGACAGGAGTCCCCATGGACTATGATGTTTGCGGATGACATTGTGATTTGTAGTAAGAGTAGGAAACAGGTTGAGTAGGCCCTGAAGAGGTGGAGATATGCTCTAGAGAGGAGAGGAATGAAGGTCAGTAGGACTAAGACAGAATATATGTGTGTGAATGAGAGAGTGGACAGAGGAATGGTGAGGATGCAACAGTTCAGAGTAGTGGTGAGTGTGGAAGACAGATGAAGAAGAGAGTGCAGGCATGGTGGAGTGGGTGGAGAAGAATGTCAGAAGTGATTGTGACAGACAGGTACCAGTAAGAGTGAAAGGGAAGGTCTACAAGATGGTAGTGAGACCAGCTATGTTATATGGGTTAGACACAGTGACACCGACGAAAAGACAGGAGTCAGAGCTGGGGGTGGCAGAGTTAAAGATGCTGAGATTTGCATTGGGGGTGATGAGGACAGACAAGATTAGAAATGAGTATATTAGCGGGTCAGCTCAGGTTGGATGGTTTGGAGATGAAACCAGAGAGGTGAGATTGCATTGGTTTGGACATGTGCCGAGGAGGAATGCTGGTTATATTGGGAGAAGGATGCTAAGCATGGAGCTGCCAAGTAACAGGAAAAGAGGAAGGCCTAAGGTAAGGTTTATGGATGTGGTGAGAGAGGACATGCAGGTAGTTGGTGTGACACAGCAAGACGCAGAGGGCA
Source organism: Protopterus annectens (assembly GCF_019279795.1). Lineage (NCBI taxonomy): Eukaryota > Metazoa > Chordata > Ceratodontiformes > Protopteridae > Protopterus > Protopterus annectens. The sequence continues at coordinate 1,465,426,680 of NC_056733.1, forward strand.
GGAAGAAATATAAACAGATGATCCACTGTGAAGACCCCTAATGGGAGCAGCCGAAAGAAAAAGAAGAAGTAATATTTTATAGAGCATGATTTTTTACATGGTATAAAGTAAAGTTTTCTCAGTTATTTTTAATTGTAATGGGGATACTAATGTAAATAGGTGCTCATGTTTTTTTTTTCTCTTTTTCTCTTTCTCCCTGTTCAGTTGTAAGAAATGTAGGTACTGCAATGTAAAAAAGAAAAAGAAGAAAAGTCTGGTCAAAAGAGCACAACAAAAGAAAAATTGAAGTACTTTTTCATTCCTGCATAGGGGAATGACTGGATTAAAGCCCTTAGCTTGATCTAGAAACACATTTTAAGAGAAAGCAAGTAAGAGATAAAGAGCATTGAATATTATAAAGCTTTTTTCTAACAGATATATGTATGCTTAGTAGCAACCCTGTAGCTGGTCATCATGTCTCCATGGAGACAATCTGATTAAGATAAATGGCTATTAGATAATGTTTTCTGAAAGCATTCAAGTGTTTTCCCAGCTGGGAGAACTGTAAAGATAAGACTAAACCAGACAGCGCTTAGTAGAAGCACAGGCTGGACCATGCGTCTTAGCATGGATAACCTTACTTTTAGGTTAACTCAAGTATGTGAATGTGGCTGTCAGTTTGGGATGCTTGTTCCTATTAGGAGAGTAAAACTTCAATATTTGAAGATTTTTATAGTTTTGTGTTTTACTATTATGTCAATGGGTTTTATGGGGTATCGAGGATGTGTTTTTTAAGGGCTTTCAGTAAAAGAAAAAGTTTTGTAAGATGTGACATAGGCTCGTACACACAACCCCCCTAAAACTTATTAACTTAATAATAACACACAAAACTATGTACATCTTGAAATACTGAAGTTTTACCATCCTAATATAAACAAATGCTCCAAGCTGACTACCACACACACAAACTTGAGATAACCTAAAATAAAGGTCATGCATGCTAAAATGAATGGTACAGCCTGTGCTTCTACTAAGTGCTGTCTGGCTTTCTATTATCTTTATAGCTCTCTCAGCTGGGAAAACACTTGAATGATTTCAGAAAACATTTTCTCCAAGCCATATCTCTTTACTGATTGTCTCTTAAAGGCATGAGAACCAAGACATAACACTGCCAAGCATACATTTGTTTATAGGGACTGGAAATGAATAGTTTATGTAATGTTGCTTAGGTTATATGATATACAGCAATATAAGTGAAGTATAATGTTTATGTATATATATATATATATATATATATATATATACATATATATATATATATATATATATATATACATATATATATACATATATACATATATATATATATATATATATAGTATAATGTTTGTTAATGTTAATTTGTTAATACAGTTTGATTACTTTTGTATAAATGTAAATTTGCCTATGTCACAAGTGATAATTTAATAAAGGTGTTTAAAAACATACATTTATTTACTAGAAAAAGACATAATATTTAATGTTCTTTTTCATTTCCTTGCATTCTCTTTAAACTTGTTACTAGATTAAGATAAGGGCCTTAACCCAGTCACTCCCCTATGCAACAATGAGAAAAAGTACATTACATAAATTTTTCTTTTGTCATGCTCTTTTAACCAGAAGCTGCGATGGTACAGCGGTAGCATTGTTGCCTCACAGCAAGAGGTTCTCCCGTTCGATTCTCGGCTGGAGTGCCTTCTATGTGGAGTCAGCATGTCCTCCCCGCGGTCGAGTGGCCACCGAAAGACATGCGTGAATGGGCGTGCCTTCGCTGAAGGTTGGCCGTCAGGTTGGCAACTCGGCACCATAAAAATCTACTGACATTCATTAGCAGACCGGAGTTCTGCTGTGGCGACCCCCTAACTGGGAAAAGCCAAAAAGACAAACAACAACATGCTCTTTTAACCAGATTTTCTTCTTTTTCTTAAACTGCACTGCCTACGTTTTTTCAAACTGAACAAGGAGAAAGAGGTAAGAAGGGAGAAAGAAAAAAAAGAAAAAAAGGGAGACCTATTAATATTATTATCACCATTGTAATTAAAAATAACTAAGAAAAACTTGACTTTATAGCATGTAAACAAAATCATGCACTAGTAAAATAGTAGCATTAAGAAAAAATGTGTTTTACTTACAGTTAACTTTCTCCCCCCTGTTCACCTCTCTTGACTATTTTTTGAACATTAATGACATGAAGTAGAGCATATGCTTTAGAGTCCCCTTAAAGTTTAACAAAGTCCAAAAAAGTCCAATATTCCCATATTCTCTTCTTCTGTCATGTTTCACAAATATAATTATTGCTTTGCAATCCCACGTTTGTCAGTTTCCAAGTTGCTGGTTTTATTCTCCGAACATTAAGGATATGAAGTAGGGTGAATACTTTAGAGTCCCCTACAAGTCTAACAGAGTCCAGAAATGTCCAATATTTTCAGATTTTCTAATTCTGTCATGTTTCACAAATATAATTATTGGCCTGCAATCTCACATTTGTCAATTTCTAATTTACTGGTTTTATTCTCAGAACATTAAGGATATGAAGTAGGACATGTACTTTAGAGTCCCCTACAAGTCTAACAGAGTCCAAAAAAGTACAACATTTCCAGAATTTCTAATTCTGTCATGTTTCACAAATATAATTATTGCTTTGTAATCCCACATTTGTCAATTTCTAAGTTACTGCTTTTATGCCTGTTCATCTCCATCTCTGTCTCTGCTTCATTTCCAATGTACCCTCGATTTTTCTAGTTGACTCTTGTGGTTTTTTCCTTCTCTCAAGCATTTTCCATTGAAACATTGGAAAAAGGTTCACTTGCACAGTCTCTATGTGATCTTTATTACCAGAAGAAAAAAAACAGAATCTCCTGTCTCACGGCTCACTTTTTTTGTTGGACAAACTTTTGTATTTCTTCCTTAGCATATACTTCATCAAAACTTGATTTTGTCCCTCCTGGGAAAAATATTTTGATGATAGCTACATACAGTTTGAAATAAATGCCTGCTTCTTGACATTCCCTAAATAACTGAATACATTTTCTCATCTTATGCTTGATGTAAAATGAGTAGTCACTCTCCAGAAACATTGTTTCCAACCTTTAGTACTCTGTCCTTCTGCCAGAGTTTTGTCAGCATCAAATCCTTCTGTTGGTAAGATTGCATCTTTACTATTAAAAGTCTAGGTTGCTTTCTCATAGCCAAGTTTGAAGCATACACACAATGTGCCCTTTCAATTAACAATTCCTGTTGTGGAATACAGTCCAATTGCTTATTTGTGCTTTCATAAAATTAATACAGTCTATTCCTTCCAACCTCTCTGGTACAGCATAAAATCTCAGGTGTTCCATATGTTGTTGGTGGGTCTTGATGCAGAGAAAACATTTGACACAGTAAACTGGGACATTATGAGCAGGGCAATGGAAGCATTTGCATTCTCTGATAAAATGATATGGTTGATTAGGAGGATATATGAGGGATCAGTGGTGAAAATTAAAGTGGGTGGATTCCCCTCTGATAATTTATATTTCAGCAGAGGAACCAGGCAGGGGTGTCATCTTTCTCCTTTGTTATTTGTATTACATTTAGAACCACTGGTAAAGAAAATAAGGGACTCAGAAATTCAAGGATATAATTGGTATGGTAGTCAAGAGAATTGTGCTCTGTTTGCAGATCTGACATTATTTAATACCTGATAAAACCAGAAAAGAACATTTTCTGTGTTGTAGAACATTTTGACACAGTTTCATATCTTCTGGGATACAAAACTGATGAAGCTAAAACAAAGGCAATAGCGGTAAATTATGCACCCACACACAAATTGGTTTAGCATTATCCATATTTATGGGGACATGATAAAATTAAGTACTTATGAGTATGGATTAAAAATGAAAGATTATTCCGGTGTGGCAGCTAAGGATATCTGGGAAGAGACTAAACAAAAGATAATATAAAAACTGAGAAACTGGAATCTCTATTATATGGATATGGATAGTAAGATAGAAGCAGTTAAATGTTTTGAGTCCCTTTAGTCTTATACGCAGGTCAGGCATATTTTTATCAACCAGAGAGGAGAAGCTGTAGCAATTACTAAAGCGGTAAAGGATTTTATCTGGGAGTGAAGACTACAAGAGTCAACTGGGATAAGCTGATTTTTCCAACAGAAGAAGGCGGTTTGAAGGGGTATTTCAGAGCTTAGCGCAAGCAGAAACCTATAATTCAAAGTGGAAAAGGATGATGATGAAACAGGTGGGAAGCTCAAGAAACAAGAGGAGAATGGGATTTTGGATGCAGATCTTTAAGGAGAATAACAATAATCATACAGAATATTATATTCATAAAGTAGCAGAAAATATTCTAAGAACTAAGTCAACACAGGAATAGGGAAAGGAGATTCTGCTAACAGGGATGACTGCAATTAGGGATACAGACAATAGACAAGAAGGGGGCTTGAATTTATTGGAGAAAACTGGCAAATGAACCAAGGTATTGGGTGCAAATAACTAGAGAGGAAAAGGTGACAGAATGGGAAGATGCCAAGAATTTATTTGGGGTGCAGGTTACAGATTACCTTCCCTATCAAGGATTGATATCAGTGTATAGGCAAAGTGAAAGAAATGGGGGGTCCTAAATGAAAGACTAACACTGGTACAGTTTTTAGTAGAATCTAGAACAGAAGCTGCTGTTAAAAACGGAATAATTAATACAGCATATAAAATATTGCATGATAACTATACGAATCAATCAGAGGAGGTTAGTAACTATACAAATCAATCAGAGGAGGTTAGAAATGATTGGGAAGAGAGATTGGATAAGCAATTCACAAAGAAACAATGGGGAGATATGTGTATGTCTCCCAAATATGCAACAAAATCTAGAAGATTTAGGGTTTTTACTTGGAAATGTTTACATAGGTATTTTTGTACCCCAAATAGACTCCAGAGAATTTCTCATTAGGTGAACAACAAACAATGGAGGGGTGACGGGGAAGAAAGAGCTAGCTGGGAACATGTTTTCTGGGAGTGTAAGGAGTTAGCAGACTTTAAAGATTTTGTGCAGAATACTCTAGCAGAGATACTGGGTCAGCAAATTGATATATCTAGGGAAATGATTTTTCTGAACTACGATACAGAATCAGAATTGCCTAGACATAGTAAGGCATTGCGGGTTCCTATCACGTAGTCGAACTTTTATAAGTTCAAACCACATATGGTTGAGACCATAAGTTCGAATTTGTAAAAGTTTGAGCGTTTGAATGGAAATCTCCATAAGCGGTGGTTTTCATTTTGTTCAATGTGGTAGCAGGCGGTGTGGGGGGCAGAATCAGAATTGCCTAGACATAGTAAGGCATTGCGGGTTCCTATCATGTAGTCGAACTTTTATAAGTTCAAACCACATATGGTTGAGACCATAAGTTCGAATTTGTAAAAGTTTGAGCGTTTGAATGGAAATCTCCATAAGCGGTGGTTTTCATTTTGTTCAATGTGGTAGCAGGCGGTGTGGGGGGCTCAGGGGGGATTGCCCCCCCCCCATTTACAACAATTTATTTTGTTGTCCATTGTTTTGTTTTTTTCCATAGTCGAAGTTTTGTAACTTCGAACATAATGGTTCGACCATTAGGTGTTCGGAGTTATGGAACTTCGACTATGTGATATAGACCCAGGCATTGCTGAGTCTAATTATGGTGGCTGCTAAAAAAAGCAATTTCTATAAATGGAAATCAAAGTCTAAACCAACTGTACTAGAAGTAGTGAATATAGTAACAAGCATAAAACAACTGGAATTTAGATCTTTACCAAAGGGTAGCAGCAAATTACATAGGAAAAAAAAGGGAATTGTGGGAACAATACATACAGGGGAGGAATGAGATTTAAAACTAGGCAGGATTTGAATGAGCTATGTAATGTTTGACTGACAATGATTGGGTAGATTATAAGTGATGTATAATGTTTGCAACTAAAATGATGTCAGTATAGTTTGTGATGTAAAATGCTTGCAACTAGGATTGTTTCTGTGTGGTTTGTTTTCATTTTTATAAATGTATGATTGCCTATTTTGTAAATTATGGTTTAATAAAGATGTTTCTTGTTAAATATATATATATATATATATATATATGGTTTGAGATGTATAATGCTTGCAACTTACATTATGTCAATATGGTTTGCTTTCATTTATATAAATTTAAGATTGCCTATGTCATAAGTGATAATTTAATAAATATGTCTCTTGTTTAAAAAAAAAGCCAAGTGGGCAGTCATCCCCTTTGGGGGAATATTGGTAATAGATGCTTTCTGCTGCAGCCATCACTATCTAAATGATCCCTTATTATAAAATGTCAACTCACAGTTGCTTGCTGCATCCACCAATCCCCTACCACCAAAACAGCAAAATCATAGATAAATGTAAGAGTGGGAGGAGGGCTGTGTTTGTCAATAGCCAAATAGGGATGGGGGCTTTAGGAGATGATCTTGTAATCCGGTAATAGTGAGGAGGCCCTGCTAGACACTGAAGTCTTTGTTACATTTCGAACCTGGGATGAATAAGTATCACTGGATGAAGCAAATACATTAAGAAAAAATGTTCTATTTGTAATATTTATTTATATTTTTGGTAAAATCAGACCTGATAAGCTAATGACATTTTTCTTAGGGAAACCCAAGCTAAGCCACAAGATACATACTTATAACAAATTTCAAAGTAACCAATAAACATAAAAAGCACATATTTGAAAGGCAAGAAACAGATGAAGTACTTGGGAGAAAAATGAATACAGGGAGAACATGTAAACTACACCGTGGCTGTACTTGGTTGCCAGAAATAAACACTGAACTAAAAACTGACTAGTGTCAGTGGTCCAGCAGGTAGCACAATTGCCTTTGATGCAGAATGGCTTTGGATTCTGTTCCTGTATCAGGTAGATTGATAATTGACACTGCAGTGCAGCATAAGGATGTGCTGTACTCCTGAGTGTGTTGTCCTTCAGAACAGATGTTAAACTGAGGCCCCATCTGCTTGAGTTGGTGGTAGCTCTGGTGGATATAAAAAAAATCCCATGGAACCTATCAAAAAGAGTAGGGGAAGTCCCCTGATGCCCAGGCTAAATTCTCCATAGCAGTATAAGTACCACCTCAGGTCTCCCCTGAAAAACTGCCACTAGCCTAATGGGACTAATATGGTTAACAAAGGATAAATAAATAAAACTCTGCAGAAAGCATCAAGCACTTACCATTGTATGACTTTATTACATACAGCTTGAGCAACTTAAGTGGCTTTCTAGGAAGAATTGTAATACCAGAGATGTGTCGATGAAGGAATTAGATGACTATGCAGTAGAGGTGAGGGAGAGGTCAGCCAAAAGGGCATATACCGCATTATGTATAGGCTGTATAAATTTATGCAGATATCCATTTTCTGCCTTGCATATTTTATGGCCTCCTTGCAGAGAGCACTGGTGTCCTACTCACTCTCTCTGTGTAGTATGAATAACTACATACAAGAACAAACAGTCATAACTTCTATCCACTACAATGGGCTATGCAGATATCCACTTTGTGCCTTACATATATTATGGATTCCCCGCAGAGTGCACTGGTGTCCTACTCACTGTCTCTGTAAAAAATGAATAACTACATATAAAAACAGTTATAACTTCTACCCTCTACAATGGGCTCACCATTTTCATGAAGAACGTAGGATAAAGCCATAATGCAGAAGGATAATTTAGTTTGTCAATGACTGTGATATATAGCCATTAATAAAAGGGGACAGTAAACTCTGACAACTCTAACTGCTACCATACCATATATCATACCTCTCAACTGTCCAGATTTTTCAGAATGTCTAGTATACCCCTCCACTGTCCAGACTTTCAGAGAATATCCAGATTTTTGCCTCATATTTTTGGCCTATTTCTCATAAAATTGTGGTTTTCTGGTAAATCACTGACAAATCTTTGAGGACTGAAGTCATAAAATTTTGACAGACATTTGAGTTTCAAACTTCATACTCTTCAGAAAAATTCATGTTAATGCAAAAAGTACAGTTGTGTGAAATCTTACCATAACAGTAGATGTCTTTGCCTTCACCGCTGCAATATTCAGTACAAATGGGATTCCCTGCTGTGAAGCACACTGTCAGTCCAGTTTACCAAAGTCTACCATTGCTTTAAGGTATGCTGAACATTACCTACACACTCCTTTACGTAGTGTAGGGTATAAAGGTGATGTTCAGGCGTACCATCCTCAGAACTTGATTGCCTCAGTAGGAACAACAATCCAAGGAAAACCAAGGAGAACCTGCACCTCCAGGAAGGAAAAAAGACTAGGGGAGATGGAGAGAGGGAGTGAACACTGCAGTGGTGAAGGCAAGGACATCTACTGTTATGGTAAGATTTTACACAACTGTACTATGTCCTTACATTCACCGCTGCAGTATTCAGTACAAATGGGAGAGTACCAAAGCTCAAGAAGAAACTTGGGAGGAGGAAGCCATAGCACAGCCCTCTAAAAAGCCATGAAGAATGGCATCAGCAAAACCAGCTCTAGCTCTGGGGATACCACCCAACTGGTAATGTTTGGTAAAGGTATGCACAGAAGAAGCCATAGCTCTAGTAGAATGGACCTTTACAGAAGAAGGAAGGTTCTTGCCATGAAAAGTTAACAACAGGAAATAGCGTTTGAAATCCAAGTGGAAATAGTTTGCTTGGAAACTGCCAAACCTAAAGACCTAGGATGAAATGAAACAAACAACTGGTCAGATTTCCTGATAGTGTTAGTTTTATCCAAATAAAATCTGAACTGTCTATGCACATCTAAGGTATGCAACACCCTCTCACTGTCAGATTGCGAAGAGGGGAAAAAGTAGGCAAATTAAGACTGATTAAGTGACAACTCTTTAACCTCCTTAGGCATGAAAGAAAGATTAGTACACAAGGACACCCTGTCCTCATAAAATATCAAAAAAGGAGGACAAGCCATAAGGGCTTGCAATTCAGACACCCATATGACAGAAGTAAGAGCTAACAAAAGAACTGTCTTCCAAGAACAACGTTGCAAGGAAGCTGAAACAGCAGGCTCAAAAGGAGCCTGAATCAATTTTTCCAGAATGAAATTAAAATCCCAGGGAGGAGGAACAGATTTCCTGGGAGGTCTAATATTAAGGACACCTTTAAGAAATTGCTTAGCTTCAAATCTAGAAGCTAACGGGGGAATTAAAGGCAGACAAGTAGAAAGAGCTGATAAGTGGGCCTTACTGGAAGAATAGGCCAAACCAGCATTGAGCAACTCACACAAATAAGAGAGAACCAAAGGAACATCAACAGAAAGTGGGTCCAGGTCACAAGAAAGACACCAAACAGAAAACCTCTTCCATTTAGACAAGTAGGATTTCCTAATAGTAGGTTTCCTGGCCTCCTTTAGGACCTGCAGCACATTCTCAGAAAAAAGATGTCTTTGAGGGATCAAAACCCTATCACCTACCATGTCAGTTGAAGCGTGGACTGGTAGGGATGGATGAGAGACCCTTGTCTAGTGTGAGGAGATCCACCCTGTGAGGTAACTTGTGATGATTGTCCTTGGCTAGATGCAGAAGTAGAGGGAACCAGTGTTGTCGCAGCCAAAAGGGAGTCACCCACAAGATTTTGGGAACATCCTGCTAAATCTTAAACAGGACTCTCGGAATGAGAGGAAGGGGAGGGAATGCATAAAGAAACATCCCCTTCCAAGAAAATGACAGGGAGTCCACCTTCCATACCAGAGGACCTGGGACTCTGGCACAAAACAGAGGAAGTTGTCTGTTCAGAGGGTAGGCAAAGAAATCTACTTGAGGGGTACCCTACTAGTGAACAATGTCCAGAAACACATCCCTGTGAAACATCCATACGTGGGATTGAGTGAGGGACCTGGTCAGATTGTCTGCCACAATGTTCTGATCTGAAGGAATATAAACTGCCTGAAGAGTCACTTGATAGCCAGATCCCATACCAGAAGTGGCAGCCAGCAAAGACGGTAAGATCTTGTACCCCCGTTTGTTGATATACCACATAACTGTGGTATTGTCTGTGAACACTTTGAGAGGCCCCAGAGAGAAGAGAGGATGAAAGGCCTGTAGAGCCAGCATAAGAGCTCTCATTTCTTTGATGCTGATGTGTTCCATCTGCTGACGAGGCGACCACACCCCCTGAACCCTCAGGGAGACAAATGTTGCCCCCCATCCCACATCTGAAGCATCTGTGAACAGATCCTGAGGGAAGAGGAGGTTGAAAAGGGAGCCCTGGATTCAGAGACAACTGCTGAATCCACAACAGAAGTTATTTTTTGAGACATGGTTGAACAGGAACTGCAAAGTCTACAGGATGTGCATGCTAAAGACACAGAGACTTCAGAAACCACTGGAACTTCCTCATGTGGAGTTTGGCCAGAGGGAGCATCGGAATGGTGAAAGCCATGAACCTCAGAGCTCTCAGAAACTTCCTGGCTGTAATGGAGGCCAGGGGAAGAGTCTGAAAGAAAGAAATGAGAATTATGGCCTTTGGAGGAGGCAGGAATGCCAGCATTGGCACCATTTGAATCCTGCAACCCAGAAAGACATGATCCTGAGAAGAGTCAGGGAAGACTATTTGAAGTTTATTGTGAACCTGAGGCTCTGAAGAAGAGAAATGGTAAAACAAAGATTTTGCAAAAGGACCTGTGGTGATGATGCCTGAATCAGCAGGTCGTCCAAATAAGGAAAGATATGGATCCCTTGAAGCCTGAAAAAGCAATCACAGGAGCGAGGCATTTGGTGAATACCCTTGGGGCAGTAGAAAGGCCAAACGGCAAAGCACAGAACTGAAAATGCCAGAAAGCAACAGAGAAATACAAAAATCTCCTGAAAAGAGGATGGATTGGAATATGGAGATAAGCATTCTTGAGATCCAGAGACACCAGAAAGGCCTGAGGGAGCAAGAGAGGAAAAAGGGACTGAAGGGACAACATCCGAAAGGAAGGCACCTTCAGAAAGGTGTTCAGATGGGAGAGGTCTAGAATGGGTCTCCAAGTACCTTCTTTTCTGAGCACTAGAAACATTCTTGAATTTCAAAACCCTTTCTCCCTTTGGGACACAGGCACCTCTTGAATAGTACCCTGAGACAAGAGGTCTCGAAGAACCTCTGGGAAAAAAGGAAGTTGTTCCTGAGGAGGCCAAAGAATGCCCACAAAAGGAGGGCGAGAAATCCAGACCATGAATTACCCCCGCTGAATGACTGACAGAACCCAAGATTCCTGGCTGATACGGAGCCAAACAGGAAAAGAAAGAGAAAGGTGAAGGGAAAGAGGAATGTGGCTGAGAACAGGTGGATAGTCAGATGGCAACTGGTTTGTCAGGAAAGGAAGGCTTTAGAATCCCTGCAGTCTGAGTGGCCTTAGCAGGAGGAGTCCATTTGCCACCCTTTTTACCTTTATAAGGACTGCGAGATTCCCTATGAACAAAGGCTGTTTGGTGGTAGTTTCACTGAAATTTAGGCAGAGGAGAAAAAGACATGTTTAAGCTTCTGCAAAGCTTTCCCCTTGACCTGAAGAGACTTTAATAAACTATCAGCCACTTCCCCAAACAAAAGTTTATTATCTAGAGAAGCATCCATTAACTTATCCTTAATATCAACGGGTAAAGGTTGAAACCGAAGCCAAGAATACCTACTCAGAACAGAACCAAAAGCAGCAGCCCTAGAAGAGGCATCTACTGCATCATAACTACATTTGACAGAAGGACGAACTACTTGAGAGGAAACCCCTAGCAAGGAAAGAGCAAAATATTTACTCTCAGAGTCTGGAAGATCAGAAAGAAGCTGACAAGCCTGAGAAATAAGAGCCAACACATACCTAGAGATATGGGTCTGCTAATTAATAGCCCTAAATGCTAGTGTAGCCGAAGTATAAACCTTCTTACCTAGCCTATCCATAGTTCTACTGTCTTTGTTGGAAGGCAGTAACTTGGACAAAGGAAGCAACTGAGATGGCTTATCAGAAGCTACAGACACCACAGAGGGATTAGCAGCAGGACATTTAAACAAAAAGGAACAATTCTCAGGCACCCTGTAAAACGTATCAGACTTCTTGGGAGCTTTAGAGGCATTGGAAAAAACATCCAATAAAGCAGATAAGACAGGAGGAATGGCCACAGGTTGAGGAGATTCCATCTGCAGTAACTCATAGTACCTCTTACGGATATATGAAACCTGGGCACTTTAAAAATTCCAACATCCTAGAGATTGTGTCCCCAAAAGAAATTTCCTCAGAAGGATTATCTAGAGTATGAGAGTCCTCCTCCTCAGACCTGTAGTCTAAAGGAGAAAGAATCTGGGTAGAATAAGCAATGGAATTATCATCAGAATCCACCTCGGAAGAATTCACTTCCTGGGCCTTTTAGGGAAGAAGAGGACAAAAGAGGAGCAGGAACCAAAACACCCTGAGGAGGTCTCAGTGACAGTAAAGGATTAAATAACCCCTGAGTAAAGGCCTGCCCCTCACTTTTTTGGATCCCTAAGAGCAGAACAAACATGGTTAGTTTTCGGTTTCTTTTTTAAGGGGACATCCGTCCTAGAAACCTGAGAAGGCCCTGACTCAGGATGGTATTCCACAACTGTAGTAGGAACTTCTTCCCTGTAGAGAAACTGCGGATCCCCTCTAGACCCCTCGGAAACAATCAACAGTGGTTCCCTCTGAATGCCAGAAACTGATCCCTGCAAAGCCTCGTTAGACGTGCTGCCTGCCAGATCCTCACTGACCACCAACCCAGATGGGGTAGATGAATCTGACAATACAACCAGGCGAGTTTCCGGGTTTGTAATAACCTCGGGAGAAACTCCTGGCAGAAGCTGGACAGTGGAAGATTCCAGCCTTACCTTATGCACCTTTTCTTCCCTGATGGCTGACCCTCGGGGCAGGAAATTCGATCCATAGCATCTGCAGCAAGAGGCTTAAGATGCTGGTTCTCGAAGATACAAAGAAAGGGAAGAAAGCCTACTACGAAGAGTTTTAGGGACAAACTGAGCAAGATGTACAGTCATGAGCAGCACCCATGCAAAAAATACATTTATTGTGGCAGTCTTTATGGGGAATCAGTCTCCCACACTGACATTTACTCTTCCTGGATGACATTAACCCCCCACAGCACAAAACAATAAGAAAAAGAACAAAAAATCCAACTGGGTACTTATCTGCAACTGTGAGGACTTCAGCAAACAGGAGTAATCATTGGAAAGCCAACAAAAAAATGGATGGAGGTAATAAACTGATGGTTAAAAACAGCATTCAGACTGGCGGCAAAGAAGTCCCGAGGATAGTATGCCTGAATGTCACCTTTATGCCCTACACTACACAAGGAGTGTGTAGGTAATGCTCAACGTACCTTAAAGCAATAGTAGACTTCGGTAAACTGGTCGGATGGTGGGCTTCACGGCAGGGAATTCCATTTGTACTGAATATTCCAGCGGTGAATGTAAAGACATCCTGTAATTCTATCAACTTTGTAAGTTTGTAAGTGCAATTTTCCCTATTTTTTGGCCTCTGTCCCCCCATTATTTATGTCTTTGTTCAGATTTCTTGCTCTAACAGGTTGACAGGTGTGATGTCTAGAATTTTGTCTCATATTTTTAGTCTGTTTCTCTTTTAAATGTGTGGTTTTCTAGCAAATCACTGGGAACTGAAGTTAGTAAATAATGGCATACATTTAAGTTTCAGACTTGTATCCTTCACAAAATGCATGCTAACACAAATTCTGTTAATCTAGCAACTTTCTAAGCAATATTTAAAATCTGTTCCTATTTTTGGATCTTTGTCCTCCGTTACTTAAGGCTTTGTCCAGATTTCTTGCACTACGAGGTTGGGAGGTATGTGCATACATTAATGGATCACTTGTTGCAGAAATACTACAGAACGGGAAGCTACATTCAGTTTTTGAGGTACATCACCCATCCATCCCGGTGAGGAGATACTGTCAGACACGTGTCTATAAAGAAATCGGTGCATGCCGCACGTTTCTGTTATATTTGCTTCCCTCACAACAAAACAGGGCATATCAGGCCTAACAACAGCGCTCTGCATTACATTTCAGAATTATAGTTTGACACACATATATGCGTGTGTTAAGCGTGCACCGAGATGACAAACACATGGTAAAGAACACCAAAACAGATAGCAAGGAGATAAATACTCAAGACCCTTCTAACGGGTGTGCCGTAAATACCTTTGCTCGGAAAATAAACTGTGCTTCGAGGGCTGCACTTCCAGCAACGTGTTTTGGTTGCCCGGGCAACAAACCACAAATCTAATTACACAGAAACACACATACTTGCAAGCGGACAAAACGTTTTTTTTTCTTTGCCCGATATGCTCAAAATTGATTTATCTCTCGAATTTCAGATATTTTATTAAAATTAGCTTCCCATGACACGTTTCATTATTTGGTCTTTATTAAACCTTTCACCACTGAGTTTTTTTTCCATATAACTCGTGTAATTGGTAGTGATTCTACTAAATATAGTATACAAACGGGTAATAGCTGCAGCTTCTACAAAGTCTTTCCACCTTCAGTTAGGGTTGCCACCTTTTCAAATGGCCAAAGTGGGACATTTTCGGTACAAACATCAGATTTTACAGTCCGACACATACCCACAGTCAGTACAAAGGATAGAACTTAACCTTTTTGCCTAAATAAAAGCTTATTACTGTAGCATTTTAGTTGTTTATTCTGTTTCTTATAACATTTAGGTATTTTAGATATAGAATAACTGTTTTCTACAACTATTACATAAAATATAGTAAATAATTTTGTCCTAAAATCTCAGGACATTTGCCATTTTTTAATTTTTTGTCAGGACACAACTGCCTAAAGAGGGACTGTCCCTCGCAAAGTGGGACAGGTTGGTAACCCAGTTAGCATACATTATTAACTTATGCATTCCTTTAAATATAATGTCTGTACAAAAACTGCCACACCAGATATGGCGTCCACATAATGTTCCATGTTACCCGACGCAAAATTATCTATTTGCAGCCCACTGATCTCTCACGACTGTTCCACCCATAGTACAGATCCCGCGCCGGAACGAGAGTTGTATCTTATTGGCCAGAAAAGTTTATGTTTACTCGTGATCATACTGAAGTTTTGAAACGTGCAGGCGGGAAGCAGCTCATTTTAAAAATCCAGACTGCAGTATAATGTTTATGGGGGTTGACTAAATGTCGTGGCAAATAAATAAGTTTATTTAAAAGTCAGTTGCATTCATTTTCTAAATATGGAAATGAGACACTAAATCCGACTAACACTGTCACTCTCTACATCAGGCATGTGAATGTGTCAAAACATTTACATCAAACGGAGTAGTGTCTGATTTCAGTGGCAAAGCTGTACCTGTACTACCTGTCGCGCTACTGTCCCTAATTTTAAGGACGTTCCCAGTATCGGCTAAACGTTTTGCTGTGTTCCTAATAAGATTAGCGTAAATGTCTCTAGAACTGTACTGCTCGTAGACTGACTTGGATTACGTGGATTGTTTTAGAGAAACGACACCAAACATTGTCAGATTTCTGAATGCATAAACAGTTAGTGAATACTTTTAAATAGAAGGAAATGTACTAATGTACAACTAAAACATCCACGTTACATAGAAAACTAATTTATATGACAGTTGTGGCATCTATCACGGATGACGCATCTGTATAGAGCACCAAACAAAGACAAAAACTCTTATTTTTAAGAGTTTTCACTTCAGGTTTTCATTAACTGCTCATATATATCGAGGAATCTGACGTTATAATTATGGACGATAATGGAGAACGCAGTGTTTCTCCGTAGCTGTCACGACGTTATAGTAGTAACATAACATGTCAGTTGCTGCTGTAACATTCTCGCAGTTTTCTCCCCTTTGGCTGTTTAGGATGCTGTTTTAAAACACTCCTATACTGTCAGTGAATGCATACCAATAGTAGGAGATTTCGCCTCGTTTAGTTTGTCTCTTAAGTAAAGTAACCGTCTGTCAGAATGTAAAGAAGGATTAGCACTAATATAACAAGGCGGACATCCAATAGACACAGATGTACCCAACGAGAACAAGTACTTGCTGCAGTGGCCCTAATTTTTGTGCAGTTGTTCACACATCATTTTTGTCTTTGTCCAGAAATATTGAGAAAAGAAGTTGAGATGTATTGCTTGTTTTACTCTGTTTCAAAGAAACTTATCTGCCTAAGGAAAGGATAGTCCACCTCAATAAAAGCAACATTTATTATTGATAATTTCTGTTGTTGTTGCTAACCTTTACTGATGCTTATAGTTGCTCGCAAATATATTCTTTATATCTTTTTATTGAATAAATTAAATGAATACCTTACAAAGGAGTGCTTATGCAGCAGCTGGTGGCTAGCCTATTACGGAGAATGAGTCGACCTTTTGTATGGACACATTTCAGCATTCTGGAATCTGGACCAATCATTGCACAGACCCTTAAAATGTAGAGCAGAGGGAAATAAAAGAGGAGCATTTTCTTAGCTTAACAGTACATGTTCTTTTTCCCACCAGAGCCGGCTTTAGCAACTCTGGGTCCCAATATGGACCATTTTGGTGGGTACCTCAACTGACCACACCACCTACCACCCCCACCCTCTGGCCTCCTGGACTTCAGATGATTTCATATTAGGTATCATATATACATGCCGTTAACAAACATTAAAAACAAAATAATATCTTTATTATGGGCCAGATTCAATAAAGTGTACACTTTTCTGATTGAACAGACAACCCAGACATAACACACACCTTCTTCCTCCTAAATTGTTTTCCTACTGATATTCTTGCAGCTTTAAGTATTGTCAGGGATTCATAAAGGTTACCACAAAGTGGAGACTACATGTACACAGTGTAATCTTTCTGAGTGCCTAGAAAGCACAAAATGTTATTAAATACATACCGTGTAGGCTTTATTGCATATGGCCCTATATTTTTAAGTGCACACAAACAAAGCATTAAGCAGACCATGCTTCTCTGAAGTAAGCTCAACTGAAACATGAAGCCTGGTAAAATCCTTTGCCTAATGAGTCTCCATGCCCAATGTGCTTGGATGACAGAAGTCCTGACAACTGAGTTAATGGGGATGGGCTTGATGGGTGTGTGAGATGGGAGGCCAAAAGGAGCATTAAAATGTTCTAACATCATTTATATATTTGCATGTCATAGTACCCCTTTCTTTTTTAAGAGTTGAACTGCTGAAATCCCTTGCCCAGTTAATTTTCATACCTTGCTGCAGTTGTAAAACTGACGAACTTTCTCAGAATGATTAATAATAATAAATCATTATCATCATCATCTCCTCCGGTATCTCCGTAGAAAGGCATTGCTCACACACCTCCATAATTACACCTATTTCTGAAGGTTAATTTTGCTAAACCAGGTATGTGGACTAGTTCTTCGAGATCACTTCCAGCCATAACCCAGGTCACAAGAGCAACAGCAAAGATTACATGCAGAGAAACCTTGTGGTAGCCAATAAGCAGCATGTTTTGGCAAGTGGGAATAAATCAGAATGCCTTAAGGAAACCCACGTGGATGTAAAGAGAACACACAAAACAGCCATTTTTTCTGCTTTCTGCAGCACACTTCTAAGCAAAACTCTTCCTTAATCCAGCCCAACCATTTCTATCTCTAAGGTTTAATTTGCCTGCCATTCATTTTTGTATGTGACACTTTGGTATCCTTGCAGTACCTTTATGAGTCAGATTGTTTCTGTTAATGATTTCATGCTTTAGTCAAGTGGAATCATTTTCCTCTGTCTCCCTCTACTTAATATACACACATTGTATTTTACTCCTGTTGGATTATTTTGTTCATATCTGCAGCAAATGCTTTTCTGCCATACTGTTCTAGTGGCAACATTCTAAGTCTTGGTGATTAAAAGTTACCTCACATCACAGTATCTGTTCATTTTTATTAATTTTTTTTGCTTGTACTTACTAACATTTGTTTTCATACTACCCAAGGCTGGCTATCGCACAGTTATTTTTTTTATAATTATATTAACTAGGAACTAGTTGTATACCCCAGGTCAGCAAGGGAAGCAAAAGAAACCCAGCCCCACTCTCAATCTTCATATTAATCTTCATATTACAAATGGTCTAGTTATCTTCTGCAAAAGTAACTGGAATGATACACAAAACCGGATGGTTAATGTGACAGTTTTGGGCTGAAAACTCTGTTGATTATTCAGTGCCGGAAATTTACTAAGAAGAGCAGCTAACACTGTTAGCCATACTAAACATTAGAGCAATGAATGACAGGAAAAGTGGTCCTCTCCACTGATAAGACTCATAGCTACTGCAGACGCAATACTATGAGTAGGGAAATGCCTTGCTCTTGGCTGTAGTGATTCTTGTGCAAATCTTGTGGGTCAGATAAGACATAATGATCCTGCCACAGTTCAGAGCGAAGTCTTATTGGACTAAACAGGTCCAACTGGCCTAAGGTTAGCCCTGTATCCCTCTATAGTTAGGGATAGAAAATATTTGTATAGGCTTAGCTTAATTATTCACTACGGTATGCTCTCATAACTAGGTCAGACGTTATGAAGAAATCTGTAAATCTACAAGGGAAAAGGCTATATCTGAGGGTGGGCTAAATCATAGCAATTGAGAGAGAGATGATCTTCAGTAACCTGTAGATCTTAGAAATTTAGGACTGCTCAGCTGATAAAAGTTTCTCAGGCTGCAAGACACCCTTCTTTCCCATCAGTCACAGACAGCTTTCTTAGCAATGTCTTCATTATGTGAAAAAATTGGTTTAGAAAAAGTGGCTTCATATCACTTTTTTTGAAAAGAAAAAAATGTGATGAAAGTCATTTTAAGTTTTTTTCTTTTTTTCATTAGACTTTCTTAAGTTTCTACCACCACAAGTGACAATATGTTTTGCGTGGAAAGCACTTTTTTGTCAGTGTTGGTCCCATACCCACCATCGACACTGACTTTACTATTGAAATTTGCTGCAGTAGGGCATTCTGCTTCCTGATAAGGAATATTGCACTGTTTAAGGTTTAGCACAGTTGTAGTCACTCCATGTGTCTTGGGTTTAGTAATGGACTAGATGGAAAAGGAAGGCTTTGGAAAGTTCCCCTTCCTCTGAGGTTCTTCATCATTCTTTATGGCCCCAAAAGGTTGGCAGACTCATCAGAAACACATAAAGTCTACATACAAATCATAAGCTAGAAACTTCTTCCAAATGAGTAGCTGGATAATGAGGAGAAGGACAACTCCCTTGATTCATCTTTAGATGTTACCAAATTTGCAGAATTCCTTCTGATTACACATCAGAGGGGTGGGCCTTCTGATCTCAATTCTTGATTCTAAAAAGGCCTTTTGTCCTTAGTCCTCCTATATGGTCCTCCCCTGGTTGGCATTTTTGGGTGCAACCAAACTTGATTGGGATAACCCTGAATGTAGTGGCCTGTGTGCTCACAAAGGTGAAGTGGATTCTCTACCCTCTGACTGAGTGGTTTGGGCACAGACTCCCAAGCCAAAAAATCACTTGTGTTAGCAGCAGCCATTTGTAGGGCTTCCACTATTTATAGCCCTGCTTTCTATTCCTCAGATAAGAAATTCAGGGATATTGACACATCTAGAAGCTATTATTGGCATTTACCACTCTGTTCCTGTTGGTACTTAGTTTTCTGGGTGCTGATTTTGTGTTAAATAATTGTTTTCTGTAATCCTAACAACCTTATGATCCTAATGGCTTATAATGCAGTAGAAAAACTTTAAAGTAGCAGGATCTGGCAGTATCATGTGCTGGCAGTTCTGTCTGCGCTTAACTCAGGTCATAAAAGATCTCAAGGTGATCTTCTTAGACTTTCCCTTTAAGGGGCATCCAGCAGGATCTATATCAATAGGAAGGGTTACAAGGGCAGTAGATAGTGGCCGTGCAGTACACATGGCATGTTTTGACATGGCTAATGCCTTCAACACCATTTCCCATGCTGGCACCATACAGAAGCTAAATGCTTAAAAAAATCAACTAAAAAATGGCAAGATGGAAAGTTCAGGCTGAAAGACAGACTCCACACAGTGCAAGTTGCAGGTGCCTCATGAAATTTGAAAGTGACCAGTGGTATTCCTTAGGACTTGGTGCTGTGACCTTTCCTATTTGGTCTTTACTTTTCAGATCTCCAAGTAGAGAGCCAAGACCTCTGGCTAGCAAAGTTTGCAGATGGCTGTAAACTCTAGTTGTTGTTAAGTAACCCAGTGATGCTCAAACCTTCCAGAACGACCTCTCAGTAGTAAATTCTTGGTGTACTAAACATGAGCTCAAACTAAGTGCTAAAAATTGTAGTATCATCACCTTTGTTAGACAACCCTCTCTCCTCATCACACTGTATTGACAACACACCCCTATAAAATGAAAATATAGTCAGGGACCTAGGAACCTGGGATGATATTTCCTTTTCTTTCGACCATCACATGATAACGGTTGTCAGAAAATCCTTTTACTTAGTACAGCTAATTGCCAAATGAATATTTTCAAAGTATAAATATGTAATCACTTCCTTATATTCAGCATTGATCAGACCAATTATAGAATATAGCACCTCCTTCAGGATGTACCTCACAAAACATATCAAACAATTGGAAGGACCTCAAGGGTGCAAAAAAAAAAAACAAAAACAAAAAAGATCACAGGCCTATAATCCTTGGGTTGTTGATAAATACTGGGAGCTCTATCCCTCTATTTAGTGTTTTATAAATGTTTGAGGATATCTCTGTCTTGCCTCCTACATTATTAGCAACCCAGTTGTTCTGGAACTGCTGGAACACTGCAATTCCAATGGCTCCACCGGTACTAGAACCAGGGACCTAAATCTTCTTGCGGAGGGACAGATTTATAATTCAATGCCTACCAACCATCTGAAATAAACTGCCACTGCATGTTAAGCAGTGTCACTCACTATCTTCCTTTAAACATAACCTAGGTGACTAGATGGACATTTACAAATTTACTCTGGGATTGACTGGCATGGCCCTGATGAAGAAAGAAGATGTGGACTGAAGGAGGGTACTGGCATGGTACAAATGGTCATAAGACTCAACAGTCTTAGAATATCTATGAATCTAAATATAACCTGTCACAGTCACCAAACTCAGTGAATATCAGAACTAGAGAGAGAAAGAGGACTGTGTGATATATGATGGGAAAGGGAGGTGCATGTCAGCTATGAAAGATCCGTCTGCTAAGAAGTCCAATCACTTGTGTTGTAAGTCCTTTTAGTAACTGAAGAGGGACCTTTTTCTCCCAGATTTGTCATCATGGTAGGTAAATGCCTTTCATTTACTCAAGACCTGAGTGTACTTTCCTTAAACCAAATAATTCTGTAGCCACCATTGGCCCATTCTGGAGAATAAGAAAATGTGAAAGCTAGTAAGTAATGCATTTATATACTCAGACTTTTTTAATGTATAATGCAGGCTAGTATATAGAGTCGTCACAGCACCTGATTTTTGTCCCATTAGCAGCAGAAATACTATTAGGAGTTGTTCCATGGTTCACAGAATCTTTTTCACTTAAGTTTCTAAACCCATCCCCTTACAGGTTGCATTACAAATAACCTGATCTGGGTAGTCTTCTCTGCCATTTCATTTTTTCCTCACTGCTCAGCATGAACAAAGCTGAAATTGCTATTCTCTCAATATGATTTACAGAATTTATTTTTTTCATACTGTTTCTTATTTTTTTTCCCATTTTATGAATAAATATTAGCTTGGCTTCTTTAGATTAAAAGGTCTTGATGGAAGCAAATTTTAACTATGGATTGACATGTGTAACATTTTGTTTAGTGCCTAAGGGTAATATCTGATTTTGTTTTTGCTGCATCTGTTTTGATAACACTGCAGAAAGCAGATTAATTATCCCTCTAGAAGACAATTTGTTGTCCAGGATAGTTTTCAAAACAAAATGGAAGGCTAGCAAAAAAGTTTCCAAAACAAAATGGAAGGAAAACAAAAAACCTCACTGTGAAGACACATGAGATGAATCAGTGTAGCAAGTTCTTGTAGTTTTGGTGTCCTGAGTGCATCTACCACCTTCTTATCCTTCAGTTGATCTTAGGATCTGCAAGGGGTCATCCAAGTTCACTAGGTCCCTTCTACAGAGGTCCAGCTGGCTTCCCCTGCTTCAAAAATTTTCTTCATTCAGTGATTATCTCTCCAGACCAGCTTTACTTACAATAGCCACTAATGTCCCACTCACTAAGTTGAATAAGGAGAAAGTAACAGTCAGCTGCCTGTCGGGTGCCAGGATCTGCCACATAATGCACACATCAGGTCCCTCAACAACAGGTACAAATATGACTCTGTCATTGTACACGTGGGTGTGAATGACTTGAGACGTACCTCCCTGGACTACATGAAAAGAGACATGGAGGAGCTCTCAGATTATGTAACCCAGGCAGGTATGACCCTA
Source organism: Protopterus annectens (assembly GCF_019279795.1). Lineage (NCBI taxonomy): Eukaryota > Metazoa > Chordata > Ceratodontiformes > Protopteridae > Protopterus > Protopterus annectens. The sequence goes on from NC_056733.1 coordinate 1,465,449,156, forward strand.
GCCCTGAGCAGCATTCTACCATTACCCAGAATGATACCACAGTGCAAGCAGAAAATGATTGATTTCAACAACTGGCTAAGTTTCTGGTGTCATTCTAAAGGGATCCAGAATCTGTCTGCCTGGGATGACATGACTGACAGACCTCGATGCTTTGACAGAGATGGTCTGCATCTGTCACCCCTGGGCTTCCGGATACTGGCCAAGGCTCTTGCCACCCCTTATAGTGCCTTTTTTAGGTGATGCTCCAAAGACCAAGTTACCACCATAACAGCTACAAACAAATGCAATCTGAGGGTTATGTTGCTCAACTCTAGAAGCCTAAATCTCAAAATGCACTTGCTCGAAGCACTCCTTAAACTGGAGAACATCGACATTTGTGCTGTAACAGAGACCTGGTTCAAGGCAGCAGAAAGCACCCCTGCACTACCAGGCTATAACTCATTCCACACCTTTCGGCCCCAGAACTTGGCTCCAAAGGCGGTGGTGTTTCCATATTCATAAAGGATGCACACACCTCCAGACTGGTAGCCCAACATAACACATCAGAGATACTTCAGGTGCAGCTAACATTGGGTAAGACAGTGATTCAGGTCGTAGCCTGTTATAGGTCCCCAACCATGTCCCAAGACTCACACTCCACATTCCTAAGCACCCTGGAGAATATTAGGGTCCAGCCTAACACTCTTACACTGGGTTACTTCAACTACCCCCCATTAACTGGGAAAACTACTTTTGCTCAACGCTTCCTGGAATTCATTAATTCCAGTGCCGTGGACCAGTTCATTCTTACCCCCACTAGAGGTAGCAACATCCTTGACCTGGTCATTACTAACATGGGTGACCGTTGCTCTACACCAGTAGTCAACTCCTCCCTGGTTAGATCTGACCGCAAACTAATCACCTTGGAAATCCACATCCCTCCCACTCCCCCACCTCCGCAAAGGTAACCACCATGAAAAACTTCTCCAAAGCTAACTTTGAGCGCCTAAAAAACAGAGGTGGCTAACTTCACGGCACCCATGCAAATGGAGAATAGTTGCATGACCATCGAATTATACACCAATGCACTGTACAAGCACATACACAAATGCATGGATCTCGCCATACCCAATAGAACCAAAATGCTCTCCTCCAAAAGGAAGCCAATCTGGTGGTCCCCTGCCATAAACAAACTCTACAACAGAAGGAGAAAACTGATGCAGAATAAGCTGAAGTCCCAAGACTGGAAAAACTTCCTTATCAGCCTCAAAAAAAAGTTGAGATCCCTCATCAAATCCTCTAAAGCTAGCTATGAAAACAGAATTGCAGCAGATAGTAATGACAAACACAAGGCCTTCTACAGTTATGTAAAGAATCTCCATGGCAATACCCAGATTTGCTCTAAGCTACTGCACAATGGTACCTCCTATACCAAGCCAACAGATATTGCCAGTATACTGGCTGACAGATACAGTTCCAACTTTACCCCCCCAAAGGACCAATCACAATATCAGTAGATTGCCAGGCAGCCAGTATTACTGCTGCACAGGTTAAAACAGCACTGTCCAAGGCCAAGAATACAGCTTCTATGGGACCTGACAATATCCCTAGCTGTGTTCTACATGAACTACAGAGTGAACTGGTACCTTACCTGTGTGCCCTGTTCAGTCATGGCCTCACCTCAGGCTTTGTCCCTACCGAATGGCGCACTGCTATAGTCATCCCTCTCCACAAAGGAAGAGGGACTACAGACCCTGGGAACTATCCCCCCATTAGCCTGACAAGTCTGATATGCAAAGCTATGGAATGCATCATCATAGACCTAATAAACAAGGATGTTGGGAATATCCAAACTTTGGCTCCCACAATGTTTGGCTTTGTGAAGGGTAGATCATGTATGCTCAACTTGGTCGACTTCTTTGAGTCAGTCACCAGAGCTGTGGATGAAGGCAAGGTGGTTCATACAGCCTACCTTGATCTAGCCAAGGGCTTTGATACCATTCCCCACTCAGGAATCATAGAAAAACTTACTAAGCTAGGCATCAACCCCTATATCACTAGGTGGGTTGCAAACTGACTCACAGATAGAACCCACAGTGTGAAAGTAGATGACTCCAAGTCAGACTGCCGACAAGTCACAAGTGGAGTCCCACAAGGATCAGTCCTGGGTCCTCTCCTGTTTGGTATCTACTTCTCAGAAGTCCAGACCAACACGAAGAAACTCTGGCTGACAAAGTTCGCAGACAATTGCAAGTTGAGAGCCATTATTAACTCCCCAAGTGATGTTGATATCCTACAGAAAGGCCTCACTGAGACCAATGACTGGTGTCAGAACCATGGGCTTAAGCTCAAGGCCAAAAAATGTGTTGTCATTCCCATTGGGAAAAACACGGTTCCAATGAATTACCACATCGATGGTAGTCCACTGAACACAGAAGGCGTTATAAGAGATTTGGGAACACAGGTTGACAGTAACCTCTCTTTTGACCACCACATTGCAACTGTGGTCAGAAAGTCCTTCTATGTGGCACATCTCATTACTAAGGGTTTTGCATCCAGGAAGAAAGAGGTCATTGTCTCCCTCTACTCTTCCCTCACTAAGCCAATCATTGGGTACAATGCCCCATTTGGCATGTACCTCACTAAACACCTGCAACAACTGGAGAGGCTGCAAAAGTACCTCACAAAGAGGAACCTAGGCCTTAAACACTTGTCCTATATGGACAGATTAAAAAAAACTCCAACTGTTCTCTGTCTCATATCGCCTACTTAGAGTCGATCTCTGCTTGACTTACAAAGCCATGTCTGACCCAGCTCTGTTAGAAATGCTACATCTAAAGAAATCCCAATCCCTCCACACCACACACTCCAAAGACCTCAACCTCATTACTACAATCAACCAAACTTGCTGGAGGGAAGGTTCATAACTCAGAGAATGCCCATGCTATGGAATAGACTTCCCATACATGTCAAACAGAGCACCTCACTGGCCCTCTTCAAGAGAAATCTTGATGAGTGGATGGGAAATAGAAAATTCACCCAGGGGATCACTCCAGTGGCTCTACTCGACAGAGGCACTGGGAACTAAGGTCGGGTGGCACAATGCCAGGGTAATCTTATGGGTTAGGCTTGTAAAGGCTTCAGGGCCATTGGACTAGTACACACCTATGAACCCATGAACCTATCTGTATTAACTCATCACATTTTAAACTTTATCATGAGTTTGCATAAATTAACAGAGAGGAAAACAAAACATAGTAAGTTTGCATGTTTGTAATAAATGTGGAGTAGGTTTGTTTTTGTTGTCATGCACTGTACAACAATCTTTCCTTCCCCTCTAATATTACATAAATTGCTCATTCCCTGACTTCTCCTCCTGAACATTATTCTGCATGTATTTTTCTCAAAGATTCCATTTAATTGTATGACATTTTTCTGACCCTTTTTTAAAAATCCCACATCCAGTTCTTTTATCTCCTTTACAAGAACTTCCATCATGTTTGGTACAGATTTTGATTTCTATGTTCTAGTAATTGCTTTTTTGGCAACAAATACTATTAAACTTAGAAAGGCTTTACTGTGTTTAGGCAATTCAGAGCCTATATCACAGCTCAAAAGAATAATTTCTTTAGTTGCAACCATTTGTTCCTCCCGATATTACCATTAAAGTATTCTGCAGAGATTTTTTTTTAGAATATGGCAACTTTTTCCACGCCCAAAAACATGTTCTCATTTACTTCTCTCTTCTCCATCTCACATGACTGAATTAAAAACTCTACTAGAACAGGTCCTTCACTTAGCACTCCCCTATTTCTTTCTCTTTGTGCATATAGCCTGTTATCAGTCCCTGATAAACAGTCTTGAACCCGCAGACCACACTTTTGCTTAGTCTCATCCCACTCTATTAACTTTCCCTCCTGAGTTATTTGCTCCCAATACCTTACCTCCCTTGCTAACTTTCTCTTGTTAAATCTAGCCTCCACTTGCCTATTTTCTATTCTCCTACTTGCGGGCGCCCATGCTAGTAAAATCTCCTTTTTCCATTCCCATGCCAGCTTAGTTCTTGGAATACATTCTGCTACTCTATAAATACTGTATTCTCTATGATTGTTGTTATTCTTCTTAAGAACTTATATCCAAAAGTCTATTCTGTTCTTATTTCTCAAACTTCTGTGTTATCATCATCCTTTTCCACTTTGATTTATAACCTTCTGCTTGATTTATGTGTGTGAGGCTTAACTGTGTAGCTGTAAAGTATCGCTTTAAATCAAGTAACCCTAACAAAGTTGTTCTATGGGGAGAATCACTTTATCCCAATGAACTATTATCCTCTCCCCAGATAAATTACTTCAACTATTTATTAATTATTATCCAGAATTTCCCTTCTGTTTGATAAAAATATACATGACCTGGGTATAAGACTAAAGAGGCCAAAAAAAATTCACTCCTTTTATGTAACTATCTATATCCTTAATCAGGAGTTTCCAGTTTCACCATTTTCTATTATCTTTTTAGTTTCATATCACATATCTCTAGATATCATAAAAGAATCATTTTAATCCACATAGTTAAATACTTCATCTTATCATGCCCCCATATGTATGGTATTGCTGAACCAATTCATGCATGGCTACATTGTTTACTGCTACAAAGCCTTTGTTTTATTTTCATTTATTTTATATCCAGATAAGACTTGAAATTGTCTCAAAATGTTCCACGACACCAATATGTCTCTTTCTTGATTTAAGAAGTACAAAATAATATAATTTGCAAATAAAGCTAACTTTTCTTGATTACCTTATCAGTTATAACCTTGAAATTGTGAATCACTTATTTTCTTTGCTAAAAACTGTCTTTCGGCTTTTCACGGTTAGGGGTCGCCACAGCAAAACTCCAGTCCGCTAATGATCGCCTGTGAATTTTTACGGTGTCGAGTTGCCAGCCTGGTGCCCAACCTTCAAGGAAGGCACACACACTCAGGCACGCACCTACCTGCATGTCTTTTAAAGTGACTTCAACCATGGGGAGGACATGCAGACTCCACACAGAAGGCACTCCAGCCGAGAATTGAACCGGAGAGCCTTGCTGTGAGGTGACAACCCTAACCGGTGCACCACCATGACTACTTATTTTCTTTGCTAAAGACTGTAAATAAAATACAGATAAGGAGAAAAAAAGGACATCCCTGCCTGGGTCTATTCAAATGCAGCTTATCACAGAGGAACCCTCCCAGTTTAATTCATGTTTCTGACTCTTCATATTAACACTATTATTCTTTTAAGAAATGTAAATGCTACCATTGTCCTACTCTAAAAATCCTAGCTGACTTTATTGAATGTTTTCTGTTCATCAAGACCTACCAACCATAGCAGCATTTACTTACATTCATTTTTTTTGGATCATCATTGTTCTATTAATTGTACTAAATCTTTTCCTCCCTTCCATAAAACTATACAGATCCATATGTATCAACTTTAGTAACACCTTTGCCATTTTCTTAGCTAGTATAGGCATAAACATGTTATAATCAACATATACTGGATATAAAACATGGAAAAGCCACTAATGCATTGGCTAGACATATTTTAAGCAATGTATACCATGAATTTAAATTTTGTACAATTCAGCAGGTGAAAAAAAGACTTACAAGGCAAGGTATTAGATATTCACCTTGATGTATGTGAACTGAAGTGGCAGTTAAGGTTAAATGCCCAAATTAGTCCGGGTATTAACGAATATATTAGTATAGCCCCTATTTTAAAATTAAGGCATATTTTAGGATGAATTTTTTGTGTATATTTATGTATTGTTCATTAATTTATATATATCAAATATTTTTGAGGTATTTTTATAAAATTTTAGTGTATATAATGCATTAGGATATCGTATCCAGTTTGGTCATAACCACTTTTGTCTGATGCTACTTGCACAGGATTAAAGTAGTGTAAGTTTAATACAATATGCATATATTTATTTATTTTACATATTTCATACTTGTGGATTTATTTTATTAGTGTATATAAATTAAGGTTTTTATTTCTCATTTAATGTGATGCGGTGTGGCTCCTTTAGTCAATTGCAATGATACTTGCAATGAAATTTATTGTTTAATAAGGTATTATTGAATAATGACATCAATTAGTGATGCAAGAGTTGGTTATTTAAATGTGAACTTGATTTCATTCATTGTTCTGAAGAAGTCCTTACTTTGAGGATGAAACCTGGGTTAACTTGTGTTTTTTGGATGCTGCTAATAAACTGTCTGGTTGACTTCTATTTTCCTTGACAGTATTGTATGTTATAATAGGCTCATAGGTTCATACTAGGCTATCTGCCCTAGGGCATTTATAAGCCTAGCCAGAATGTGTTTGGCTTTTGCCACCCATTTTAAATTAATTTTGCTATGCCCTTTTTTGAGGTTAGTATACTAACATAATCATGGTTTAAAATTGAAACAGGTCTGTATAAAGCTAGATCTGAAGGTCCCATACCCTTTTTGGGTAATACAGTCACCATAGCTTTCTTCCAAGAAGTGGGTACCCTCCTTAAATTATTGTTAAATGAAACCTTCTAGATCTTTATCACTTTCATCCCATCTAACTTCCAGATTCCCATAGGAGTAATATTGGTTCCGAGAGACTTCCCTGTTGATTGCTTATACATTACCATCTTTAGCACATCTCTTCCTATTTTAGCTATTAATTTGTTGACCTTCATCTTTGTTTAACCTTGACATAATTAAGTCTTCCATAAATATTTCCATTTGTGCTTTATCTTGGTTTCCCTTTCTCTGCTTTACACAATTTTTTATAACATTTTCAAAATATCTCTCATTCCTCTATATGATCTCTGGTTATTTTTCTTGTCATATGCCCTCTAAGTTTGGCTGCAACTCTTCCTATTTTCTGTTGCATACGTTGTGCTAAAATTTTTTGCACTCTAGATTTGTTATCAAATGTCTGGCCCTCAATGTTAAATTTGGATACAGGACATCATATATATTTTTAAACTTGGCTAGGCTTAGAAAGGTCCCCCAGGTCACTAGCCTAGTAAAACTCTATGACTCGATGAAGAAATAGTTGCTTAACTGCAACCTTTCCAAACTCATGCATATTATCAAACTACTTCCTTGTTTGCCCTTTACCATTCTGTAGTTGCTCCTCTTCTTGGTCTGTTAAGACTCCCCTTCTTCTGTAATACATTAACGTTAGTCAACTCCCCTGAATAATTCCTGTTACTCCTTTTATGTACTTATTTCTCTCATGTCTAGAGCATTTTTAAACTCTGTTTTCATTTTATCCCACTTGCTAACCCTTCTGAAGTAATTCCTACCTTCCCTCATAACTCTTGAATCATATTTACTACCCATTCCTTAAATTCTTTTAATGGTTAAGTAGAAAAGTACAAGTGTCTAATTTCTACCCCTTTACCTTGCATCTTTATATCAATTTTATTGGTGTATGGTCTGATATAGATGCTGGATTGTTCTCAATGTTTCAGTTAAATACATACAATCCAAATAAAATATAATTTTATCCAGACTAGCTCAATTGTTTTGTCTTAGGGATTAACATGAACATTTTGTCTGCATTCCTACTATTAAATTACACTTTCCACACCAAATATTCTCTTGCATTTCTTCAGAAATATTACCTCTTTTTATATTTTCCTTCTATATCCTCAGTACATCCTCACTACTGCAAACCTGGTTACAGTCCCCAAGCATAACTAATATTCCCTGCTGAAAGTTTATTATTTCTCCCCAAATTCTCCTAAACTTCATAATAAATACATGCCAGTATAATCCCCTTTCTCTGCCCATAACCCTTTACTTCCACAAATCTACCATTACTTTCCTTTTTCCTGTTTTATCACTATCGGAGGACATCTTGTACTCAGTAGTATTACCTCCATTTTCCATTGCCTCTCATAGCCTGCATAATGTCTACCCTGAAATCCTCCCTTTGCCAAATTCACATGCTCATTTCTAACCAGATGCATCTCCTGTAACATTGCTTATTTGCACCCTACACTTAATATAAGTCAGTACACTTTTGCTTTTTGTGTATACTTGTAGATTGTTTATATTCCATATTAATATTAGCAAAGTAGCCATTCTGGTGATAAGTTATTACTCATACATGTTACACATGATAGTTCTTCTGAGTATGTATTTCCAGCTTGCAGCTTACATGCACACTAATTTTCACAGGCTGAGCTTATGTGCGTTTGCTTTTTATCATTTGTATTTGAACCCTTATCACATTTTCCCAGACTTTTTGCTTTGAAGACACTCAAGAAACCAAAATAAATAGATACAAGCAGTGAAAAAGTTTCTAGTCCGTTTAGTTTTATATATAGATCAGAACTATTTTTATCAACCAGAGTAAAAGTTATGGATAGCAATTAATAAAGAGTTGAATGATTTTATCTGGAATGTAAAGATGGCAAGAGTCAAGTGGGTAAGCTGATCCTTCCAACACAGCATTGTGGTTTGGGATTACCTGATTTGACGGGGTATTTCAGAGCTACACAGTTAAGGCTCCTATACATAGCACAAGCAGAAAGCAATAATTCAAAGTGAAAAGGGACAATGATGAAACAAGGAGGAAGCTTAAGAGATAAGAACAGAGTGGGATTTTGGATGTAGATCCTTAAGGAGAATAACAGTAACCATACATAGTATTATATTCATAAAATAGCAAAAAGTATTCTAAGAAGTAAGCCAACACAATAATGGAGAAAGGAGATTCTGATGACAGGGATGACTGCAATTAGGGGGTACACAGAATATGCAAGAGGGTCTGGAATTTACTGGAGAAAACTGGCAAAGGAACCAAGTTATTAGGAGCAAATAATTAGAGAGTGAAAGGTAACAGAATAAGGGGACAATAATTCATTTGAACTGCAGGCTAGAGATTACTTTCTCTATCAAGGATTGATATCAGAATATAAGCAAAGAGAAAGGAATAGAAAAATCCTAAGAGAAAGACCAGGACTAGTACAGTTTTTAGTAAAATCTAGAACAGAAGCTGGTTTTAAAAAAGGGATCATTTGTATGGCATATAGAATATACTGCATGATAACTATAGGAATCAATCAGTGGCGGTTAGAAAGGATTGGGAAGACCGACTTGATAAGCAATTCACAAAGAAACGATGCGTGGATATATGTATGGCTCCCAAATATGCAGAGTCTAGAAGATTTATGATCTTTGATTGGAAGTGTTTGCATAGATATTTTTATACCCCAAGCAGACTGCAAAGAGTTTTTCCTCAGGTAGACTGCAAATGTTGGAGGTCTGATGGGGAAGAAAGAGGTAATTGGGGACACATTTTTTGAGAATGTAATGAGTTGGCACACATTAAAAATACCCTGCAGACTACTGTGTCAGAAATGCTTGGTGAGCAAATTGGTATAACTAAGGAAATGTTTTTTCTGAACTGTGATGCAGAGTCAGAATTGCCTAGACATAGTAAACCCTTGCTGAGTTTAATTCTGGTGGCTGCCAAAAAAAGCAATTACTAGAAAATGGAAATAAAGTCTAAACCAACCTTACTAGAAGTGAATATAGTAACAGGGCAGGGGAGACCATAGGAATTTTTGCAGGGAGGTGTAAACCCACAGCCTCCCACTTAGGCCCCCTCCCACACAGCCCCCCCCCCATGTAGCCATTCCAGTGTCCCATTACTTGACTATTTCTCCCCAGTTGTCATAAACACTGTTCAAAACTCTCAGTGTGCATACTGTTTTATGCTTTACTTCTACAATGATTACAGATATGTGGATTTAATTTACAACTTTTCTTTCAAATTTTATAGCACAAACACTGATAGACATTTGCTAAACAAAGCAATAGTCTTACAATGAAAGACTTAACATTAAAACTTCTCTTCCTTTGAAACTCACATTCACTGAAACAGCATTGAAACTCACATTCAAAGAAAATGCATCTGGCTAGTGGCGGGTTTAGTTTACCTTTGGACTGTTTTCAGATCATATGGCCCTTGCACATATTTTTAGGACAATGCAAAAGTTATTTGATTCACCTTTCTGATTGTATTAATTATACTATATAATAAACTGAATTGCATCCCTTGTATAATACAGCACTACTTGTCAGAGTGTGTTTTAAATTTATAGTCTTGAAATTTTCCAGTAAGCAATGAAACAAAACATATGAACCAGTAATGACAAACTGCCCGATTCAGAACATTTCAACCATAAAAGGCCACTAAAACTTCTGTCATTACAATCCACCGATAGTCAATATGCACAATCTCTGCAGAAGTAAAAGTCATCTGAATACTTCCACATTAAAGAGATCTGAAACTAAGGAAGGGGCTGTTGCTAGAAAACAACTTTATATTTCAGTGTTTTATCTACAAATTCAGTGTCTGCTGCCCTTGAAGACTAAATTGCCTATGTTACATTAAAAATGGTAAGCTGGTTATTGTAAAAGGGAATGGGTGGCAAGCTGAAAAACAGATTCTTAGTTACTAGGCATCTCATACAAAGGAGGACATACTCAGGAATGCAGCACCCCCACCTCCTTAAAATACAAATCTACATGCTGTGGGAGCAGAACCTACACCCCTCTGCATCAAGATGCAAGTATGCCACCTGCTGTACTACTAATACTGCTTTAAAATTCTATATCATATTAGTCATACCATTTGGTAAACAAGACAGTTGGACAGTTTAAGCAGACTTAGCATGAGCAGCAGTAAACGTATCTTTCCTTGAAGCTCAGAATTCCTTGAAAATGCACTTGAAAATAAATTCCACCTGCTAACTCTAACTAGGGCATTTCACTCTCTCTCACCCGCACACACAACTCAACCTCTTAGTGCAGGAAATCTGGACAAAGCCTAAAATAAATAGGGACAGATTATAAATATTGCTTTCATGAACTTAGACAATTGCTAGAATAACAAGATTTGTGTTGGCATGCATTTTTCTAAAGGATATAATGTCTAAAACTCAAATGTCTGTCATTATTTAGCAACTTCAATCCTTTTTAGGAGGAAGAAAAGTACAAAACAGGTGATGCTGGTGAACTGCACTTCCAAAAAATAATCCAAATGCATAAAAATAAAGGAAGCAACAGACCACGGCTGTAGAGCATGCAAAATAGTTTAATCCACAATGAACATAGAATGGTGAGTGCTTTCGTGGACCAAGCCACTTCATCAGACATTGAAACAAAGTATAAAATTCCTTTATATATCATCCTACACTCACTAATTAGGACCCCACCTTAATTTAAAATCACAGGTCATTCCATGTGCAAATGAAAGACAGCATATAAATACAGCATATAAAAACAGTATATAAAACAACATATAGGAAACAACACATTTTAAAACATAAACCAACATTTTTAAAAACTAAAACACACCAAAGGTATATTAATGTTTCACTTTAACAAGTCTCTTCCTAGGAGAATGGGCTTGATGTTCATTTTGTCATTAAGCCCCCTGCCCATATTGGCCCTAAGTCTCACAATCCATTCAAGTTCTTTCGTCTCAACTTTCAATTTCACATCACCCCCCCTGAGGTTGTACACAGCTCTGTCAATGGCCATGAAGGTGAACCTATGTGTATCACCAAAGGTTCCTACATGTCTAGCTAAGGCATTCGTCTCTGCCTTCCTCCCTATATTATAGTAGTGCTCCCGCATGCGATCTCTCAACCTCCTGGTCATCATCCCTACATAGAATGACGCACAGGCCACACAATGGGCCAAGTACACAATGTTTGTACTATTACAGTTTGCAAAGAGTTTAAACTTGAACACTCTATCCATATCTGGATGCTTGAATTCTCCATTACAATCTGTGTACATACAGAAATTGCAGGCTTTACAGGGAACGGTACCACCTTTACCCCACACTAACAGGATCCTTTTCCAGGCCATGTTTTGACCTAGGTCCACACAGGATCCTTTTCAAGTTCTTTTTATTTTTATATACAAACTTTGGGGTATCACCTACTAAACTTTTAATAGCATTATCAGCACACGGGATATTCCAATTCCTGTGAAAAATGTTTTGTAGAAGCTTGATGTTACTGGAGTAAGTTACTGACATTCTCATTTGTCCATCCATAGTCCCTACCCTCCGCACTGGCCGTTCACAATCAGAGAAGTATGGTCTACCCTCTGTGCTCCTACATTCCATTACACCCTCTCTGGGTGTCCTGAAGTTCAGTGCGGGCATAACCCCTCTGTGAGAACCTCATTCCCAGATCACCCAACTCACTTTCAAATCTATCCTGATCAGCTGTCAACCTGGAAGTCCTCAGTCCCTGCCCCCTCACAATGTTCTTAAAAATGTGTTGGGGATGCATGCTCTTTTTGTGTAAATAACTATTTCTATAGCAATCCTTTCTGTGTATTTCTGTTTTAAATTGTCAATCATCCTTCTGTATAACCTTCACATCCAGGAAGAAAACTGTACTAAAAGAGCTCTTCATGGTGAACCTCAGGAAACTGGTGCATCTATTCAGATGTGAAAAAAGGGGGCAAAAGTAGACTCATCCCCCTCCCACAAGATAAAGAGGTCATCTACAAACCTCCTATAGAATTTCAAGATTTTGCCATATTCTCCCAACATAAACTCCTTCTCCCAACGGGCCATAACAATATTGGCATAGCCATAGGCACAGGAAGTGCCCATGGCCATGACATTCAACTGCTTGTACAGTGTGCCTTCAAACAAAAATAAGTTATTTTCCAAAATGAGCTCCATTAGAAGAGATAAAAAATCAACACATCACCCATTGTACAGCCCAACTTCCAACAGGTATTCCTTAAAATATTCAACCCCCACCTGGTTGGGAATAACAGTAAACAATGACTGCACATCCATGGTAATGAGCAGCAACCTATCATCACTCACATACGTATTAATGAATGAATACAGATCTCTCAAGAAGTTTTCTGTATCTAACAAAATAATAGAATTTCTCCTCAGGACAGGTTTCAGATGTCGCTCTACGTAGATAGATAGTGTTTCCATAGACCAGCCCCTCCCTGACACAATGGGTCTCATTGGTGGTTCCAGGGGGGTTTTGTGAATTTTAGGCAGACCCTGTATTATAGGTACCACAGGACGTTCAACAATAAAATAATTAAATAAATCAATGCTAATAACATTGCACTGTAGACATTCAAATACAGCATTATATATAGAGTCATTGCACCTCTGTACCTGTTGAAAATCCACTTTATGATAAAACTTTATATCATTCAACATGTTGAGCATGGTGTCCCTATAATAGGAGTAATCCATTACCACCATAGATCCCCCTTTATCCGCTGGTCTTATAGAAATGGAAATATCATTGCGCAAGCACTCTAAAGCTATTCTTTCTTCTTTTCTTAAACTATTAGAGTGTCTGCCACTAGAATCACTATCATATAAATGATAAATATCTCTAACACACACCCTCTCAAAAGAATCAAGTATTGCACTATTAGTAGGAATGAACCCACTGGGTTTCTTAAAAACATTTACATCAGTCTGGTCATTCACAGTTTTACCAAACTGCATTTTCAACATTATATTTCGTGTGAAGGCTTTCAGTTCCAGAATGTTATCAGTCACTGTCATTTTGTTAGCAGGTATAAATGACATACCTTTACTCAGCAAACTATCTTCAGCTTCAGTGAGAGCCCTCCGTGAAATATTCCAAACTAGAGTCTGCCCCCTTGTTGCCACATCTTCTTGATGGTCATCGATTGTTGCTGCTCCTCCTCCTCCTGGGACATTTTCCATTTCATGCGGCCTCTGCTTTGTAAACAGTCGTTAAAAGGAGCTTGTCGTATGGGATATGGAGTGGTTAAAACAGTGGTATTCAAGTCCTGTGACAGCTCTGTGGTGTGTGTACGCATGGTTACTTTACTATACTTGCTGCGTGCTTCATTAGAGGTGGTAGGTGCGTCAATTATATTTTTGTCACGAACCTCAGAGCGCCCAAGTTCAGGGCAAAGTGCATTGGAAATGGTACTTGCTCCTACCCATTCCTGTATAAGAGCACCGCTCCCTACAGCATTGTTGGTTCTATCTTGTGTGAGTGGCGTGCTTGCATCAGACGTCATACCTTTGTTCGTCTGGTCATCTACCCGATGCAGAGCTGTGGTTGAATGCTGTTGTTTCCTATAAGTGGCATCAGGGCCATTCCGCTCTCTAGGCCAAGTGAACACCCGTCCATTCAGGAAATCCTCCTTGTCCCTCAGAATTTTCTTTTTCTTATAGGCAAGCAGTTGTCGCTCATATACACCCACAGTTTCAATCAAATTGTCAAGTTTGATGTCAACCAGGTAACTGGGAAAGCGTTCATACAGTTCCTCTTGTGTCTTACAGACATTGTCTGAAAGTTGAGCCTCCTCAGGTTTAAAGTAATCAATGAGCAATTGCATATATTTGTGGCTTGATTCTATATTAATACACTGCCACCTTGTCAACAAATCTAGATACAAAGTACCATATGTTGGCATATTTAGAACACGCAGGCCACGAGGGACAATATTTATTTGCAGACATGCTTCAAAGTAAAGTCTCTGTGAATGCAGGCGTTTAAATTTACACAAATCACTATCCACTTTAAAGCACATTTTCTTCAAAGTCACAGCATCATACTCACTGTTGATATCAGGCAACGCCATGCTGACAGTCATTTCTTGATTAAGCAGAGGATTCTCTGTAATCTCCACAAACCTTCTTAGGTGTCCCAGTTCTCGGTCATTCCCTCCTCTTAAAATATTAGCCTGTTCAGGCCCATCCACTGAGAGATTATCTTCTGCCATGTCCAAGCACCACTTGTAACAAAATACAACCAAGAAAAGTACAAAACAGGTGACAGGTGATGCTGGTGAACTGCACTTCCAAAAAATAATCCAAATGCATAAAAAGTAAAGGAAGCAACAGACCATGGCTGTATAGAACGCAAAATAGTTTAATCCACAATGAACATAGAATGGTGAGTGCTTTCATGGACCAAGCCACTTCAACAGACATTGAAACAAAGTATAAAATTCCTTTATATATCATCCTACACTCACTAATTAGGACCCCACCTTAATTTAAAATCACAGGTCATTCCATGTGCAAATGAAAGACAGCATATAAATACAGCATATAAAAACAGTATATAAAACAGCATATAGGAAACAACACATTTAA
This sequence comes from Protopterus annectens, assembly GCF_019279795.1. NCBI lineage: Eukaryota > Metazoa > Chordata > Ceratodontiformes > Protopteridae > Protopterus > Protopterus annectens. The sequence continues at coordinate 1,465,464,323 of NC_056733.1, forward strand.
AAACATAAACCAACATTTTTAAAAACTAAAACACACCAAAGGTATATTAATGTTTCACTTTAACAAGTCTCTTCCTAGGAAAATTGGCTTGATGTTCATTTTGTCATTAAGCCCCCTGCCCATACTGGCCCTAAGTCTCACAATCCATTCAAGTTCTTTCGTCTCAACTTTCAATTTCACATCACTCCCCCTGAGGTTGTCCACAGCTCTGTCAATGGCCATGAAGGTGAACCTATGTGTATCACCAAAGGTTCCTACATGTCTAGCTAAGGCATTCGTCTCTGCCTTCCTCCCCATATCATAGTAGTGCTCCCGCATGCGATCTCTTAACCTCCTGGTCGTCATCCCTACACAGAATGACGCACAGGCCACACAATGGGCCAAGTACACAATGTTTGTACTATTACAGTTTGCAAAGAGTTTAAACTTGAACACTCTATCCATATCAGGATGCTTGAATTCTCCACTACAATCTATGTACATACAGAAATTGCAGGCTTTACAGGGAACAGTACCACCTTTACCCCCACTAACAGGATCCTTTTCCAGGCCATGTTGTGACCTAGGTCCACACAGGATCCTTTTCAATTTCTTTTTATTTTTATATACAAACTTTGGGGTATCATCTACTAAACCCTTAATAGCATTATCAGCACACAGGATATTCCAATTCCTGTGAAAAATGTTTTGTAGAAGCTTGATGTTACTGGAGTAAGTTACTGACATTCTCATTTGTCCATCCATAGTCCCTACCCTCCGCACTGGTCATTCACCATCAGAGAAGTATGGTTTACCCTCTGTGCTCCTACATTCCATTACACCCCTCAGGGTGTCCTGAAGTTCAGTGTGGGCATAACCCCTCTGTGAGTGGGATATGGGGCAAAGATCTGGACGATTTGAAAAAACCTGGACAACTGAGGGGT